>NC_143132.1:126173477-126476532 GCF_059928025.1 Delphinapterus leucas | reverse complement strand
CCTTGAATGTTTGCTGGGTCCTATGGTCACTCGCATGTTTTATCCACATGTGTGGTGCTGTCTCCCCATTGAGTGGGGCTGCTGATTCTCCTCATGGGAAACCGACCCCTTAGCATTGCCAGGCTACCTGTGAGGGTGTCAGGATGTGTTTTCATCCTCCCCCCAGATTCCTGTACGGGGAGGGGATTGTAAGTGTTGACATTGGATCAGAACTGTCAAAAGCGTATAAACTCAGCTTCAGAACTTGAGAAACTTGAGCTGTGGTTCTCTTTGTTCTGCAGCAGGGCTAAATCCCCCTCTTTCTCAGCAATCTAGAACAGAAAAACAAAGAAACACATGGACCCCTCAGGTGCAACTCAACTGACGAGGACACTTCCATCCCAGCATCCCTGTCTTCAGGGTGGCCGTGCTCACTCAGCTTGGGTTGGCTGAGGACCCAGATTTCTTACTCTCCTTTAATCAATTGCGATTTCAGCTGTGGTTGGGTGGGACTTCTTGTAATTGTGTTCAATTAACATTGATGTCGAAACAAGAGTTCCCCCCTACCCACAGCCCCGGGCGTCCTTTGGGGACTTCGCCTATAGTAGAGCTTCTGGTCTCCCTCCCTGCTTCCTTTTCTCTCCCACCTCCACCAGCTGTGCCCTCCCCTGGTTCAGAATTCCTGTGAAAGTCTGAATGGGAGGAACGACTACACCAGCACACGTCAATCACGTGCTCCCTGTCCCCCATCCCCAACTCCCGTCAACACTTCAGTCACTCACTGTAAGGTTCAAACTATCGTCCTGTCTCCCAGGGCATCAGTGTTTGCTCAGAGACCCTCAGGGCTGCGGCCCTCTCTCCACAGAGGGCTTGCTCTCATCTTCTGCAGCTGTGCCACCTGCCTTCCTCACTTGAACTTGACCTACTAATGCTGCCCTCCAGAGAATCAGCACAGTGTGGGAGATGCATCAATGGGCTAATTACATATGGTGGAGAAAAGTTTACCCCTCAGAGCAGGAACTCTTTTGAAGTTAAAGCCACCATAAGCGCTTATGAAATGCTGGTGCCTGGACAGAGAGAGAGAATCATTCCTTCTGCCCCCTCCATCATTTCCAGGCCACAGGAGAAAGCCAAGGCTAGTGGGTGTTGGGGGAAGGAGCTGTCATTGGAATAAGTGTGATGGCTAGAGGTCACCTTAATTGAGCTGCTAAATGGAGTTGTGTGTTTTGTCTTTTTAATGTGGATGGGTCACTGTTTTTATGGCTGTACTTATGTCATCTTTCTTATAACTGGCTTGGCTTATTGGCACCGCTGAGTATTGTGGACTGAGAATTATTGGGAGTAATTTTTTTTCCTTCAAATGAAAAGCCTGCCCTACTTCTTCCGAACTTATCCATCAAAAGTACTTAGTATAACCTGACTGGTGGTAGGTGAGTGACTGAATTGGGTTTACTTGCAGCTTCTTGGTATGTGTTTCGTAGAATGTTAGCTTACTAGAATACCTATGAGAAATTTGACACACCCATGGACCACCGTTTTCATAGAAAAAAGATGCAACACAATTTTTAAAATAATAAAGTGAAAGCTGCATTCAAAATGGAAAACAATGTTTTTTTTCCCGGTGAGAGACATGATATAGTTTACCATCCTTCACTAATGTGTCCATATCCATATACAGACCATTATAACGAATACGTATCTGTTCAGTGGGGGAGAGTTTGAGCCACAGATGAGTTTCCCTATAATCTATTGCTTTTTGGTTTGTATTCTCCTAAATTTGAAAATCCTTATTCATAATTATGTGTTTGGTAATGGAGGGACATATAGGGTGACTCTGTCAGATAATTCTGGATATCTGCATAGGAAGGACAAGAACCCCACATTATGGGGCGCCTTCTCGTTATTGTCTTTCTGCCCATCAGCTCCCTTGTCAATTAACACGTCCTACTAATGGGGATTTTTCAACAAGGAAGATGATGGCGAATGAATTCCTTATTTCTTCTTTGGTTTTATTTATAAGTTTTCTTCATATTCTTTTGTAATATTCAGATATGGGTTTTCAATATGCCCATTAAGAAGCCATATATTTCTCTCTATCAGAAGACAAGAGAAATTGTTTTGGAAAATAGCTACGTCCAGGGATGGAGTTGTCTGTACCACTGTTTGTTTCTTAAAAATCCAGATGTCTCATTTCCAATATTAAAAATGATGGCATTTCAGCTCTGAAGTGAGAGTTGCAGGCTGTTTAAGACACTGAAAGTTCAAGTGTGATATGTAACTTGAACAACACAGTTGAAATGATTGGTTACAGAAATGGTTCCTACTGGAATCCAGACTCATGAAGTAAAAAATCATATTATCCATTAAAAAAAAAAACTATGTGAGTCCCTTTCTCCTTGACATTCAGGATATTTTGGTGAGTCAAACACAGAGGACTCCCCGTCCATGCTTTAGGTGGTACGCGGAAAAACTCTATACTTGGTGACCACAATTTGATTTGATGTGCCACTTTTCATTGTTAAATCAAGATCATGGCTTAAAAGAAAACTACCATCTGTATGCCAATGATTCTCCTGAAAAGAAAATTCCAGGTCTAGCCTGCTGGTCCCAGAGGAGGATGGGATGGGAGGCACAGCAGGGCTAGACCGGTGACCACCCCAGTGGGACCCAGCCTGGAATGACAGACATGCCCCCCGTCCCCCAACAAATGACTCCTGACACATGAGCTAAGTAAATGCTTGCTGTTTGTATTGCTGAGATTTTTGTATTTGTTTGTTATGTAGCAATAGCTGACCAAAATACCTTATTTCTATCATTACCCTCCTGGAGTCTATTTTCAACACAGCAGATGGAATGATCCTTTTAGAAGCCAGATTTTGTCAGTTATGTGCTGCCCACGCCATCGGTTCTCATTTCAGTAAGGGTCAAACAAAAATTTTTACAAGAACCCATATGGACGACCTCTTCGCCCTACTCATTTCCTCCTGATTTCATTGTCCACAAGCCTCCTCCTTGCTAGCTCTGCTCTAGTCACACTTATGTCCTTGCTGTCCTTAAACATTCCAGACAAGACTAGAACTCTCTCCCTGCAGGTATCTCCATGGCCTTTGCTCAAATGCCATCTTCTCAGAGAGGCCACCTCTGATCATTCTACTTAAAATCCCAACTTTCATGCTGCTCCTCATTCTGTAATCTCAACCTCCCTTACACTGCTCTATTTCCTTCCCCTATGGTGCTATCGCTCAGTAATCTACCACTCAGTAATCTACCAGACAGTCATTGTTAAAGTCTTTCTTTTTCTTCTAGAATGTAAGTTTCAGAGGGCAGGAAACTTTGTTTTGTTCACTCAGTATCATAAGCACCTAGAACCCTGCCTGACATAGTGTAGGTGCTCATTAAGTATTTGTAGAATAAGTAAAGGTCAAGAGGTATACTGGTGACCAGAGAGGTTCTCTCTGAATAATGCAATGTGTGGATGGACATTTCTGCTTGCTTGTCAAAGCCCTCTCTGGCCACCTAACAGTATTTTGTCAGTAGGATCCAAGCACACCTTTCCTGGTCTACCTCACCAGGTACGAAACAATTATTTCCAAAATAAGGAGTCTTTTCTGTAGCAAAGGTTTTTAGTAACAAAGAGAACAAAAACTTGCAGGGCATTTTTTACTTCATTAATTTATTTCACAAAAGCCTAGAGCTGATTTATATTCTAGTCAATGGTGGTATAATCCAAGTGAAAACTGAAATACCCACTCGCAAACTCAGAAGATCACAAAGACGTTTCACCTTGAAAATCGTGTCCTAAAGTTTACTCTTGTTTTCCCTCTAAGCAGAGTATTTATAATTAAACTGGTTTAACAAACATTTTGGTGAGAAGTATAGTTTGACCCATTTTTTTGCAGTTAGGCATACAACTTTGTTTTTGTTTTGCAGTACACGGGCCTCTCACTGTTGTGGCCTCTCCCGTTGCGGAGCACAGGCTCTGGACGCGCAGGCTCAGCGGCCATGGCTCACGGACCCAGCCGCTCCACGGCACGTGGGATCCTCCCGGACCGGGGCACGAACCCGTGTCCCCCGCATCGGCAGGTGGACTCCCAACCACTGTGCCACCAGGGAAGCCCAGGCATACAACTTTGAATGGTGTTTCTGTGGCTTATAACTCTTCTTCAACTTCGGGCCAAATTTGTTAATTTTGTACTGGAATGTATTATTTTGTATTTGTTATAGAAAAATGGAAAGATTTTACCACAGAAGGAAAAGAAGTTTCCCTCTGTTCTCTGAAGTGGAGGTAAAGCTTTATGCCCTCCTCTGACAAGTTTTTTAAAAAGATGATGTTCTTCGAGGGAGGGGTGACCTGATAATTGAGTTTCAAATACTTTTCCTTTGTGCTGCTTGTGTGCAGTTGTCATTCGATGAATTCACCTGCCTGGTCAGACACCAGAACCCCAGAAGCAAGCTCTCGCTCGAGTCTTGTTTGCTACCTACGTGTATAACATTTTGAATTATAGTATTTACATGATTATTTCTATCCCTACTTTTATGCCAATGAACTACTTTTGAGCCATCGATCCATCTTTGGGAATGTGGTGACACACTACTAAGGACAAAAATGCGTATATGACAAACATAGCCGTTTTGCCCAAATAAGGAGAAAATGTATTAATTAAGATGAGTTGCGCCCTGTAAACTGAAGATTAGATAACTGAAGGATTAGCTAACTGAGAAGTAGCTGGGGAAAACTGAGCGATACTATCCTTACCAGACACGGACAAACTTTAAACATAGAAGAATTTTTGTGAAGATCACAGTTAATATTACATTTCATATGAATGCCCTGGCTGTGAACCAAATGGTTCTGTCACTTCATTTCTGAAGATGCCAAACTGCTTGCAGACCCCTTGACAGATAAAGACTGCCTGTTAATTGCATCCCAAGCCTGAGAAACACTGCTCTGGCCTCCAGCTACTTGAAGTGTGGTCCAGGGACCAGCCGATCAGCATCACCCAGGAGATGGCTGGAAATATAGAACCTCAGATCCCATCCGAGACCTCCGGAATCTGAATCTGTAGTTTTTTTTTTTTTTTGAGCACAGGCTCCGGACGCGCAGGCTCAGCGGCCATGGCTCACGGGCCTAGCTGCTCTGCGGCATGTGGGATTTTCCCGGACGGGGGCACAAACCCGTGTCCCCTGCATCGGCAGGAGGACTCTCAACCGCTGCGCCACCAGGGAAGCCCCTGAATCTGTATTTAACACAGTCCTCAGGGCATTCAAACGCCCTTTAAAGTTTGAGAAGTGATGCTCTAGACAGCGCTTCTTAAGATAGGTGTCAGGAGGGCGGGGTTACTCTCCTCATAAAGAACAGCAGCCTTGCAGGCCTTCGAGGATGGCAACGACACCAGCTGAACGGGCAATTGAGGGGGAGCAGAATAAGCCACCCCAGAAGGCGCCACTTGGGCTTGTGGATTATCTCAGCCTGAAGACAATCGGGGCCCAGCGGGCTCAGGTAGAGCTTTTTACCTCCCCTTTAACTCCTAAAAGAATTTAGAGAGGGGGTCTGTACCAGGAAGAGAGCTATTGCCAGAGAGAATTTTTATATCCAAAAGACTCATCTGTGTGGCGAGGCAAGCATTTGTTCCCAAACGTTGGCTCTTCCCATCTTCCTGTGAATTGTCTTCCTCCTCTTTGAAGCCTCAGATCCCTACTCCCTTCTCCTTAGCTCAGGATGCTATAAAAGCCTCAGTTGCCTGACTGCGGGGGTGTGTCATATTTTTATGGGGCTCCCATATGTAAGAAATTTGTTTTACTCCTGTGAATCTGTCTTACGTCAATTTAATTATTAAACCAGCCAGAGAACCTAGAAGGGAAGGAGAGAAGAGTTTTCCACCCTATGCAATCCCTGACTGTATCAAGAGTCATCTCTTGGGCTTCCCTGGTGGCGCAGTGGTTAAGAATCTGCCTGCCAATGCAGGGGACACGGGTTCGAGCGCTGGTCCGGGAAGATCCCACATGCCGTGGGGCAACTAAGCCCATGCGTTGCAACTGCTGAGACTGCGAGCCACAACTACTGAAGCCTGCACGCCTAGAGCCCGTGCTCCGCAACAAGAGAAGCCACCGCATTGAGAAGCCTGTGCACCGCAAGGAAGAGTAGCCCCCACTCTCTGCAACTAGAGAAAGCCCGCGTGCAGCAACGAAGACCCAACACAGCCAAAAAAAAAAAAAAAGAGTCATCTCTTCATTTCTAGCAGGCACAGACTGTTGGGGGAGGGTGGGAGGGGCAGGGCTGGCTCTTGGTCAAGGTTTCACCAGGAAAAGGATGCACTTGGAGACCAAGGCCAGCTCCTGATGCAGTTCGTATCTTTGGATCCAGTGGTATGAAAAGGAGACAATTTGAAGTGATTTGGTGGGTGACATTGCATGGTCACGGGGGCTTGAAGGGAGCAGTTATTTTTTCTTCTTTTGTTCAGGCAGCAGCTGTGGCTCCCAAATGCGTTGCCTGCTGGGGATCTAGAACTTGATGATTCACAAGTTTTGTGAGTTGGTGCTTTTCTAGCTAGACAGTGGTCTCGGCCGTGCATGTGGTTATGGCCTGAGGATTGAGAATTAGGCACAAATGAGGGCAGCATCCTCATCACCTCTGTTACTTCTTAGCCATTGTGTGGTTCCTTGTTGCCCCAGCAAGCAGGATGCCAGGGACGCACCCTCCGGCCCCTGCCGTCACAGTTTGCCCTTCTCTTCCCCTTCCCTAGACTGTCCCCCGGCTCCACATTCCCAGCTTGTACTGCCCATCCCAATCACCACTTCCCCTTTGATGATTTTCTGCAACTGGGTGATATTGCTTCCTCCTCCAAAATCCCTTTCATCTAGTGGTTTGCAACCTTGGCTGCACAACAGAATCATCTGAGAAGCTTTAAGAAATCCTAACGTTCAGGCCACAGCCCAGACCAGTTAAGTCAGGATCGCAGGGGGTGGACCCAGGCATCAGGAGCTTGTAAAGCTCTCCCGGTCCCTCCAATGTTCAGCCAGTGCTAGTACCATAACACTTGTCTGATCACTGTAAACCGCATGAAGCTGAAGTACATCTGTCTGGTTTTCTGCCCCTGATGCTGGGGCATCAAGGGTTCTTAGTGCATCTTGACAGACTTGTGCTAAGTCTGCCCGCAGCCTGGTATAATGGGGGAAGAAGTCATCGTCTTTGGAACTATACGGTTCTGGGTTCAAAACTCCCCTCTGCCATGAATCAACTGCGTGATCTTAGGCCAAGACTTAACTTTCTCCCAGGTCCACGCACGTAAAGCGGGAGTTGAAATGTGATGCTCCCAGGGTGGTTGTGAGGATAAAATAAGTTACTGTATCTGGAAAAGCGAGGCCCATATCAAAAGGTCAACTAATATTTGTTTCCTTTTCTTCCTTTTGTCATTTTTCCTTTTTCCCTTTAGGCATGGTGCCAAGTACAACCAAGCTCTACCAAGCCATGACTGAATTCAGTTCAGTTCTGTTAAGTCAGCATATCCTGAATGCTGGCCATCTGCAAGATAATGAGTGGACAGTGGGCTTTCAGGGAGGGGGACCTGGTGATTTTGGTTAACTGAAGGCTGCCTGTAGACCAGGAAAAGGATGGGTGAGTTTCACAGTACGACTGCATTGCTTAGGCCACATCCTGAAGTAGGGGGCATTTGAATCTGATCTCTTGTGTTTGGTCCTTGCTGAGCTGCTCTCCTCCCACTGACCAGTTCCCGGTGGGGAGGGGGCACGGAGGAGGAGGATGATCTGCAAAGAAGCTGCCTCCTGTAATGCCAAGGTGCAGACGGCCCAATCCCCTCCTTTACCTCCAGGCTGGCTTGGTGGATCTCCCCTCTCCTCTGTACTCGCTGCTAAAACGAATCAGTCTGTCTTTTGAGGTGATGCAATGAACCAAGATGTCTTTGAGTTCATGAGCTGTCTGGATTCATCATTAGTCATCTGTGCCATCTTGACTGATCCCATTAATGACGTTGACACTGGCAATTCCTAACTCGGATTATCAGCAATATATTGTAAGCCTCTAATAAATGTTTGTGAAACTGAAGGAATGACAGGTTGATGGACAATATTTGGGAAGACGATGGAACCTTCCATAGGCAGGCGTCTTATCCTTGCAACCTCCCCAAACCTAGCCTAACAGCTGCCCACGCTCAGTGATAAACACACTTGAAGGCTTCTTGGCTAATCTCACAAGTACTTCAAGAGTGTGCTTCAGGATCATCCTATGAACATCAGTTATCCTTGAACTGTGCTATGTATCTCCACACACAGGGATAAGAGATTGGGGCAGCACTATGAGTAAATGAGAATACAGCACAGAAGGTGGTTTATTTAGAAACAAATCCCTGAAGTGCTCCTTTCAAAAACATTGGAATTGATCAAATAATCTACCTGTTTCATTTATTTTGTGTGAGCATTGCTCTTATAGCCTTTGTCCTTCTGTTCCAATTTGGAAGGAGAGGGGAAAGGAAGAGGGAGGGGAGAGAGATCAGGTGAGGGAGGGCATATCTTGGCAGGTAGGCCATCAGAGTGGGCAGTTTGGGAGTCTCTGGTATGAGCTGACACTGCGGTCACAAGCAGAACTTCTCCTCCTCAGAAACCTCAGTTCTGCTCTGAAGGCCTTTAACTGATTGAATCAGGCCCGCCCAGGTTAGCTAGCCTAGTCTCCTTTAAAGTCAACTAATGATGGATGTTAATCACACCTACAAAATATGCATTCATAGTAACACCTAGATTAGTGTTTGAATGACTGGGGATTATATCATAGCCGAGTTGACAAGCAAAGCTATCACAGCTGAGGAGAGGTAGGGCCGTCGTACTCCACCACTAGAACAGTAACGGTAGAAATCGATGTTTCTTTGAGCTAGTTCCCTGTCCCCGGAATGCCAGAGCTTCTTGAATTCTCTGTGAGGGCTCATCCAGGCTCTTTTCACGGGTGCACACTCTGTCTATCCACTGAATGTAGCACTTAGCCTCTGTCCGATTCTCTCTTTCTTCTTATTGTCAGTGGTTCTCCCCAGGGATTGAGTGAGAATCATCTGTGGTGCCTTTTGAGGAAGAATATGCTTGTCCTCTTGGAGATTCTGACACGGTCCTTTTGTGGGGAGGGCATATCGGAATTTCTTTGCAGGAGTTAGAGAGAGGTGATGAAGGTCATGTGGCATTTGAGAAACTCTTCAGTGAAGCTGTGATGCACATCTCATCCCTCCAAACACACCCCCCCAGCCTGGACATTTTCCTTAAACTTCAGATTCTTGTAAACCTCTGGATAGCTCCATGAGGCTCTACATGGGAACCTCAGGCTCAGCATGTCCAGAGCTGAATCCACTGGCTTTTCCTCTTCCTCCTCCTAATACCCTCAGTGAATGGAACCATCAACCTATTGTCACCTAAGCCTTAAACTTGGGATTGTTCTGGGCTTCCTCACCTTCCATATCCAATCAGTTACCAGCTTTGCAGATTCTCACTCTGAAACCCATCTAGAAGATGCTCCCTCTCCATCCTCCTTGATTCCACCTGAGTTAAGTCTCTTATCATCTCTCTCCTGGGCTAGTAAAATAGCATCCTAACTGGGTTATTGCACCAACTCCCAGTCTTGCTTGCACTCCATCTCCTCACAATACATGTAGTTTTCTTCCCTGTTTAAAATATTTCAGTAGCTCTCCACTCTCAAAGGATCATGACCCAGACTACTTCATTTGATCTACATCTCCAGAATTATCTCTTATTCTTCCATTTTCTCACACTCAAACACATAAACAAGCCCCATGTGGAATAATTTATAGTTTCTCTAATGCGCCAGGCTGCTTCATACCCCTTTGTCTCTGCCCAGGCTGTTCCCTTTGATTGGAATTTCCATATTCTAATGATACACCGCACCCCTTGCCCCACGGGCCAGCACCCATCATGTCTGCTTGGTCATATCCTCTCATCTTTCAAGACTTCACTCAAATGTAAGTTCCTCCTTGAAGCCTTGCTTGACCATACCTTCCCTCCCCACCCCCATCTTGAAGCCAGAGCCACTCTAAGAACAGATCATAAATGAAAATGGTATCATTGTAAAAATTAAAATAGTGTGGATAAACCAAAAGGCTCTCTTGATTCAGTCCTCCTATTCCCACTCCTTTTATTTATTTATTTATTTATTTTTGCAGTACGCGGGCCTCTCACTGTTGTGGCCTCTCCCGTTGCGGAGCACAGGCTCCGGACGCGCAGGCTCAGCGGCCATGGCTCACGGGCCCAGCTGCTCTGCGGCATGTGGGATCCTCCCAGACCAGGGCACGAACCCGTGTCCCCTGCATCGGCAGGCAGACTCTCAACCACTGCACCACCAGGGAAGCCTCCCACTCCTCTTTTTGTTATCAGTCTGCTGTGGATCATCCCAGACTGTTTTTTCACTAACAATTTAACTTGAAAATATTTCCATGTGAGTGCATATGTGTGGGTCCATCTCTACATAGAGTATAATTAAGTGCTGCGGAGTATGGGTATAATACAGTTTAGTTAACTCTTCTGCTATTTCTTTTTAACCTTTTAAAAGGAGTTTTATTGATGGTGTGCTATGCAGGCATTAACATTTCTCAAAAAATTTCAAATAGAAAGAATTAAATTGCTTTGCTTAGCAATCTTTTTTTCCACTAATTTATCTTGTTTTTTTTGAATTTTATTTTATTTAATTTTGTATACAGCAGGTTCTTATTAGTCAATTTTATACACATCAGTGTATACGTGTCAATCCCAATCTCCCAATTCATCACACCACCAGCTCCAACCCCTGCCGCTTTCCCCGCTTGGTGTCCATATGTTTGTTCTCTACATTTGTGTCTCAATTTCTGCCCTGCAAACCAGTTCACCTGTACCATTTTTCTAGGTTCCACATATATGCGCTAATATACAATATTTGTTTTTCTTTTTCTGACTTACTTCACTCTGTATGACAGTCTCTAGGTCCATCCACGTCTCAACAAAAGACCCAATTTCATTCCTTTTTATGGCTGAGTAATATTCCATTGTATATATGTACCACGTCTTCTTTATCCATTCATCTGTCAGTGGGCATTTAGGATGATTCCATGACCTGGCTATTGTAAATAGTGCTGCAGTAAACATTGGGGTGCATGTGTCTTTTGGAATTATGGTTTTCTCTGGGTATATGCCCAGTAGTGAGATTGCTGGATCATACGGTAATTCTATTTTTAGTTTTTTAAGGAACCTCCATACTGTTCTCCATAGTGGCTGTATCAATGTACATGCCCACCAACAGTGCAAGAGGGTTCCCTTTTCTCCACACCCTCTCCAGCATTTGTTGTTTGTAGATTTTCTGATGATGCCCATTCTAACTGGTGTGAGGTGGTACCTCATTGTACTTTTGATTTGCAGTTCTCTAATAATTAGTGATGTTGAGCATCTTTTCATGTGCTTCTTGGCCACCTGTATGTCTTCTTTGGAGAAATGTCTATTTAGGTCTTCTGCCCATTTTTGGATTGGATTGTTTGTTTTTTTTAATATTGACCTGCATGAGCTGTTTATATATTTTGGAGATTAATCCTTTGTCCAACTTTTCTGCTATTGATGGACATTTTGCCCCCAGTATTTTGCAATAACAGTGTCACAATGAATATCATTTGTACACTTCCTTATGCATAAATGCCAAGTATTTCTTTTCTACAGGGATGCCTAAAAGTACAAGGTATACATATTTGATTCTACATTTCTTGACATATTTTTTTATTTGGCAGTTTTTTTCTTTCTTTTGTCATGCATCAGTAAAAGTTCTTTGTATATTTTGAAGAATGATCCTTAGTCGCACAAACAAAAAGTATAAATATATTTCTCTACTTCATCAAAAAAATTTTGCTTATTGTGTCTTTAATTATAAGAAATTTTGTATTCTTATGTAGTCAAATGTATCATTCTTTGCTTTTGGTTTTTATCTTTCTCAGGAAGACCATCCATATGCCAAGGTTATTTACATATTCTGTTTTATATTTTGCATTATTCTGTAGCTTTATTTTTTACATTTAGCTGTTAAAGTTACTTGGAATTTAATTTTATGATGTTTGAGGATATTACCTAATTTTCTTTCTTTTTCCAAATTGAAAGTCCACTGGTCCATACTATTTAATGAATAATATTCTATTCATCCATGCCCCCAAGTTGAAATGACATTTTTTTATGTATTAAGTTTCTAAACATATTCATGAGTCAACTTCTGTCCTTTGTAGTAGATTTTCTTGATCGCTTTGCTTATTTCCGGGTCAATACTACCCTGTTTTGGTTACTATAGCTTTATCGTATGTTTTGATACCTTATAAGGAGACATTATTTTTTAGCTGTCTGTCTCTACTAGATATGGGCTGGATGGGACTGAGTCACATGTCTTTGAATTTTAAAGATCTTTTACGTAGTTTGCATCCATGTGTGTTGAATGATGCAAATGAATAAACCAGAAGCTATTGGTGCTATTGATGCTATACTGTGTATTCTCAAGGTCTCAAAGATTGCAATGTAAAATAGCTTTTCCAGTCCTTACTTCCTATTGCAACTCAGTACCTTAATGTGTTGCTTCATAGGAATCTTCTTCTTATTATTTTGAATAAATAGTGCTTTTACAGTGTACAAAATCCCAAAGCTACAAAAGTGAGAAATCTCTCTTTAATTCTTAAGAGGCAATCATACTACCAATTTCTTCTTCAACATCCAAAATGACAGCACACCATCTGTTCTGCACCTTGCTCTTTTTGTTTAACAATATATCTTGGAGATCATTCCATATCAGTACTTATGGTGCTGTTTCATGAGATGGCTATGCCATGTTTTATTTAACCAGGATGGCAATTCAGTTGTTTTAATAAATATTCTTTATATGTATACAATTCTCAAATATCTGGAATAAAAATTTTGCTTATGAAATTGGTGAGTCAAAGGGTATTTGAATTTTCAGCTTCCATTTATATCATTAAGTTGTCCTCCAAGAAGTTTCTAGAAACTTCATGAATGAAGACCATGATGGCATTTGCCATCAGGCTTCAGACTTGCTCAGACGTGTGCCGAGTACCAGGGAGGACACTACAGAGATGTTAGCTGGGACCCTGACAGTGAAAGGAACTCTGTGTGTGTGTGTGTGTGTGTGTGTGTGTGTGTGTGTGTGTATGTGTGTATGTGAGTGTGATGTATACACAGTAAGAAGTTCAAGGAAGAACCCTAGGTGAATTAATTAGGGTCCTGTTTAAAGCTCTAATAATGAATGCAAGCATTAATGGTTTGAATAAAGCTCCTTTGCCTTCATTATTCATTAGAAACTGGCAGTAAATAACAGGTTTGAATTCCACCATCCTGATGCTGCTAATCAAAGCACAGAGCATTTCTTAAGATCATAAATTATTATTCACAACAGGAGCAGAAAGGGAATTTGGTTTTATGAATTGCTAACTGGGACACTAGCTAGCCTCTGTTCTGGTCTCGGTCTGATTCAGAGGGAAGGAGGCTGGTTATCACATCTTGAAGCTGGAACCCTGTCCAATTGGGCGGGACACACATTTCCTCAAACTCACAATATCATACCTACCTGGAGTCAGCTGGGATAAGTGGTCCAGTCCAGATTAAACAGCCCTCATTCTCCTTGTGGGTAATGGTTCATGATGTTCAGATGCAAAGAGATTTTTTTCCAAGCAGGAAGAGGGCTTTGCCTGTGGGCCAGGAGGCTATTTTTGGTCTGCCCTCTTAGCCAGTTGGTACCGGGTGTAGACGGTGTATCTTCCCCTACCCGCCCCCCCGCCCCCCGCCTCATTTCCATCCAGTGTGTCATATTTCTCTCCCTTCTCTCCACTCCTTCCCTCACTAACGTTTGTCTGTTTTGGGGGGATCTTCTCTTTCCCTGATGTGTCTTTCTCCACGCAGAGGAAAAGAAACAAAACACTGAGTTCTCATCCCTCCCTTTCACATGATAAAGGCAGAAATAAGATGAATCCTCTCTCCTGCCTTTCCTTCCGTCCATTCTCCTCTAGCACCTCCTCCCCTGTTTTGGAAGTTCCTGGTCCCCTGCAGTGTGAAAGGAGGAGGTGCTCCCTCTGCCTGACTCCACCTTCCCTTCTCACATCCTCCCAGCCCGCTGTGCTCTCTCCACGTGTCACTGACTAGGCCAGTAGCCCCCATGGCTCTTCCTGGCCCAGAGGACCCCAGCATCACCCTTACATCACCTTTCAGTTCCCCTTCACCTGGCACTTCGAGAGCAAGGGCTTAGCACTGCCAATTGGCGTAGACAGTAGAAGATGGCTCTAAATACATAAATAAAACAATTGTGCTTTTTAACAAAATTTTATTAGGATTAAGTCAAATTAGAAAACTTCCTGCTTTGCCATTTGCCATATTTACCTGGAATGACCATGTTATACTTAGCTGAGTAGAAAACAATTTATGTCCCTGGATTCTACTGTTTGGAAAGCAAGAGAATCTGCATAGTGGCGTGCCTGGCACCACCATGGTTCATGTCTAAAGCCAAATAACTGGTCAGCAAAGCCTATGTTACTTCCAAGCTTTGGGCCCCAGGAAGATGTCATTCCTACCTACCTCCAGGCACAGACTCATCAGAGCCTGGGCACCTGTGACTGGGGTCTGCTTTTTTAGGAGTCTGATATTAACATTTGCATTTCAAGAGAAGCTGTGTTTGAGGTATCTTAATGGCCTAAAAGTTGCGCAGCTAAATTAAAAGCTATTGCGTTGGTCTCCCCGCCATGGGCCATGAGCCGTGCCTTGTAAAAATGCTCCTGATGCTGCGTCCTTGTCTCCTCCGTGTGGTCTCTGTGCATCCTCAGCCCCAATCCTCTTGCTCCTGCCCCTGCACTGCTGTTGAGCTGTGAGAGTTGGAATTGGAGGACAGGTCAGGGTCCCTGTCCCGAATCCTGCTGCGTGGAGAGGAGCCTGTGCTAAGGAATCTCATCACTCAGCAGACAGAGGGACCTGCCATGGAGCCAGGAAGTGACTCAGATGCAAGTGAGGACAGGAAGGCTGAAACATGGTATGAAGAAGAGGACCCCGCTGTCCCTGGAAGGGGTCCTACCAAGGTGAAGAGTGGCACTGCATTTAGTGCAGAGTACAACAAAGCTGTCACCCACAGCTTCAAGCAACAGGAGGAGCAACTTGAAATGAATGCGGAGAACCGCGGGTCCCCAGGCGGAGTGGGCTCTGTGAGGCCGTCAACAGTGGTATCAAGCAAGCACTTATGTGGGCAAATATCCGTGGGTCATTCGGAGCGAGTGGGAGCCTAGGTTCTAAACATATAAAACATCTCACTTCCTGAAGAACTGGGCATTCCCTCCAGCTTAGGAGACACACATTTAAGCTCAGAAACTCTTTTTCTGAATTTTTTTTTTTTTTTGTGGTACGCGGGCCTCTCACTGTTGTGGCCTCTCCCGCTGCGGAGCACAGGCTCCGGACGCGCAGGCTCAGCGGCCATGGCTCACGGGCCCAGCCGCTCCGCGGCATGTGGGATCTTCCCGGACCGGGGCACGAACCCGTGTCCCCTGCATCAGCAGGCAGACTCTCAACCACTGCGCCACCAGGGAAGCCCTCTTTTTCTGAATTTTAAACTCTCCTTAATGAAGGGAATAGAATCCCAAATCTGAGTGAAGGGCCCAGAGAGCTGCACACAGAAAAGAAACACCCTGCAGACACAGCACATCTGTTTCATCCTCCCAGCAGCTAGACTCCTCCCTCCCTCCCCTCTGCACCCTTCCCACCCCACCCAATTCATTAATAAAAATGGCGCCGTCAAAAACTTAAATGCAGTTGCGTAATATAGAGGGATGATAATAAATTCTCATTTCTGCAGGCACCAGAGGATACACGCGATAAGGTTTTGAATCTCTCCAATTTATGCTCTTCATACATTTTCCAGCCTCTCCTCCACGCAGCCTCATCGGCTTGGCTTGATCCTCAGTGATCCCTGCATTACCTGTGATTACCTCGGTGCTGTTCACGCCCATTAATTCAGCTGGGACTGACCCGGAGTTTGCTCAAGCTTGAGTCCATAGCCTCCTAGGCCAAGGTCCCCCTCATAAATGTTTTCCTTGCTTGGAGTCTGGGGTGAAGCTTTCTGGTCCAGACCCGGCCTTGCAGGAGGGCTGCAGGGTGAGGTCGCTTGCTCCTGGTAATTCATGGCCAGTTCATCCTGGTTTACAATACATTCTACATCATCCTCTTTGAGCTGTTCCTGGTTTTGGAAAGAAAGAGAGGTCACTTCCTGATAAAAGCAGAAAACAATAGCAGTCCTACAGTGTTAGAAACTAGGATGTTTGTTTTCCTTTTTTAACTGCCCTGTCTTGTCTCGGCTGAAGTTGCTGGTATGGCAGATGTCACGTTTTCCCTCCCTGTGGGTAAGAGAACATGTGCTAATTGAGCGCCTCTGTGGATAAGGAAGTTAAAATAAAATGCAGTGGATTTTTTTGAATGGATACCTAATCTGGGTGAGAGGAGTTAGGAGTTTGCAGAATCCTGTGACCTCAGAGTACGGAATGATTCTCAATGTAGGTTTTGTAACACTCCTGCCTATCACAAAATTCTTAAAACTCAATGTCTGTTATATTTTCTCTAAAAAGTATATCCTCACAGCATGTTTCTTGGGATGAGTGTCACAGGGCTAAAAAGGGTTGGAAGTTACCATAGCAGATAATGGTGGAAATGAACTAGATCCGGCCACTAAAGTTTTCCTCAGACAGAGCTTCCCTTAAAGAAAGGAATTAAAATCTCAACTCTTCTTCCATTGGTTTTTGGAAGACCACACGAAATTACCTGTAGAATGAACCCTGGCTAGGTGACCTCAGCTCAGTGGTTTCCAACTGTGGCCTGTCTTGGAATCACTTGTTGCAGCACAGATGCTGGGCCCCTGAGACCAGGGTTCTGATGTAGGGCCTGAGAATTTGCAGTTCTAACAAGTTTCCAAGTGATGCTGAGGCTGCCGGTCTGAGGACACACTTTGAGAACCACTGGCTCAGGCTGTGCTGTCCTGAGCACGTCTGAGATCTGAGACGCCTTTTTCTCTGTTTAGACAAGGGGTCAGCCAGCTGGACAACCTCCAAGGGTGCCACAAACTCCAAGATTCTACTCCTCGCCAATCCCTGACACTCTGATTTACTGATAAGGATTCTAATTTCTTCTCAGCATTTTTGATTCCACCCCCTTGAGCTATAAAGCACAGGCCTGATATTCTCAATCTCAAAACACAGCACTTTGTGAGGGCACATTCCTTCTTTTATATTTTCTAAATTCATCTTATGGTTAAAAATATTGGTCACAATAAAAAAAAATTGCATTTTTAAAAAGAAGAATGAGCCCACATTAGCAACAACTGAAAAGAGAAGAGAGATGATTCTTGGTGCCATGAATTTTAAAAACGCTTCCTCCTCATGCTGGGAAGAAATAGCTCTGAGGTTCCCGGGCTCATCAGTATTCACCATGCCTGTCCCTCTTGGGATATTTACTCACCCCATAGGCCTGAGGACTGGTGAGCAGTCTGGAAATTGGGCCGCACCATTCAGGTAATGTTGTGGTCAGCGGAGGACCAGAGTGGGTTAAAATTGGTTTCAGATATCTGCGAGGCCTGTTAGGGAATACTTGCCAAGAGGAAGCCAGGATTTAGTTTCTTACACAGCACAAACATTTGCATGCCGCGAAAGAGACAGTTATTTTTACATTTAAACCGCCTACTCCCTCATTTAGGAGGTAATTTGGCCCGCTAAAATGGCTAGTTACATTCTTTGCTCCACACACGTTCCCAGCCCTCCTCGTGGTCTTTAATGATGGAGAAATGGCGCCTCGACCTGAATGACTTTAAAAGCAGCATACGAGACTGTGTTTACCTAAAACCGCACACACATCTTAAACCAGAGGTAATCGTCACAAAGAAGCGAGAGGTATTTCATAAAACATTCACTCATTCTAGGACTGGGTAGTGAACAGAGATTGTTTACCAAAATATTTTCACTATTCAACACAGTCACTTTATACTTCATACATCAATGCATCTCCATACGAAATAATGTAAATAAGCTGGAGCCGGGTTTATTCTACTGTCTAGCACCTGTCTTTCCCCCTCTCTTCATCCCAAAGTGCTCTAACAAGTTAAAACCTGTTCATCTAAAGTCGTTATGTTTCCCTCCAATCTAGCAATAATGAAATCCCTAGAGGCTGCCTCAGGTTGCCTTATTTATTTATTTATTTTCCTCCAAGAAAAGTAGTGAAATTATTTCACCATTCTATCAGAAACAGCTTTTAAGCTTTGTATTATTTCCTCTTCTGGAGAATAGGTCACCTCATCAACTTTCTGAAATGCTCTAATAAATAGGCAAAGGGAAACCAAAATGGAAGGCAGTTACCATCAGCTTGTGAGGATGAACAGCCACCCCCAGGCACTGAAGACAAGAGGTAATCTAGGCAATGGCTCTACTGCAGCCCACCCACCGCTGGACGGTGACAACATTCTGTCATGCCTGGGATGCTCTGAGCATGTGGGACAGAGGGAGGATGCAGCCCACATGGGCCAGGAATTTGGTTGCCTCTGGCTTCAAATCACTCACCACCACAGTGGGGACAAAGCAGGTGAGGCTCAGGAACACAGCCTAGTTATGATGTGAGGAGAGCAACTGAAAAGATGCTTAAGAGGGTCTGTAATTGCAACTGCGAATAGAAAACTTGACGACTGTTTTCAGATGAGCAGCTGTTGTGCTCAGTTAAGGACCGGGAAGATATTAAAGCTCAGAGCCTGGCATTCTCTGCAACATCTTGTAAGTCTATCTACAACTCTGGAAAGCCCTTGATGATTTGCCATTAATTTTTATTACAGAGTGTTATTACCTTCATTTTATGGATGAAAGAATTGAAGCCTAGAGATATGATGATTTTAAATAATCCGGAGGCTCCCTTTGCTATTTGAATCCACCACTGTCATCCCCTAGTGAAAGGTAATTTATCAGAGCAGAATCGTGCATGTGACCAGCTGGTTCTCTAGAGAGAAAAGCTTGCAGACAGCACCCCTGCTGGTGAGCTGAGGACCCTCTCAGGCAGGGGGCATGTGGTCTTACTAGGTTTTATGGTGTGCATAGGTCAGAGAAAATTTTTTTTTTTTTAGGGAGGTGAGGTGGACGATATATATATATATATATATATATATATATATATATATATTATACAACTGAAGTATAAATCAAAGAAAATCCAGCCAATTTTATTTCCAGATGGAAAAGTAACAGCAAGTAAGCAACATTTTTAGCAATGTTGTGTAAATAAAAATGAGGTCTGTTGTTTAAGAGAGGCCTGGGCAACTTCCATTGTTTGAGGTTCTCAATATAATGAAAAATCACAATGCCAAAATCATGTTACAAAAGGAAAACACAAATTTAACCTTGCACAAGGCACATTTTCTTCTTTTCATCCTGATGAGGTATCTCTTCAACTTTATGTGTCTTGTTATTGGAGCTAACACTTAATGACTTCCTTTGTAGCTTTTTGTGACTGTGAGGCCTGGACCAAACAGGCTACCATCTGGCCCCTCTGGACAAACTCTGGAATTTTCGACTCAGAAGACTTGGGCACAGCTGCCAGCTCTGCCCCTTCACCGACTCTATGACCTGTGGTCTAGTGATTGACCCCCGTGAGCCTCAAGCATTGCCATGGATATTAACTGAAATAACACGGAAAAGAGGTGTTACACTTTCACATGCCATTCAAATGCTATTTTATTTAAAAACATTATTTTCTAAGCAATACTTTCTGGAGACAGTGGTGTGTCAATTATTGTGCAAATAACAGAGAGGAAATGATATGAGGGTAGAGGTGAGAGAGTGGCACTCCTGGCATTTTCTGTGGCATTGGGAGTCACAGGCTAGTCAGTGGTTGGAAGATTTGAGCTGCTCCTACACCAAAAATAGCTATTTGGGTTAAACATTGTTGTATTGGGGGGCTGGTGTCAGGTAGTAGGTGAGAGGTGGGAGAATTTGCTGACATAAGACTCTTCTAGGAAACTCATGATGCCATTCTGGCTGTGCTGGAGTCTCAGTAGCGGCAAGTCAAAGGAAGGACACATACACCGCGTGGCAAAAGTGAACGGAACACGTAAGCACCATCCGCAGACACGGCAGATGTGGACCAGGGTCTACGTTCTCCAACGTCTTGGTTTGCCCAATGCTTGCCATATATAATGTGCTCAGTGGATGTTTGTTGAATTTATAGTTTAGGAAAATATTCAGGGGTATTATGAGTGATGGAGGTGGATTCTGGGTAACTGTGTCAAGGGAAGAATGAAGGGAGCAGATTACAGCCAACAAATGAGGATTTCCTGAGGATAAAAGCCTAAGGGAGGTCAAGTCAGAGATGGATCTCTTGGGCCTAGGTTATTAGAGAAAGGGGACCATGTGGTAACGGCATAAAATAAAGCGGTTAGAAAACAACTTTGTGCTTCACTCATTCAATCATTCATTTGTTCCTTCATATACTCACACATTTTTATGTTATGCGCTAAACTACTGAAGTACCCACACAAGGAAATTAACAATTACATTACAGAATGGAAAGCTCCCTTGTCTCTAGACGGTGGTCTCCTTGAGGGCAGGGCTGTCCCCTTCAGCTGGATACAATGCTCGGCACATTTTAGACGTTCAAGAAATAGTTGTTGAATTAATGATGAAAACAGGCTCAAAGAGAGTAAAAGAATAGCTCAGTGGAACACAGCCAGTTAGTTATTGGCAGAGCTGGGCCCGAGACCCCAGACATTTCCACCACATTGGGCACCTTCCTGCTGGTATAGAGACACTGAGTAACAAGTCTCATCTAATTGGATAACTTATTTGGAACTGGGGGCTCAGTGACTTTCTGAGTTCTTCATTGCTGAGCAGTATCTGGAAAGTGGCTGGATCTCCAGGATTACCTGAATTATTAAAAAGTAAAAAAACTCTTTTCATCTACAGGAAAACCCAACTGCCGATTTTGCAAAATGTGTTATTTTTCTTATCAGGTTCTAGTATATGTTCGGAGACAGAGAGATTCCCCATTGGGTATTTCTGGTGCAGCTAGTTTTGCTTTTCTAATAAGCTCGAAATGCATTGAGATGAAATGTTAAGCTCTGGGGGGGAACAAAAAACAATGACTTTTCTCATCTTTAAAGGGCATAAGTTTGGGAAGAGCAGTCTGTTTCAGGAGATGTAAGTAAAATCTGGAACTCTACCTGGAATTTAACATGTGTGAAATAGGAAAGAAAATTAACTCAGGCCAAAGGAGAAAATGCATCTGCTATCAGCAGGTCCAGAGCTAAATTTAGTGCTTAACTGAACCAACATCCAAAATAGTGGTGACATTGATTTCTCTCTTTTGTTAGTTTCTGTTTTGATTATTCTAAGTCCTCATGTTTTGTCCCTTGTAAGTTGCCAAAACCAATGGGTGCACAGCTTGCTCCTGCCTATGCCTCTCATAACACGGTCCTACATAGATTGGTCAGATGCAGAACCCCAAGCAAAGATCCAGCTCCACAAAAAACATCTGCCCCTTTGAAGGGAGTAAGCCCCATTGCCCTGTACTATGGACTGAATATTTGTGTTCTCCCAAAATTCACATGTTGAAGCCTTGACCCCCACTGTGATGGTATTTGGAGATGGCACCTTTGGGAGGTAATTAGGGTTAGATGAGACCATGAGGGTGGGGCCTTCCTGAGGGGATTAGTGTCCTTATAAGAAGAGAATCCAGAGAGTTTGCTCTCTCTCTCTCCACATGTCCACAAAGGGGTCATGTGAACACACAGTGAGGTGGTGCCTGTTTGCAAGCCTGGAAGAGAGTTCTCACCAGAACCTGACTGTGCTGGCACCCTAAGCTCAGGCTTCCAGTCCCCAGAACTGTGATAAAATAAGCTTCTGTTGTTTAAGCCAGCATTTTATGGTATTTTGTTATGGCAGCCTGAGAAGACTAACATGCTCCTGTTTCTGGACTTCTTGAAAAGTCATTGATTTCAGAACCCTGAAGAGCTATGTTCTATCTTGGCTTTCTCTAAACATGCCTCATCGTGAAGACCATCTTGGCATTTGTTAAAAATTCAGATGTCCAAGTCTTGCCCTGGAGATTTTGATTTGGCAGGCCTGGGAAGTTGCCTGGGACTCTGAATTTTCAATGGCCCAGGCAACTGATGATCAGGCAAGTATGGAACACAGTGGTCTCTCTCCAGAGTATTGCCCTCCATATGAGATTTAGATCTTAAATAGGAAGAAAAAGAACATGGCCTCTTATGTCCATAAAGCCAACATTTTTAGGGTGAGCATAGGTATAAGATAAGCCCATTTTGCCCAGAACCCAGACCTGACTAAAGCCAATTGTTTCAACTTGTCCCTGGGGGATGGGTCAGCAACTTGGCTCAACAAGATACAGTCTTGATGATGTTACACCTGAGAGTGGAATAATGAAGCATCGCATCTTGGCTTGTGTAGGAAGACTTTGTGCCTATTGGGAGCATTTGCATGTGTTTGTATGTATAAGCTTGATAAATGGTCTTGTTATCAGGAAAAAATTCTTGTTAATTCAGAGGTGTGTAGAGAAGGAAAGCACACTCATCTTTTTAGGAATACACCCTGCATCTTTTTATTTATAAGACATTTCTCTATACCTTATTTTCTCTTTACAACTGTAGGTAGGTATTATAGTCTCATTTTAAAGATCAAGAAATGTGTAATCAGATGGCTTTTCGATTCTCTTCTAAACTATCTTTACCTCCCTTTCCAGAGCGCATTTAACTTCCAGGGCTGACTTGCTACCAGAGATGGTCAGGGATCAATGGCAGGTGAGTAGGGAAGGGTAAGTGCATCCCAGAGTGGGAGCTGACCTTGCCCTCCAAGCCCATATGTTACTGCAGGAAACCAGGTCCCATTTGCTATGGACTTGCTGAGTCCCCACGCTGGTATTTACTCAGCATCCATGAACAGAACAAGTAGAGGATAGCCCCAAATTGTACACACCCCATCATTCTTTGATTCCAGTATACAAATCACACCCTTTATGCTTTATTTCACAGGAAATGTGGGCTAATAAATTGAATTGAGTGTGTTCTCCTTCTTCCTTAGGATATGTTGGATTCTGTAATTTGACACACTGTCTTGCCATCTTGCTTAAGTATGTGATGAAAAATTTTGCTGAGGTGTATTTGGGGTTCAGGTTGGAGGAAGGCTTTAAGAGTCCAACCAAAAGCCCTCTTCTTTAAGCTGTTTTATCACTCAGTTCTCTCTACCTTGAGGGAGGACTTCCCATTCTGCACTGGCACACACAGAGAACGTAGAGGTGTGGTCCTGTCTTTGCAGCAGCCACTCTATTTCAAGAACAAGCTATCAAGAATATACAATGGAATATTACTCAGCCATAAAAAAGTACAAAATTGCATCATTTGTAGTGATGTGGAAGAATCTAGAGTCTGTTATACAGAGTGAAGTAAGTCAGAAAGAGAAAAACAAATATTGTATATTAACGCATATATATGGAATCTAGAAAAATAGTACTGATGAACATATTTGCAGGCCAGAAAAGAGACGCAGATGTAGAGAATGGACTTGTGGACACGGGAGGAAAGGGGAGGGTGGGACGAAGTGAGAGAGTAGCACTGACATATATACACTACCATTTGTAAAATAGATAGCTAGTGGGAAGCTGTTGTATAGCACAGGGAGCTCAGCTTGGTGCTCTGTGATGACCTAGAGGGGTGGGATGGGGGGGTGGCAGGGAGACTCAAGAGGGAGGGGATATATACATATATATATATATACATATAGCTGATTCACTTCGTTCTACAGCAGAAACTAATACAACATGGTAAAGCAATTATACTCCAATTTTAAAAAAAAAGAAAAAAAATAAAAACAAGGAAAAGGCAGAAACCCACTATTCACATACAAGGGTGAACATGTGTTCCTTTGGTTGACAATCCTAACCTTTACCATTTTAAAGGAAATTGCCCTAGACAAGTGCTAGGGCAGAAAGGAAGCCCGAATAAACACCCTGAGGGGTAAGCAGAACTGCCTGGAATAAGATAGCAAGGAGTGACTGCAAGCCCCTTCAGCCTGGTCTCTGAGCTCTGCTACTCACATGTCTGTTTGGAGAATGGCTTTCCCTTCAAGGCCAGGCTGGTTTGTCCCTTCCTCCCAATAGCCATCTCAGATCGGCCACGCTGAACTGCTTCAGCTCCATGGCGGATCCGGAGCAACATGTATAATACATACCTGCCTGACAGCATTTATCACATTGTCTTAAAGCTGATTGTTTACATCTCCATCTTCCTCTCTAGACTCTAAGCTCCTTGAGGGAGCTTATAAAATAAAATCTTTTTATTGTAAAATGAAAATGTGATACATCAAACATCATAAATCTAATGTGTGTCTTAATGGATCATTATAAGGTATGGAAACCTTCCAGATTCCAGGAAACGGAACTATGTCGCCTACCCTTGAAGCCCTTTTCAGGTGTCTCATCCTAATCAAAACTTCTTCCTCTCTCCAAAAGTAACTACTATCCTGATTTTTATACGAGTCACCTCCTTGAGTTTTTAATTACAGTTTTGTCACTTAAATGTACATTCTGGCACACTACAGTTTGGTCTTGCCTATTTTTAAAAATGTGTTATGTCTTTTAATCTATAGATTCCTCTTCCACCCTTTTCTTTATAATTTATTTGCTGAAGAACCTGGGCCACTGGACCTGTGGAGTTTCCCATGGTCTGAATTGCTGATTGCAAACTCATGTGCAGCCCAGCATGTTCCTCTGCCCTTCGTACCTCCTGCAAATGGCCAGCTGGATCCAGAGACTGGATCAGATTCAGGCTTTATTCTACCCCTTCTGCAAGACTAAAGAAGGCACATCATATCTGGTTGTCTCTCTTTGTGTGATTTTAGCAGCCACTGATGTGTAATAACTATATCTATTTGCTCACTGGGGTATGCAAACAGTGAAATTCTAATTTTATCTTTTTATTATTTTATTAGGTAGAATACTTTTATAAAGAGACACTTTTCATTTGTCCTATTGGGATATTCAGTGGAATAGTCAATACAGGAAAGGCAAGATAAATGTTTGATTTATTCCCTCTATTTACTAGTTTTCCAGATAATGATTGGTTATGACCCTCTGAAAATGACTGATTCTTTGTTTAAATATCACCATAAAGTAATGGTGAATTTAAATGAATTTGATTGCAATTTTTAACACTGTTGAAGCTCAAACTGAAGCTCTTTGGTCAATGGGAATCTTCAGATCGGCTTCTGAGTCCTATTGACATGATGCCAGTATCTTTGATAGCTTCCTTGTCATCTGCATGGCAAGTTGTAGGTTCATCTTATACATTTCTGTTTCAGACCTCAAAGAGGCTATTTCTCCAAACTTCTCTGGGTTTTTTTTTTTTCAGTGAGAAAGGGTACTTTAACAGCACAACCTGGGCACCAAAAGTTGCAATATAAAATGGGGTGCTGGCAAATGTATAACAACTGACTCTCGTAAAAAAAGGGCAGATTTGTAGCATTTCCTAATTTTCATGGTGTAAATACTCCCATTATGGCTGATTCCAATATACCAACATGGAGTCATTAAATGTGGAGTTGGGACAAATGTGTACCATCTGTTCTTACCACCTCTTGTAAACCAGCTTCACCACACCACTGATTATATATCTCATGAGTTCCTATGGATACTTCCAGTTCAAGTTCAAGAACTTCTGATTCTCAAGGACATAGGGGATGATAGAATTAGAATACTCCACAATGACTCATTTGTTTTATCCACAGTATTATACTTACAGTAGTCTCATAATCATGATATACTGCCGCTGTAATAATTACATCATGTATTAAAAATGTTTGCTTACCCTTCCTCCATTCTCACTTCTCATTAAAAAAAGAAAATCTATAGTAGAACTGTTCATAGTTGTACTATATTTACATTGTCAGAATATATAACCATTACATTCTATATGCTCTCTCAGCCCTCATGTAATCTTAGCACTACAGGTAACTGTACATTTAATGTTCACCTTCAGGCCTTATGTCAATGTCTTTCTAGTCATTTTGATTCTTTGAAGCTTGTTCTTTAGTAGATTCCTTAGGAAGGACTCATGGAAACATTCGCTGAGTTCTCGAATATTGATAAGAGTTAGTGCCCTTTATATATTGAAACTGTTTTTCTGGAAATAAAATTGTTGGCTTATACTTTCTTTATTTGATCACTTAAATATGTTTCTATTTTCTTTTAACATAAGGAGTTGCTCCTGAAAAGTCTAATGAAAATATAATTTTCTCTCCCTTATAAATCACATTTTTTTTCTCTAAATGTCTGAAGGACTTTTTAAATTTTTTCATTAATTTCACTAATTTTTTTCTGATGTTTGCTGTTCCTAGTTGATAGTCTTAGGTACATGGTGTGCTCTTTCAATGTGTAGTTCCCAATGTGTTAAATGTGTGTGTTGTATTTCAGGGAAGTTCTCTTGAGTTAGGACTTGTTCTGTTTCCTTGCTTTGCTCTTTTTCCAGGGATTCCTGTTTTCTAGATGTTCAATCTCCTGTGCCTATCTTCAATATTTGTCACTTTCTCTTGAATCTTTTTAATCTTTTTCATTTATTTTTGACTTAAAAACTTCTCTTTCTTTCACTTGCATTTTCTCTTAAGGTATTATCCATTGTGTTTATTTGCTTTTGTAGTCTTTCTAATTTACTATTCATTTCTGAAATAATTTTAAAAAAAATTTAAATTGTTTCCAGAGCTTTTTTCTAATTCTGATTTATTTCATTCTTTCATAGCTCGTATCATTTTTTTAAGGTCTTTTAACTTGCTTTAATATAGCATGTTATAGTTTTGATTTATTTATGGGCACATCTTTCTGGCATGTTTTCATTATTTGTAGAGATGTTATTCTGCTCCTCATCCTCTTATTTGTTTTTTTTTTTCCTTATAATAAGTCTCTATGGGATTTGACTTCTATTCTTTTCTGTTGTTCGTTCTTATGTAAAATTAGTTTTCCTAAAGTTATAGAATAAGGTAGGGTTCAGGAAAGCTCTTCTGACTTCACAGGGTTCCCTCTTCTGTTGTTTTTATATAGTGGTAAACATGGTGGCTTGCATTCTGAGATTTCCTGCCCTGTTTCCTGTGCCCACCGCACCTCCCCCCACCCCCAACTGATCTGGACCTTGTCTTTCCTTTATCACTACCGTCTCTATGCAGCTCAATTTTAACTCCACTCCAAGGCCATTTCTCCTGAGTGTAGGGCCCTGACCTTGAAGGGAGACTTCTGAAAAAATGCCCGTGTGCTCATCACTCGTGTACAATTTTGAGAGCTCTCAGGGGTCTCGACAGCCCATTCAGTCCTTCTTCCTGGGACCTTCCACTTATTCCTCCTAGAGAAAACTACATCTCCCACTCCCTGCCCCAACACCAGGTTTAGGGATGTTTATCAAATTGGTCCAACTACACTTTCCAGGAAATACTATTGGCCATTCAGTTCTCCTGATTTCAGATGTTACCTCAGATGTTACCCTATTGCTTCCTTTTTCCTCCTGAATGGACACTTGTACTATTGGTAGTTTGTTTCCCCTCACTTTTAATTTGGAGTTTGTGAGAAAACTTGCCCCTAGTTTTGCTGTAAATGTGTCCATGGATTTTGCTTTTGTTACCTAATTGTTCTGCCTATTTTTTTTTTAAACTTAAAATTTTTTTTACTTACTTTTTAAAATTGTTCTGCCTATTTATTTATTTATTTTTTTTGCAGTACGTGGGCCTCTCTCTCACTGTTGTGGCCTCTCCCGTTGCGGAGCACAGGCTCCGGACGCGCAGGCTCAGTGGTCATGGCTCACGGGCCCAGCCGCTCTGCAGCATGTGGAATCTTCCCGGACCAGGGCACGGACCCATGTCACCTGCATCGGCAGGCGGACTCTCAACTACTGCACCACCAGGGAAGCTGTGTTCTGCCTATTTTTATGTAGGGATTTGGAGAGATTGAGAGACTGCTGTTGATGCCACTGCCATCTTCCCAGAATCCTCCAGGACTGAATTTTATTTGATCTTCTATCTTTGGTGATTAGTATCTAGCACATTACTAATGAATGGGGATGTGGTCTAGTTAGATTTGTAAATTGTGCTCTGTCTGAATTGCCTAAGCTAACTGGGGACTGTCCATAATTCAACCAATATGGCTTAGATTTATCAATATGGACTTCCTATGTCACAGCCAGATCAGCTGATGGTACCTGGAGCCATGATTCCCAACCTTCCCTGGCCTTGGACTGGCATCTCTGAAAGAACGCCTGTGTGCTCATCATTTGTGTAAAATGTCATGTGACATTTCAGAGAGTTCCCAGATGCCTTGAAATGCATCCATGTTCCCCTAGAAGTCCTGAGCTAGGAAACTCTGGTGATTAAGTATTAAGGACAAGGGCCGACTAAAGGCCGATGAAATGATGTGCTTGCTATCTTATTTGTACCGGGAGTTGGTTTTATCAGTGATATCTATAGGATCTAACTATCAAATGTTAATTCTGTTGGGCTTCTCGGTTCCAGATAGACAATCCAGGGACAGAGAAAGGGCAGTGGGGTTTGTTGAAAGGTTAAAGGAAAGAAGACAGTTGTAGGATACCAAAGCAGCCAGTGTAAGTAGGGCAAGTGGACAGGAGATAAACAGGGGGAAATATTGGAATCATGAAGCTGGAGGAAACCTGAGAGTTCATCTGATCCACAGCCTTGGATCTAAATACAAAAGAAAGTCTAAACCTGGGTTTTTTCCAAGTGTGGTCACCTGCTCATCTGCGTCAGAATCATTGTTGCTTCTTAAAATGCAGATTTCCAGGCCCTTGACCCTGACCCCCTTAGGTGGGGGCCTAGCAATCTGCATATTAAGAACTCCCTGAAAACCACTGGTCTAAATGATGCCGAGCAGAATGGCATCCTGTCTCTTGAAGAACTCTGGATGTGGAGGTACAATATCTATGAGCTGCACAGTGCAATAATAACAATGATGACAATAGTATTACTTTCACTCTTACCACCATTGCTTCTCCTCCTACTACTGTGACCTTAAAATTTTTCCCTTTGGGCACAGGATGGGATCACAGATTTCCAGGAATCTGCTGCCTATCAGATGCAGTTAAATCCATTTGCACCATATGGGAGGTTACATCTGGCTCATTGTTTCGAGAGAAGACAGCTCTGGAGAAGAATGCTGCTGACACTCACATGGAGTGGGTCTTGGCTTTTCGTGGCCTTCTGGTTGTTAGGGGAAGTGCTGCCCCAGACCGGGGCATGAACCCGTGTCCCCTGCATCGGCAGGCGGACTCTCAACCACTGCGCCATACTTTTTTAAGCACAGGTCTGGCCACATAATAAGCACTCAGCAAACATTAGTTAACGTTATTATTATTTTCACTGTGTCATTTGAGGAGTTGTATGTATTAGAAATATATTCCAAATATCCCCAAGTCAATTTACTCATGAAAACCCCTCCATGTGCCCCAAGGATTTCCTAATATTTCTTCTGCTGGCTGCTGGAGCCCAGAGGAAGGTACTGCAAAGTTTCTCTCAGAAGATTCCCTTCTGTTCTTGGAGCTGTGCCCCACGTGATGGTGCCCAGGGAGGATCTGCTCACTGTTTCATGTCAGCAGGGTTTCAATGGAGCACTTACATTCCAAGGCTCCTGACACAGGAACGACCTGTCTCCACGGGAGTGAGGCACTCGCTCAGAAGGGGGGTGTTTTCATGTTGGGCATCGGGTTTTTAAGGTCGCCCTAGAGCAGCCCTTTCTCATCATTGTATTTGTTTCTCTGGGCTCTGGTTGTCCTTGAGGCCAATCCAACTTTCCTATACTCTGAAGACACTGTCTCTTCCTGGCCATTTATTGAACTCCTTACTATTGAGAAAGACAAATCTCTGTCGCTCTGTCTCTGTCTCTCTCTCTCTCTCTCACACACACACACAACCCAGCAACGCTGACTGCTGTAACCCACTGAGTTAGTTACGCATATGGGAATCAGGGTATGTGACACTGGGTTATTTGAAGCTATGGAATGAAGCCCCATTCAGGACACATTAGAAACTCCTTTTCCTTTGACTGAGAGGACATAAGAGGAGAGCCCTTTGTTGTTACAGGGTCACATGTCATAAATAATCTCATTCTGCTCTCCAGGCACATTTTTCTCTCAGATGCAGTCACTTTCAAACTTTTTTCCCCCTCTAACCCCTACCTGGAAATACATTTTATAATTGCTTCTCAGTACGTGTCCTAACATCTGCCGAGTCATAAAAGTAAAAACACTGCTGTGATGCACTTGGGTCTATTCCTATTTTTATTCTTTGTCCTATTCTCCATCCTACCCTATCCTACCCTATCCTATCCTACCCTACCCTATCCTATCCTATCTCATCCCATTCAGTCTGTCTTCTATATATCTTTCTCCTGAGCATTGCTAGGATTCACCAATATCCAGGTCTCCTCGTCTTTCAGGTACATCAGCATCTTTGAAGAGGTTGCCTCGGCTTCCTTGAAGTAGGTGGGGCTATATCACTAATTCTGGCCAATGTGCTGTGGTCACGGTGACTAGTGTCACTTCTACGCTGAAACATAGGAAGCCAGCAAACCTCCAGCTCACTCTTTCCCTGATACAGTGATCCCAGGAGGCCTCAGGTTGAGTTGGTGGAGCCACAGATCAAAGCTGCCTGCATCACTGAGTTGCCTCATGGAGGTCTGTTGCCCTAGAGGGTCACCTGCATCCTTAGCAGCCTTTAAGTAAGAGAGAAATAGAAATGTTTGTTGGGCCACTGAGATTTGGGAAGTGTTTGTTACCACAGGATAGTCTATCCTATTTTAATACGGTATTCTCGTGTATGTCTTTCTTTCTTTTTTTTTAAGAAATGCTGGTCCTGGGTTACCGAAATGATTCCATGATCCACTATGGGTGGCCTCCTACAATTTGCACATCTTATTTTCAAAGCATCTGCCACATCGACAGCCCCAAAGTTTAGGTAGAGAGAGAACGCCACAGAGGAGGGCAAGCACATACCAGTACCGTCTCTCTTCAGGGTTCCGAATACTGGGGATTGGTTGACTTAAGGACTACTTGGTTGTGTGACTTGGGACCTAGAGAGTTAGGTTACAATAGTTTTGGTGGGGAGGCACCAGGGACTAGTTCCAAAGGTGACTAAGTAGTGCATTTACCCTTTCTGTGGGACATTTTTTTGCCTTTTGGATGTACACGGATCCAGATTCAGGCCTCATATATGCTGCATTTTATCAGCAGTCCTATGTGCGCCGAGAACCCAAACAAGCAGTGTATCCTGCTCATTATTAAAAGAAGTTGGAGTACAATCGCATGACTGCTCCTACTGTGCTGTCAAGTGGTGAGATCAGAGGTCTCCCTCATGGCTGCGTCCTTGACTAGATACTTGAACTTCATTATCCTCTGTTGATCCTACTTACTTTCCCAACCCTATTCCCCATACTTTTCCACAATCCTTAGTTTCTGATAAATGTAGTTGGGCACTGATTCCTGTTTATGTATCACTGTCTCTCTGGGCCTTTGCATATGCCATTCCCTCCATTTAAACAGCTTTTCTTTTCACCTTGGCACTTGGAAATCCTACATGCTTTCAGACACAGTTCAACTGTCACTGTCTCTGAAATCCCACTGATCTTTTATTTACTCCTCTTCTAGGACTTACCGCTCTCTACCTTATGATGATTAAGTTCAATTCTCCTCCCGCAATCCTACCTTGAGCCAGAGCTGTTCTCTTTTAGCTTTTTTTATCTTGGGGTTCCTCATAAAATTCCATCCAAATAAAAGGCTGCCTATGAACAACAATAACCATAACACATACCCTAAAGTTAGAAAATCCACTGACTTAAAAAAATAAGGTTGAGGGACTTCCCTGGTGGTGCGGTGGTTAAGAATCCACCTGCCAATGCAGGGGATACGGGTTTGAGCCCTGGTCCAGGAAGATCCCACGTACTGCGGAGCAACTAAGCCCGTGCACCACAACTACTGAGCCCGCGTGCTGCAACTACTGAAGCCTGCACGCCTAGAGCCCGTGCTCTGCAACAAGAGAAGCCACCGCAATGAGAAGCCTGCGCACCACAACAAAAGAGTAGCCCCCGCCCTCCACAACTAAAGAAAGCCCACATGCGGCAATGGAAGACCCAACGCAGCCAAAATAATAATAATAATTATAATAATAATAATAAATAAAAAAAAATAAACCAAGGTTGATTTACTAAGACATGGAAGGCCTTTGCAGGCTACTCACTGTTCCCATATTTACCAAAAACTATACGGACTTTTATCTTTGCATGCTCTGTTTCTTTTACAAGGAACGTCCTTCCTCAATATCTTTGGGGGAGGCCCATTTATTCTTTAAAGCCTATGGGATAATTGCTTTTTGCCTATCCAATATCCAGTCTCCCTTTCTTCCTTATGATAGCAAGAGGTTCTATTTCCTCAGCAGATTAGGTGGCCAATGAAACTGAAGAAGTTTGTTGGGTAGAATTTCTAGAGAAGCTCTGCAAAGAGAGCTTCAATTTTTGTACTTTTTCCTTTCTTGCCCGGCACTTGTATGTGCTGTCTGAAGCTCCAGCAGCCATTTTGGAGCCATGAGGTAAACTTGAGAATAGAAGCTGTATACTAAGGATGGTAGAGGAGAAAGATAGGAGGACCATAGGAATACTGATGACATCATAGAACTCTGTTACCAGCTGTAGACTGTTTAATGCTGGACTTCTTTTACATGAGATGAAACCTCTATTTTGATTAAGCTATATTTATTTGGATTTTTGTTATATGCAGCAAAACATAATCCTAATGGATATACTGCTCAAATTCTTCTTTGTCACCATCCCTGTATCCTAACTAGGGAATTTTTTTACTGGGGCTCCCACAGGCCTTCACTCAACTTTCTGAGTATATTTATGTTGATATATAAGAACTATTTGACTATATATCTCCTCCCCTGTAAGACTGTGAGCTCCTTGAGGGAGGAATGTTGTCTCATTCCTTTTTGTGTCTGCAGTGCTTAATGTCCAGTAGCTAGAAATGAGTCTTCTCAACTGATGTTTGTTGAGTTGAATTGAGACTTGAAAAGGATTTCAGGTTTTCTGTTAACTTGCAAATTCTTTGGGAAAGGGTATTATCTGAAACCCGAACCTTATTTGGGATTTAGCTGGCAAGAAATAAAATCATGGGAAATGACACTGGACGGGGGCCTTTGGGATGAGGGTGTGAGGGATGAGTAGGGCTGAACTGGCCACAGGAGGAAAGGTGGGAAAAATCACAGCCATGGATTTCAGCCCATCTGGATCTCCCTAGGGCAGCTCTTGTTTGCTGTTATGCTTTTCTGTACAAGAACCTCGCTCCCTGGAGAGCCCTAGAGGAGGCTGCCTGCATTAGGAATGCTTTACCTCATCCCTCCTGCCTCTCTGAGAGGCAAAGCTTCTCTCCCGAGACCAGGTATCACAGATAACTGGCTCCTTGGGCATAGCTGCGAGTGCCTCCTGCATGCCCCAGCCCTGTCCCCTTGGTCCTCCCAAACCACTTTGGAAGGGTCTGTCACTCTTGAGTTGCAAGATTAAATGAATGCATGTTTGGATAAGATGCTTTTGGGCCCTAGATCAAAGTCTTACCTACCCGGGCTCTAGACCCCTTTCAGAGCGAGTATAAAACCTGCCCCCCGCCTTTCAGTGAATTACGGGTGCAGAAGGAGAGAAGTCCTGCATATCCACCGTATCAACACATCTTCTCAGGAGCAGAGCTCAGGTGGCGTCCTCTGAAACCGGTGTGCTGAGTAAATGGAAAGACGCACTTTCTATTAAAACCATTCAAAAATTTTATTGGCGTGGACAAATATGCTCCTTTGGCTAAATAAAACCACTGGAGGGCCAATTAAACCATGCCACATGATATGACTATTCTCTCCTTGTAAAAATAATAAAAAATGTTTTGGTAGGTTTGCTGTGCTTTTGTGTGTCTGCTTTAATAAACGGTTCCAGGGTCTTTTTGTTGTTGTTGTTAAGTCACAGATCTGGATATAAGCCAAACCAGTGGCAGGAGCTGTCCCGCTTGCCACAGAAAAGGAAGAAAAAGCACCGAGTCGTTGTACAATTTCACTCTCCTAAATCAAACCTTCCATTTGCCACAATTATTTACCATTGCTTTGTAATTGTGAGGAGACAGCTGAGTGGAGCTGGAAGTCTATTCATTCTTTAAAGTGACATAAAATGGCACCTGGCATGCCAAACGATAATTGTTCTTTTCTCCTTGTTAATACCCAGCCGCTGCTAGGAGTTCTGTGAAAGGTTCATTTAATGCCAGCTCCAGAAACTTCTGTGGGATTTGGTTCTTGGCCTCTCTTTTGAAAACCAATTTGAAATCACCCTCAGGAATTGGGAAGGCTGAATTGGTTGTGACTTTCAGTCAGAATTCCTCTCTAAATATTTTAGCAGGATGGAGAAATCTCCCTCATTTACAACCCTGTCCTACTCAGTAGGGGTATGGGTGAGAAATATTGGCAGTTTCTCAGAAATATGATTACTTCAAGGACATTTCCAGCTCCACCTGAATCTTAGGAACTGGAATTTGGTAAGGAAACTAGATCTTATGAGATTTTCACCTAATCTAATAGGACCTTGGTGGCGAGACAAAAACTGGAAGTCCATGGGAACCACTCTGCAAGGATGGGAGGGTCCTTGCTCTTTGGCTACGCTTTCAGGGGTTCCCCCACCCCACAACGAAGTGACCATGTATGGGTAATCTGCCAATCCAATGCAACTTTCTGCTGACAAAATGAGCGATACAGGGCTTCCCTGCTGGCGCAGTGGCTGAGAGTCTACCTGCCGATGCAGGGGACACGGGTTCGTGTCCCGGTCCGGGAGGATCCCACATGCCGCGGAGCGGCTGGGCCCGTGAGCCATGGCCACTGAGCCTGCGCGTCCGGAGCCTGTGCTCCGCAACGGGAGAGGCCACAACAGTGAGAGGCCCGCGTACCGCAAAAAAAAAAAAAAAAAAAAGAGCGATACAGATTGGCTGCGTCCTTTGGCTCTACGTAAGTTTCCAAACACCCTTGAGATCCCTGTTGATTGACTACAGATAGGGCAGGGAAGGTAAAGACGTGTTGATATCAATGGGCCTTTCTACTGTACGGATGAGTTCCTACTACTCCTGCCCTCCAGTTTCACATTCTATGCAACACTGTCGAGTTTCTGACCTGCGTTATAGAATCAAAAGCAGCGAGCTCATGCCTCTCTGACCCTCTGGCTCAAAATTGCAATATTAATGGTGTCCAGCATTTATTAACACTAAGTATATTGGAAACTCTGTGTTAACTGCTTTACGTGAATTATCTCCTTTAATCCTAGGAAGTAGCTTTATCATTATCCCCATTTTATGGGTGAAGAAACTGAGGCCCAGGGATTTGAAGCCATTCAGCTAGGAGATGGTGAAGCCAGAATGCACACTTGAGCTGCTGCACTGCCAGCCTCACTTCCCCTCACTTTGACTCTGGAGGTCAGAGCACGACGATCACATCCCTGGCTTCGGAAAAAGTCAGCAGAGGTGCCTCTTAGAAAAGACCTTCATTTTCTGCGTTCTCTGAGCCTGCTTCAGCACCATTCATACCTGAGGCCATCGACGCAGTAGGTGGCTGTGGCCCAGGAACTTTGTGGCATGATAATGGGCTTAGGTTAGGAACAGAATTATTGGTGTGAAAAGATTTGCCGTGGGGCAGACTTCCATTTGCAATGGTTGGAGTTTTAATAGTTTGTCTCACGTATCCCTGGTTCCTTGAGTTTTGAAAAAGAAGAGAAGGAGAGGAAAGCAGAGACACCCTGGAAGAGGCACTGGGCTGTCTCACCCTCCTCCCTTTCTTTCTACTACGTATAGTTTTGAGGTTCTATTCATGAGCTGTAGTGTTTTGAGCCTTTTAGGGATTGAATACACAGTTGAGGGAGTATGAGATGCGACTTAATAACCCAGAACCCGGGAGGGGTTGGATACAGAGTTTAGTAATGTACTCAGAACTGAAAGATTCTCTTCTCTTTCAACCCACAAAAGGGAGGCCAAGGACATTCAAGAGTTGGTGACTTTGGAAGTTGGGGGATTTTCACCTTCCACGTGCCATCTGCTGATTGAACGGTAGTTGTTATTTTCTCCTAACTGAGCTTCTTTTATTGAGGCTGATTTTAAGAGTGTTTGCAAAGGAAGGCGAGTGTGTGCTCTGGAGGTGGTAGGGGTAGAAAGCAGCGGGGTCTCGATAAACCTTCCCAGGATCTGCCTGAGAGCTTCGGCCAGGCCCTGGGCCTGTACACACAGTGTCGCCAGACATAGCGGCTCTGCGACCTGCTTGAGGATTTGGAGGAGGCCAAGCCAGGCATTCTACGGCTCTTTCTGTTGGCTCCTGCAGGGCCAAGGGCTTCTGATGCCATTCAGAGCCCTTGGAGTAAATCTGACATTTGAAAGGAGGCCAGGGCATTCTCGGTATAGGCTGTGCCCGGTCTCGAGCCGATTACCGAGGTTTATAGCCTGGTGACATTCCCTCCGGCTCCCAACTTTCCTCTCGGCCAGGGCCTCACAGGGTGTTCTTGTTCAGGCTAAGGCTGCATTGTTTTGTGCTGTGGACGGGCATTCTTTTTCTCCCATTGATTCTTCCCAGTTTAGGGATGCAGCCCTGTCTGGATATAAATGGAGGTGGAAACAATCACACCAGATTTCAGTGACTTCAGATAACCATCACAGTGGCATCTTCTGGGGTTTCCCCCAGGAAGTAAATAACTCAGATTAACTCCAAACTCTTTAGAATAAAAACTTCATAGTGTCTGTTAGACTGTGAAATGCAGGTGCCAATGCAGGTCACCTTTGAGTCATCATAGCCCACGACATGAGAAGTCTTAAAGCAAAATGTGGCTCCCCTATTTCTGGACCTCACAAGGTAGGTGTCAGCAAAATTCTCCATCTCTCAACCCCTTCTCTGTCCTAGTAGCTGGGCTGGTGTGGAATGGTTGAGAACCACCGGCAAACAGGGGAGGCCCAAGAATGCCCGGCCAGGCAGCTCTAGAGGGGCCCCTGGTGTGACCTGGACGAGGCAGCAAAGCAGATACCGTTTCCTAGTCTCTGTTTGACCTGAGGCTTGGCCAGCTTACACCCTGGGCAAAAGTCTTGCATTGCCAGTTTAGAAGAGTGCTAATACAGCAAACGATGAATAATTGGATGACTCAAAAAATAGCCTGCTAAGGGGCAGACATCAAAGGGTGCAATGGACCAGAGGGAAAAAATCCTTTTCTCTCTTCTTTATCCTCTGGGAGCTTCTCTTCCTGTGCTTACCATTGCTAGCTTCTCTTGTGATTTCGCTTCTCATTTCTGTGATTCACAGGTGACTGAAGTGGAAATACGAAGCAGGAGCAGATCGCCCATTGTTTTGAGTTATCCCTGCAAATTTACTCTCTTTGCCGACACAGTGAAGGAGCTGACAGTGTAGCTATTCCCCCTGGGTTTGGAATAATTCCCGTTGCTGCTCTTCATGCAGGCCAGGACAATCATTTTCCCATTTTCTGCTCAGCACCTTGTCCTTCAGTGGCGATGGAATAATAGTGAGTTAGTTTATAGAATCGTTGTACCTATAGACCCTTGCACTTTAGTTAGGAATGGCCTGGGGTAAGAGGAGAATTTGCATGAAGTGGATGCCAAAGGGGATTTTAGAGATTAAAAAATGTCCCAGAGGTAAACTATTTGGTTTTTCCAGAGGGCTTAAAATTATGCCACGTGCTTACACTTAAGTATCACTAGGGTGCTATTCTCCAGTAGATTCTGGCCTGTCCCCCCAAAATGTCTTCCTGGAAGAAAAACAAATTGAGGCTTCTGATTGATTTGTTTTTATTCAGAAAAGCTGAAATGGAATTAACTTCATAGGTGGAGAGCCCGTCTCTGCTCCTACTCTGACAGTAAGTACTACAACAGGAAACAAACGGGACATTTCCTCCTGAACTGAGTTGTAGTGAATTGAGAACTAAAGAGCTTATGGAAAATTGCTCTCAAATGATTATTTTTGTTTGCTTAAATGCTTGATTATGATGATTGTGATTCCAGCTATACACAGAGACAGCATGGGAAAAAAAGCTAAGCCTAGACTCCTGTTATAACAAAAACCACAGAACACATCACACTTCATAAAATCCAAGTGCTCACAGGTTTCTTGGGACTGCTAAGTAAAATATAAATACGCTGTTCAGGTTCTACTTGTTTGCATTTTCAAGGCCAAGAATTCTTTTTAGGCTTTCTTTAAAAGGTTTACCTTGGCCTTGGGTCACTGTAACACTTATGAAATGAAACTTGAACTTGGAATTTTCTTGCTTTGCCTGCAAAGGTTGGCTCTCTGGTTTACAACAAGAGGCTTTTGGGGGTGACGAATACATCCGCTGATGGCTCAGGGTTTCAGACAACAGGATCATTCCAGCCCCTGAACTGGACAGTTCTTGGTGGGATAATTTCATCACTGCTGCAGAGGCAAACCCGGCTACAGCATCACTATCAAGCAGAGCCCTATTGACAGCCATGTTCCGTGAAGTAATTTTTCTTGTTCTTTGCTTAGAAAGAGTAGGACCATCACAGGCATGCAGTCACTTTAACTTCTCAGGCCATGACCAAGATGAATAATATGAATAAACCCTGAACCAAGAACCTAAAGGCAAACATGATGGGACAATCAAGTAGAGAACTTCAAATGGTCTTGGAAGATCCAAGTGCTGCCTTGGCAATTTTAAGCTCTGTTCTTCTCTGGCCCAAAGCAAACCAAATCCCCTTGCCTCTGTCCTCATCCAACCTGCACAATGGCCCCAGGGATGATGAGGGAGCAGTGGCAAGAGAACTGACACTGTTGGTGGATGGCTCAGGGGGCTGGCAAATGGCTTCGAGAGCATTCCACCGTCAGCCTGTAAACCTGCCTCAGCCTGAGAAGGACTGAGGCCACTTGATAACTGCTGGTTTGCTCAGCGGGGCTCTCAGTGGTAGCACAGGCTGGGAGTAGAACGTTCTGTGCTCAGGGTGAATGGGGCCAGGTGATGCTTACAGGGCCCTTGTCTACACCTGCTCTGTTTCAGAGTGAAACAGATGAGCTTGGTGTTGGAGGCTCAATTCACTGCCCCCCAGAAAACCAACAGCCAGTGACACGTTGTGCCAGTAGCAAGGCTGCTCTGGTACACTTCGACTTGGCTTTTTGTTTCATTCAGTTTCAAGAATGTTTGTGAATGGTTTTTTAAAGATGCCCCCTTGTCTTTACCCTTTCAGCCCTGAAGCTCTTGAAAAGGCCAAGACACGGCAAGGACACTTCACAATTCTCCTGGCCCAAATCGACCTCCTTGTCTCCCTCTCCCTAAGACCTGTTCCTCCCCTTATACTCCCTGTCTCACTGAAGAAGACTCCATCCTCCAGTTTCATGCTCAAGCATGGGGTTGACCTTCAACTCTCTCTAATTCCATCCCCACCACAGCCAATCAATCCATCAATCACCAAGTTCTATCTATTCCACCTGCCAAAGACCTCCCTATCCATCCATCCATCCATCCATCCATCATTCCATCCATCCATCCATCCACTTCTCTCCAGCCCACAGCTGCGGTCCTCACCCAGGCTGCCAGCACTTCTCCCCTGGGTGGCTGTAACAGTCTCCTCACTGGTCTAGGGGTTCTGCCGACTGGCCCCAGTTCACTGCCCCACTTCCATTCCCAGTCACAATAAGAATGGTTCTTCTTCAATGTTGACTAGATCATGATACTTCTGTGCCTACAACACCATCAAGGGCTTCCCATGGCCCTGAAAAGTCTCACCTCCTTAGCCTGATACAACTGGACTCTTTGAGACCTGTCTCCTTCAATGTAACCACAAGTGCTGAGTCCTATCTTTTCTCATCCTTTGTACTTGCTCTTTCCTCCACCTGAGTGCTGACTCCACCACTGTCCATGGCTCCTCTTCTTCCTCAGTTTTCAGGACTCAAGGGTCAGTTCCTCCCAGAAGCTTCCCCTGACCCTCCCTCCTCTGGACTTCCACAACCTGCACCCATTGTAACTAGTGGGACGTTGTAATCTAATGTCAGAACTAGGACACCTATGAGAGTGACAGGGTCACTTGTACATATTATGCACAGACAACAGGCAAACCCAGGCTGTATGGTCACCCTTATCATGGCATTTATCACACCTTCAAATTGCTTGTTAACTGGCCAGGTCACTCCCCGCCCTGGCCGGCAGACGACAAGGTCCATGGTGACAGAGAACGCCCAGTTTTCAATGTAGTTGCTTCCATAGTAGGTGCTCAATACATATTTTTTAAATGAATGAAAGAAGGGATGAAAATGACTGAAACAAATAAGAGTCTGGTCATGTGGTCCCAGACTCCAGAGTTTGATGTAAAGTCATTTGTCCCCCAAACCCTGCTGGTAGGCCTTGACGTCTAATGGACCTAGATTTTCTCTGTTTCTCCTCTGAAGAGGCTCTCAGCCATCACAAAGAGCACAGAGAAAGGGTGTACTAGACTTCCTTGCTAACACTCCCAAAATTCCTAATTCCAAAGCACGTCTGGCTGAAATGAAGCAGATGGGTCTGGTCTTGAAGTGTGTTTCCTGGTGGACAAGCACCCTAGGATGTTGCGACATGTTAAATGATCAATGGGTTCTGGGCCCAAATGAGTCATGGAAATGAAGCATGTCTCTTTATTGCTAAGGCTCACTGTGAAATAAGCAGTGTTTCTGAAGTTTAGATAGACACAGAACCTATCCCCCTTACCTCTCCCGTCTCCCAGCCTTCATGTTCCATGGAACCTGCTTTGAGAACCAATAAAATCATGTTGCCAGGCCATCTCTATGTAGGTGAAAGCTTTGAGTCCCTCAAGGCCAGGCCTGCACTTTACTCATCTCTCCCCACTGCCTAGACCAGTTGGCACACAGTTGACACTCAAAAAAAATGTTTGTTGCATGTGGACTGGAATGCCATGCACTCAATGGAAGACAGAAGAGCTTGGGGTTGGGGGAAGCCATGTCACCCTGCCACGCTGGTCCTGCAGGTGGCCTAGGGAAGGGGAGGAGGCCGACTTGCCTGAAAATGACACGGGGAAGCGATGAGGCTGGTGAAGCTTGTCTGTCACGCTTTGAGCCGTGCCCTCCTTGACCTCATACCCTGTTCCCATCCCACCTCCCCCATGGGATTTGGCTGTCATTGTCTGTTCACCAAAACACTGAGCTGGTGAAGCTTAGTCTCACTCAGTGGTGTTTGCTTAGATGGCTCCTGCTAACACCCTCTGGCCTCAAGGGAGAGCAACTCGAGTGGCAGAAGGCCAGGTGGCAGGGCTTATTTCAAGTAGGCTCCTGCTGCCCCACTAAGGTATGTTGTAATTCTCTCTCTGCTCCCTTGGGAGGTTGGCCCTGATCATGCAGCAAAGCCAAATGTTCTGTCCATCACCCAGAGGGGGGCCTCACGGGTCAGTGTTCAGAACGGAAGAGGATGAGGCTGTTGCTGTTCCTGAGACATCAGGAAAGAAAAGCACAAACCCAACTTAAAACCACCCAATGAGGGAGGAAAAAAAAAAAAGATGGTGCTCAGAAGTTAAACGCTGCTCCTTTGGAGCAGGTTTAAAAGTCTGTCTTGAAGAATTTTTTGGCAGTGTAACTTCTTTTTCCTTCTGGGATGCTATTCCTTCTTCCAAATTAATTATTTATTATAGAATGACAAAATTTCACGAAGCTACAAGCTGAAGCTTCTCCTTTTTCACTGTCCTTTTTCCAATCTGAAAGGGGAGAAGCAGTCAGAAAATGCCATCCTGAAACTCTGCGGCTGAGCCAGTACGGGCTGCAAGTGAGGGAGGGCCTGTCGCCCACAGGGCTGCTCTAAGCCAGTGGGGTGAGGCCAAAGGGACTCTCCTAGGAAAGAGGGGGATCCACCTGCAGGGAAATGAATTACTTGAAGCTTTTAGACTATGAGTCAATCTGACTTGTCCCTCTACCTTACTAAAGAATGCTTAAGACTTTTAGATTTTGCTCCTATAAAGAAGAGCCGGCCTCTTGGCCTAACCTGCTACCAACCAGAACAGCAGGCAGGAGCCGGGGGCTTAGAAACAGCAGAAGCCTCTCCATTGAGCACAGGGGATGAGGACACAGAGCCTGAGGGCTTCCATTCGGCTTAGAAGCCCCTGGACTGGCCCCTGGCATGGTGCTCGGCTGCCATGGGATTAATAATGACAATATGTAGCCTCGTCCCTTCAGGTCGGCTTTTACCTCTAAGTAAGTTCAGTCTGGGCTGACTCTGCTACCAAATGAATTAGGAAATGCTTTTGTTTCTCAGGGCAGTTTAGAGTTCTGAACTACTGATGACAGCTTGTGGATTTATACTATTATTTCCATTGTAGAGGTGAGTAACCTGAGGATCAGAAAGGTTAGGGATTTGGTGCAGTTTATACATCTGTGATCTGAACACAACTTGGCCTAGTTCCAGAACCCATGTTCTTTCTACTACATCCTGCCTCCTTCTGGCCACATGGAGGTCCCCTGCTTGTGTTTCCCTGCGTCTATGTGGCTGGGGGATGTCCCAGAGTTGTAAAATGAGAGCTGTGGATTGGATGATCTAGAAGGTTCCTTCCTGACCTCTCATTCCTTAACTTGAAGCAAACACGTGTCCCACTGTCTACAATGGGGTATACATCCAAGTGGATGCCTAGGAAGGGAAATCTGCCCCCCTTAAGACCTCTTTTCCAAAATGTAAGACCCTGGTGCTTTTGGACCAAGTGACAAATGTGAATCCCTTGATCCCTCTGTGCCTTGATGGCACTGCTCTGGCTGCAGCATGGGTGGTCTTAACTGAGACAGGAGACCCTGTGGTTAATGCTACACTTGCTGGGGGGGGGGCAACATAGAAGACACTTAAGTGCACTAAGTCCCCAGAGCTATAAATAAAGCTCCGATTTTTTTTTTTTTGGAGGAGTTGGGGGTGAAGGTGGGGGAAGAGACCCTTTAAATTGAAGAACTTGTGGGTATAAATCTCTCTTCTCATCTGTCTTTATTTTGGAGTGTGTTTAAGGATATATATAATATGCATTCCTCTTCCCATATATCTCTATGCTTATATCAATTCATAAATAAAATATACAGCTGCTCGGCTGAAATGTATTACTTGTCTGCAAGATTCCTCCTGCAGGTTAATATCTCCTGCCAGGGGAGCTGCCCTGGTTTGCATTGACTTTCAATGACCTACTTGTATGCACCGGTTCAGGCAGTGTTTAACAAGTGGTCTGGTAGATATGTGCATCTGCATGTATTCTTCATTTTCACGTTATTTTAGTGTTAATTGGCTTCACTATGCCAAAAATCAATAGTATGTGCATAAAGTTAATTTGGCGATTGCACCTTTAGACAGGAAACCTGTCATGAACAGATACTTAAAAAAATGTATTTATTTATTTAGGCTGCACGGGCTTTCTCTAGTTGTGGCGAGCGGGGGCTACTCTTCATTGCGGTGCATGGGCTTCCCATTGCGGTGGCTTCTCTTGTTGCGGAGCACAGGCTCTAGGTGTGCAGGCTTCAGTAGCTGTGGCTCACGGGCTCTAGAGCGCAGCCTCAGTAGATGTGGTGCACGGGCTTAGTTGCTCCGCTGCACGTGGGATCTTCCCCGACCAGGGCTCAAACCCATGTCCCCTGCATTGGCAGGCGGATTCCTAACCACTGAGCCACCAGGGAAGCCCTGAGCAGATACTCTTGGAAATGGCTCCGGAGGGGAGACTAATTCATGCCGTTTATCATTCTACAGCTGTTCTGTTATTGGCATAATCGGCATTTTCCCGATAAGGGCCTTCAAGATCCTCAGTGCTCATGGGAGAGAGAACCTTGAAAATGGAGCCCACCTGAGGACTGCACGACACTGTGCAAGTTCCCTTTCTGTTGTTGAATGTGATCTGAGACTGAGGCTGGCAGCTGTGAATTTTAGTATGTTACTGTCAATCACGGGAGCTTATCTGAGTCTATTTGGCTTGGAATTGGAAATTCCTGAATAATGTGACACTTACGCATTGGGTAGTCTCAGAATCAGAAGGCAGTTTGATCTCCCTGATCAGATTCTAAAATATGATTCCTACAGTATTTACTAATACTGAAGAATTCCGTCTTTGAGCACAAGTCAGTGTTTTGAATGTGCCTGTAACCCTTGCAGGAGGTATTTCTTGTTAAAGCCAAGCGTAGAGTTAGGGACCAGAGAGTAAAAAAAAAAAATTTATAAAACTCTTCTCTTACACACATCTGTAAAAACAAATAGAACAAATAATATGAGGTGATGAAACGTAAATTCATATAAAATGTTGTAGAATATAGTCAGCCAAGTCAAGCACGTGGTGCATTGTGAATAACTGTTTCTTGTAAACTAAATTACAAAAAATTGGATAAAAAAAATCAATGGACTATTATTTATGTTCCATTTAGTCTAGGTGCTTTAATAATGTCTATCTGGCCAAATACAATATTGATTTTTCATTGCTGTGGGATTCACTTAACCTCAAACAAAACTAAAGAAAACTAAACCCCAATTGCTTACCCTCTCTTGTAATTGTTGGTGTTTACAGTGGGAAAGAACACGTTGAATTTAGGTAACTGATGGGGAAAGGGGACGAGATGTAGGAGCCTTGGTTTTCTGCCTGTTTTCAACTGACAAACACATATATTAGGTGTGAGATCATAGAAAAAATATATATATATGTATTGGTCTTTGACCCTGGTTCCTGACACTGGGCTCCTGAATCCCTTGTAAATTCCTAAGTCATAAGAGTACTAGGAGTATGTTTTGTTCTAATGAGGTGACTCTGGGTCCTGAGAGGAGACAGGGGCCAGAAAGGAAGTTAAAAATTGGTCATGACTACGTGAGGACGCCTCCATAAATTGCCTACAGTAGGGTGTTTGGAGAGCTTCCAGGTGGGTAACCACATCCATACCTGGAGGGTGATGCATCCCAACTCCACAGGGGCAGAAGCTTCTGCGCTCGGAACTCTCCCAGACCTTGCCCTGTGTATTGCTTCATCGGCTGTTCATGTGCATCTTTCATCATATCCTTTAATAAACTGGTACATGCAAGTAAGTATTTGCCTGAGTTCTGGGAGCCTCTCTAATGAGTTAATCCAACCTGAGGAGGGAGTCGTTGGAACCTCCTATCTACAGCGCAGGTGATAAGCTGGGCTTGTGGCTGGCGTCTGAAGTGGGGGTAAGGGTAGCCTCCTTGTGGGACTGAGCCCTTACCTGTGAGATGTGACGCTACCTCTTGGTAGGTAGTGTCAGGATTGAGCTAAATTGCAGGATACCCCGACATCTGGTGATCGGAAGTGTCAGAAGTGAAATGAGCTAGGTGAGTAGTAAAGGAGATTACCAGGAAAGAAGCACAGCAGAAAGGAACTGGGTTTCCTCTACTCTGGAAGGAAAAATCTGGTATGAGTAGGGTAAGGCTCAAATTCGTACTGTGCATTTTCAGATATATACTAAATGATAAAGCAAGACTATTGCCAAACAAGGTACCCAGTAAGTGTGTGACAAGGAAGCACAGAAATCTGGCGGAGGAGCCTGCTTCAGACAAAAGTAGAAGTTCCAGTTTCTATTTTACATTAACTTTTTGAGAAAATCAGTTGTATTCCAAGTGGGTTGTCCAAATACTGAAAGAAAATAAATCTTCAGGTGAGGGAGGGTAGACGGGTGGAGGATGGGCATTGGCAACCCCTAGGGCCATGCCCAAGCTCTTTCTGACAGGCCTTGTGCACTATAACTTCTAATAGTTGCCTAATTTAAATCTTATTTTGATTTTATAATTCACATGTCAGTGTCTCCATTTTGCAGATGAAGAAACTGAATACTCAGAGAGGTTGAGTTGCTTGCTTTAAGGTCACACAGCTCTTGCTTAGCAGGACTGGGGTTCTAAACTTGATCGGACAACATGTTTTTTCTACACATGTCCCGTGTAGGAAATAGATAGAAATATGTCAAAAATAACATTATCATGGGGATTAATATTTACATGTACAAGATGGAGGAGCTGATCAGAAGATCATTGATTGAAGTCCTATCTGTGATAAAGTTTAATGATTTGAGAGTGGTTTAGAAAAAGCTGAAGTCACCTCTGGAAGTCCATGAACAGAAATTAGTTTGCAGATAGGTTTTGTTTTGCCTGTTGATGAAACAGGTGAACATCTGAGGTTCAGATTTTTTTTGAACTAACATTAAAGCAAACACTAAACCTTATATAAACTTTATATAAAAATCTGAATAATCAGAGATGTGGCAATTGAGTCTGCACTCCTGAAAGGTAACAAACAGTTGGTTCTGAGTACCAGCTGTTCACTCTAGATGTTGTCAGCAGTCTTCCACTTTGCCATAGTCCCTGACAATCCCTAATGTCTCCCTGACACTGAAGCCATGTATCGATTGCTTTTACTTCTTTTTATCCCCTCAAACCTGGCAGCTCCCTTTATTTGTCCTGCCTGCTTTGTCCCTGTAGGCACTTTTAGGTGGGTTTCCTGATACAGAAAGCAGTAGAAGCTAAAAGAAGAGAGACTTGCATTCAAGAATCTACCGCGGCACTAATCAGTTCTGTGACCTCAGGTTAATGCATTAACCACTCTGAACCTCAGATTCCTCGTCTGTTACGTGGGAATGATGAATGATTTGGGGAAGATTAAATTTAAAAGTTTATGAGGGCTTCCCTGGTGGCGCAGTGGTTGAGAGTCCGCCTGCCGATGCAGGGGACACGGGTTCGTGCCCCGGTCCGGGAGGATCCCACATGCCGCGGAGCGGCTGGGCCCGTGAGCCGTGGCCGCTGAGCTTGTGCTTCCGGAGCCTGTGCTCCGCAACGGGAGAGGCCACCACAGTGACAGGCCCCGCGTACCGCAAAAAAACAAACAAACAAAAGAAAACAAGTTTATGAGATTAGGCTCAATAAATGTTAACTGACTCTAAGACATTCTTAGAAAACAGTTCTTAAAGAAATTTTGCCCTCACCACTGATCCACAGAGGATGCTAAAACTGACAGTGTACCAACAGCCTCTCACATCCATCTTATAGCTAACCTTACAAATCACCTACACCCTTTTCTAGACCATTTCTTGCTCTCTTTCAATTCTTCCTTTAGTCAAGTGATTTTTAATTGTGCTTCAGACCGTTTCCAACATTACTGTAATTACACAGCAACATCTTTTCATAATACGAAATGGAGCAATTGAGCAAAACACGCAAAGGCCTCTGCCTCCCCAACACCCCTTCACACAGCTGCTCATGGTACCCCTTCTTTGCCCATTGGGAGATGAGGCGCCCACACTTTCTGGCATGTGGCTACCATTTTAGATCTTTCCATCATCACTCCTGTTTCAAGGCCCTACAATTGTTAATAATATGGTATTGCCCAATAATGTCTGAATAACTTTTTTCTTGACTTCAATCTAAGACTCAGCCACAGTGGTGGTGTATTTACTTGGAAGGTACAATGGGAAGTAGAATTTGGAGTCCCTGTAGTGACAGGTAAGCGATAACCCTTGGGCTGGATGCAGGTTTTCAAAGAGTCCCTGACTTAACCTCAAACAAGAGGGAAAATGGCCCATGGAGGCCCTTACAGAAATAACTGACCTGCATTTTGGCAAAAACGTATAATTCAAATAAAATTACTCAGGGTGGAAAATGGCTTTCTCCTCCCACAAATGAGAAAGGTTGAAATGCAATTTTTGTTCTGCCTGTTGATTTCTCCGTAGAACTGATCTCTTTGGACCAAGTGTTGGAAGGGCTTCCCACATCTTGGGGTTCAGTTAACCAGTGTGTGTCCATCCTGTGGATAAACACGGCAATCGGGAAGAGGGTGCTTAGAGGTTGTTCTGGGCAGGTGCTGAGGCAAACAGACAGCAAAGGAAGTCGGTATGGATCCACGACCCCATGCTAACCTTTAAGCAGGTGTCCATCTCATTCTGCGATTGAATTAGCCAGTGTCCTTTTTGTTCAACTTGTCGGATCATAGCTCAGAGCCTTCTTGCATTTAACGGCATGAACGTGAGCTCTTACTGGTGATGTGGGGAGGACATGGCTCACCAGCACTATCTCCCTGTGCTCCTTTCTCTTGGGAGTTCATTTCCCAAGTTCTAGGTGTGGCAAAGAGGTTTCCTGGTCTTCTGAAGAGTGAACCTCAAGGTTGCTTAGCAGGGCATTGGCAAAGCAGGACCTGCTAACTTGGAACCTTCGCTGCCAGTTAAGAATAGATTTCTAAGTGTTTCAGGGTGCTGAAGCACAGCTGAACTATTTCACTTTCCATGGCTGATCTATTCTTATGCTTTGAGAGCAGCTTCCATAGAGAGCAGCCAGAACATGGAAGAGGTTTGTTGAGCTGGGCATCCCGGGGCTTTGAGTAGGCGGATCTATTTTGGGAGCTTGCTGTGAGAATTCTGAAACCCAATCATTCCAGATACTGAGTGTGCCCTGAGCTCTTCACCTTTCCTGCTGGAGAGTAAGGAATACAGGAGCAACCTGGAAAAACCCTGGGGCTACCATTGCCACTTTGTGATTTTAGGCAAGTCACATCATCTCTCGGAACCTCAGTTTCCCTATTGCTCAGACAGGGATCACTCTGTTAAATGAGATGATAGGTGAGCAGGGTACATATGCTGTATCGCTGTATGCCTGATGCCTGGCATACAGTCGGTGCTCAAGAAATGCCAGTTCTCTTTTCTTTTTCTGATGCCCCCAGGTTTCTTGCCCTAGCAGAAAGTGAGCTGAAGGCATGGAAAGAGTGCTTAATATTTAATCTGTTATCCATCATTTTCTTTCTCTTTTCTAGAGCATTACGGTTCTTTCCTGAGAGGTGAAGAAGGCCCTGAAAGATTCAATCAGCATGTAAATTTCAGGTTCGTTCAAAGCTAAGCCCCTTAAGAAATCTTTATTTTGCAGAGGGTCCCCTCCTGTGGCAGGGGCTCAAGCACAGGCGTTGTGGGCAAGCACACTGGCAGGGCCACTGGGGCTGCTTGCCTTAGTGTGCTGGCTCTCAAAAGAGCAACATCAGGACGGCCTGGAGAGCTTGTTAAAACAGCTTGCTAGGGCTTCCCTGGTGGCGCAGTGGTTGAGAGTCCACCTGCCGATGCAGGAGACACGGGTTCATGCCCCGGTCCGGGAAGATCCCACATGCCGGGGAGCGGCTGGGCCCGTGAGCCATGGCCGCTGAGCCTGCGCGTCCGGAGCCTGTGCTCCGCAACGGGAGAGGCCACAACAGTGAGAGGCCCGCTGGTTGCACATTGGAATCATTTGGGGCCCTTTAACAACCTCAGACCATACTCCCAGCCAATGAAATCCCAGTCTCTGGGGTGGGGTACAAACATCAGTCATGGTTGAATCTCCACGGCTTATCCCAACATGTGGTTTTGACAGTACTGGTTCTCAAAGTTGGCTACAGATTGGAGAGTTTTACAACATAATGATTCTTGGGTCCCACTCCCAGAGATTTTGATTTGGTCCAGGGTGAGGCCTGAGCATTAAGGTTTTCAAAAGCTCCCGGGTATTTTAATGAGCAGTAAAGTTTGAGAACCTCTTTCTAAAGTTCAAAGCACTCTTTAGTAAGGCAAAGGGAGAAGTTAGATTGACTTGTAGTCCAGGAGATTGAAGCAATTAATTTCCTTTCAAATGGGCCCCCTTTTTCCCAGGAGATCTGCCCTGAAATATGGCCAAAATAAGAATATTTTTTACTCTTATTTTAAAGGCAAAAAACTGTTTAACATCTGTATTCAGGAAGCTGTGTTGTACAGTAGCTCAGAAATAGGCTCAGGAGAGAGCATTCAGCACCTAATTCCTTCCATCACCACCTTCAGAGTGACCTTGGAAAATCTTTTCATGTTTATGTTTCCGTATTTTCTCATTTGCGAAACCCGGCTAATCCTACAAAGTGACCACAGGACTGGTGTATGGTCAGCCGCGGCTTCAAAAACACTCCTGCTACACTTCTCCCGAATTGTTCTGATTTGCTGACTACATTTGGACATTTATGCAAAATGCCTACTTCGTGAGTCTTGAAAATCTGCCACATTTAAACTACAGTTTTCTCTCTCTCTCTCTCTTTTAAGGGTACCAATTGCTTCCTGTTCTATTCACACAAAGTTTAGGCTTAACACACCCCAGGGATTCAGAAAAATCAGCAAGAGGGCGGAAATGGTTTTTGAAAAGCTGTGGTTTTGCAGGCTTGGCAGGGTCAGTCTTTTTCTTGACCCCCTAAGTGGAAACGTCCCACAACTTTCCAGTGGTCCACTTGGTCCCCCGCCTCGCGCTTCTTCTGGATGATTGCCTATACTTTAGCTTTATGAAACAGGCTCATACATCTTTGTTTCCCTAGCGCTTAGCATACGGCCTGGAACATAGCAGGTGCTTAAGAAGTGCTGGTCCAACGAATGAATGAAGTGGCAGAAAGAAGTAAAATCGGACAGTACGGAGGAACCAAAGGATTTCAGGAAACAGAAAGGAAATGATATTTAATGGGAAAAGTAGGTAAAAATAAGGTATTGATGCTAATAAATGTTGAAGGGAATGAAGTGAAGGGCGGAAAAAGCTCAGTAAATGAGATGCAGGAAAGGCCAGGAGGCCTGAGTGAGGTTTGTGAGGGGCAGAGAGGATGAAGGGGCCCCTGGGACAGCTAGAGAAAAAGGGGAAAATGACCGGAGAGAAAGAAGTAAAGGTGTGACTGACGAGGGACCTCGGGCAGTTGAATGTAGAGGAAGGGAGCGAAGGTAGGAAGAAGGAGGCGGGGGAGGGGGAGAGCGGGGGAGAGCTGTCATGGGGACAGAACCTCCCAGGACCAGGACAGCTAGTCCCCTCGCTCAGGACAGACAGGAGTGGCTCAGGTCTGACTGAGGCAGGACTGGAGGGAAAAGCCAAACCGGTGCAAGTGAAGTGGGCCACTGTCAGGGTTCATCACGTTTTCTGGAATCAGATATTTTCAAACTGCATAATTCTCTTTGTTTTCAATTATCCTCTGCGAGAGAGCACAGTCCCTGCCACCTTACAAATCCACCTCGGTTAAGCCCAGACAGCCACTGCTAACACCGGGATGATTCCTTGGCCGCCTCCCGGCCCTCCCTTTCCAGTCACCGCATCCCGCCCCTCCGCCCCCAGAGCCTCCGTTGAATCTCCAGTCATTTCCCCTCCCGACTTCCAGGCACTGCCAGCCAGCGTGACACACGGACTCTTAAGCCGCCTTCCTGTCCCCATGGACCCTCGTTCCTCCAGGGCCACTGCCGGCCTATCTGCAGCCTTTGTGCAGTTTGGAAAAAGGGGCCCGTGGGGTCCTGGGCAGATGAGTTGGAGAAAAGGGCCGGTGGGATAAAGCAAGACTTGTGTCGCAGTCAGCAACTCTGCGAGGATGATGTGTGTGTGTGTGTGTGTCTGTGCGCGTGCGTGTGTGTGTGCGGGGAGGGGTGTGTATACAGAGGTGTTCGGCAGAAGTTGCTCATAAAAAGTGATATTTGAACTGAGTTTTCAAAGATGAGCAAATGTTTTCCCTCTTCCAGATGGTTTTGCGGGGGGTGGGGGGGTGGAACAAAGGGAAAGAACTGCTTTGGGGCAGGAATAGCGTGTGCAAAGGAGCAGAGGTGGGAAGCAGTGTGATTTTCAATATTGCTGGAGCGTTTGTGTGAAAGGCGGTTAAGAGGGGACCCAGTGATGGAGATGAGGTTAGAACAGGGAGGAAGGACGGGGTCGTGAAGGAACTTGAATGCCAGGCTCAGAACCAGATATCACTTTACAGGAACTAGGCAGTGTCTGGTTCGAAGCAAGGATGAGATGTGAGATTCGCATTTGAGAATGATTACTTTGGGAAGTTATTATTATTTAGTTTTTTTAATATATGATCAAACTCAGCCTCAGAGGGGTATTTATAAATGACCTGCTCCATGTCACATAGTTGATGGCAGAACCAGAACTTGACTCTGTTTTGTTGTGCTTAAACCTAGATCTCTTTACCCAGACCTCAGGTCTGAGTGACCTGTGAGATTTTCCGTGCAGAACTTGCTAGGACCATCTCACCTTCAAAAGCCACAAAGGACTAGATTCAGGCCAGTTCAGAGAATGCCCCTTGGGCCTCTAAAGAGATACTTTAAAAAATCTAGTTGCTTCATGTCTTAACAGAAAGACTTTATTCATACTAGGTTAGTTTTTAGAAAGCTGAACCAAACAATGCTCCATTGGGCATTTATTGGCACTGATTTCCAGAAAATATTTATATTGTCAGCTGGAAAGAGGGAAATTGGGGGAAAGAGGACTCAGTGATCTCTTAGATCTCCGTGGGAAGACAGCAACTACAGTCAATTGTTAGGGGCCACTGGATGGTGTATCTACTGGTTTTGGTCTGTGACCTCAACATAACTTCATTCCAGGTCTGCTTATGAAAACAATGGAATTCCTTCAGCGTTTTTCTCCTTTTCCTGTCTCCTATACATAGGTGATATTTCTGCCAAAGACAGATGGCCTCAGGGAGGAGAGAAATGATAAAGAGCTTTGAAAATCCAATTTCTGGGGTTCATCTTCTGAATCACTGGTGGCTGAGGCACCCAGGAAATATCCACCTTAATGGTTGTGCCTGGGAAGTGCCTTTGTTCAACTCCAGCAGGGAGAAACTGCTTCCTGTGTCTAAGACATGAAACTGAGAGAGGAACCCAAAGTCTCTTAGTCATCTGGAGTTCTGCAACAGAGGCACTTTGGGATTAGAGGGGATGTTTATACCTTGTTTACACTCAGCTTCATCTTGGTGGCATTCAGGCCTCGGTCAAGAACTTGGTTTCAAGTTGACAGACTTGATAAAAGTCCAGCCAAGGCTGGCTCATGAATGAGACACCCAAGGTCTATCTTCAGACCAGCCAATAAATTACTATTATCACTGCTGATAAGGCTGAGTTCTTTGAGATTTCTCTAAATAAAGATAATGTGAACAATAATGACTTCCCAGAATGTTCCCACAGACATTCAAAGTACATCTTCTATTAGTAATTTTTTAAAAAGCGTTGGTTTAACATCCTCTCCTTCCTTCTAGAGTATTCCTATTAAAATTTAAGTCCAGTGACATTAAATGCGTTAGTTTTACACACAGATTTTTTTTTAGTTTTTTAAATTATTTTTATAAGTTATCTATTTTATACATATTAGTGTATATATGTCAATCCCAATCTCCCTATTCATCCTACCACCCCCCCACCCCTGGCTTTCTCCCCTTGGTGTCCGTACGTTTGTTCTCTACATCTGTGTCTTTATCTCTGCCTTGCAAAACGGTTCATTGTACCATTTTTCTAGGTTCCACAAACATGCATTAATATACTATATTTGTTTTTCTCTTTCTGACTTACTTCACTTTGTACGACAGTCTCTAGGTCCATCCACATCTCTACAAATGACCCAATTTCGTTCCTTTTTATGGCTGAGTAATATTCCATTGTATATATGGACCACATCTTCTTTATCCATTTGTCTGTCGATGGGCATTTAGGTTGCTTCCATGACCTGGCTATTGTAAACAGTGCTGCAATGAACATTGGGGTGCATGTGTCTTTTTGAATTAACACACAGATTTTTTTTAAGGGTTGACTATTTGCAAGTCCAGGTGAAGAGCAACCCCACCCTTAGGTCACAACTACCCTGTACACACACACACACACACACACACACACACACACACCCGCACACCAGCATTCTAGCTCCTCCTGCTAGTGGCCACTCAGCTCTGCTTATAACTTTATAACAGGGTCAACCAATTGATCTGGGTCTATAGATAACAGCTTTGGAGAATATTTTATATTTTGATATCTGATTCTGAACCAGATGTCAAAATTAGAGTTTTGGGATTAAGAAAAAAATTCCCTTTTCCTTTGCTCAGTAAGTGACAAGGCAAAGTCACAGCTTTTTTATTAGTATCTTGGTGCTCAAGAATCCTAATGCCAACTGTTGTGGGCCATTTGGGTAGATAGGGAAAGGGAGAGTTGAGGCCAACTTTTTGAGAAGCTCCGTTAGGCCTTTTTTCTGCTGCTTCTAACTCTGTTCCAGCAGGTGACCCCTGTCTCCTCTTCTAAACCTCTCACTGAATCATGATTATTTTGTTACGCAGCAGTGGCTACCGATGGTGATGCTAATAGCGATAGATACACTGAGTGCTAAGAACCTCATATTCTTTACCTCGTTTATTCTTCTTGACAACCATATAAGGTAGGTAATGCCATTTTACAGTTGGGAAACTGAGGTTCAGAGAAGTTAAGTATATTTCCCAGTCACACAACTTGAAAATGGTGGAAACCAGTACTGGAACCGGGTCTATCTGACCTCGAAGTCTGAAAGCAATTTTGTTGTCTTCATAAAAGTTCACGACTATTTGGATTTCACTTACTTTATGACAGGGTTGCTGGGGGGAAGTGAATTGATAGGAAGAGAAAGTCTAGGGAAGGGGCTGCAAATGAAAATACAAATACTAGAGTGTGGATTGGTCTCAAGGAAATGTTTTGGCAAATTTGATGGATCTGGTCAATGACGGTCAATTCTATTTAAGGCCTCTGATCAAAACTAACTGTCCATCACTCCATAACAAAGAAATGACTGAAGATAAAAAGAAATATATTTTTGACCAGAAGTGGATTGGCAGAAAACCCAGCTCAAGCCATAGAACCATTTCCTCGGCTTCCTTCCCGGCTTGTCTCAATTTCTCAGCTGTCAAGTGGTGACGAAGAATGTTTGCTATTTGTCAAAGTCATACTTATTTGAGAGTGAGCAAAACAGTCTAACAAAACCTCCTTTTGTGGTATATTCGGTAATTTACTCAGATTATGAACATTTGTTTTTTTCTCTTTGGCACGTATGACCTGAAAAATCATAAAAGTGGAATTCCTTAAAAACATTCTGAGACACTGACAAACATGGACATTGTTTTCCTTACTGTCCCGCTCGAGCCTTATTATTTCCTGAAAGATTTTAATGCCCCTCAGAAGCACCATCAGGGAGGCTGTGGGGAAGTGCAGCAGGGGTGCTGGACAAGAAGGCAGGTGTTTGCTGGATCCCTGGAGGACCCGGCCTCTTTCTGCCATCATACCGGCATCCCCCTGCCTTCCAGCTAAACCCAGGCACCTGCACCATGAACCTACCTGCTTTCAGTTTATGACCTAATATTTCATGCAAGGGTAACATTTAGGCCTCCCCTCTAGAATTATTTGAGAATTAATGAGGCAATGCATGTAAAATGGTACTGCATACCATGCCTGCCATGCAGTAAACACTCCAGAGTTAACTATTATTAGATCTTTTAAAACAATTTCTCCACTTGCCTAGAAGATCCATGAAGGCTGGGGCAGTATTCTCACTGATGAATCACCAGGACCTTGCACAGGTATATGTATATGGCACAAGCTCAATAAATACCTGTTAACACAAATATATAAAACCTGGCCCAGGATGCCAGCATCTTCCACCTGGGATACTGCCATGGCCTGTCTGGTCTCCCTGCTTGCCCACTTGCCTGTAGACACATTGCCCACACTTAGCCAGAGTGATGGTTCTAAAATGTAAGTACTATGTCCGTGGCTGCCTTAACACCCAGCTCTGGAAGCTGGTGAACTTGGCCCCTGCACTGTCTGACTGTCTGGTCTCTGCTTCTCCACAACCTTGTCTTTCCCTGCTCCAGCTCTTTCTCAAACATGCTTTCCTTTCTTCCTCCCTCTCTTTCCTCCTGGCCTGCAAACATGCTGTGTCCTTCCCCTGGTCATGTCTATGGTCTCACATCTATGTCTTCAGGTCTCAGTAGAAATCTTCTTCCTCAAGGAGGTCCTCCCTGCTCTCTGTCCAAAGTTATATTGACCTGTTTCCTGCTCTCCTTTTTCTTCTGTAAAACTTTCAGTGCTATAGTTTGTTCTTTCTAATAGATGGTAGCTCAGTGATATGCTGGCATAAGTTCCCTAGAGCAGATTCAGCACAACTTTTCCCAACTCTGTACTCGGTGACCTCACATTGGTAGATTGATATCAGCCATGGTGGGAATATTTATACCATGGAAATTGGCATATGTGACAAAGCAATATTTTACTTTTTCTCCAGAAAGCTGGTTGTTAAACATTTATTAGCACACCATTGGTTAGTCCCACAAGAGCTGAAGGTACCCCAGTCCCTCCCACAGAGGTTGGCTCATAATAGGCTTCTTTAGATATTTATGGAACTAAAGTATAAATTGAGACTTTCAGGGTGACCATACTGAACTGTGCACTCTCTATCTATCTATCTACCTATCATCTATCTATCTATTTATCTAATGTCTCATTTTGACAATGACCTCATGAAGTATGTACTGTGTCTCTTATTTTTCAAATGAGGAGAGTTAGGCTCAGCAAAGTGATTTCCCCAATGTCACAGACTGAGTCAGCTGAAGATCCCTTGTGCCTGCGCCTTAGGGCTCTGCTCCAGCCTGTTGCCCTCTGCTCCTGGCTGTCTGCACCCACACTGTCTCTAGCCTGGCTTGGGTCTCTGAATATGGACTGAAGCCTGCCTGTTCCCAAATAGACTGGTCCCTCTGGATTCACTTGCCTGGTACCCAGTCTCACAATGACAGCTGGTTGGTTGCCCACCCTCTGCTATGGTCTCCAGCCTGTCCTCTGGGTGAGCCCTGTCTTTGGGGACCTACATGTGGCCCAGTGGGCACAGGACATGGCACAACTGATAAGGTCTGGGAAGCCTCCAGAGCCCCATGCCTGCGACTGCATAGTAGGGTAACCAACTCATCTCGGTTTGCCCTGGACTTTCCCAGTTTTAGCACTGAAAGTCCCATGTCCTAGGAATCCCCTACAGCCCCAGGCAACCTGGAATGGTTAGTCATCCAACTTAGGATACAGAGACATCTGAGGCCAGCAGAGGAAGGGAAATCCCAAAGGGGCTTTGAAAGCACAGCATCCACTTAGCCAGTCCCTTTGGTCACCTTCATACTGCCTGCTGACTCTGTACGTCTGTGTCCCTATCTTTGTGAGCGGCTAGGACCAAGAGCAAGCCATTTAATTTCTCTAAGTCTCTGTTGATACATCTGTAACATGGAGATGATGAGGGCCAGCTACATAATTTGTGGGGCTCAGTGTGAAATGAAAATGGGGGATCCCTTGTTCAAAAATTAAGAATTTCAAGATGGCGATCGCAGAGCCCAGGGCCCTTCTGAATGGTGTCTGTCTGCGACACCACTGGTCTCAAGCCCATGAAGCTACTGCTGGTTATCGATAACACCTATCATCCAGCGGTGTGGGGATTCCATGGCCCAAAGCATCGACAGCATTGAGCGTGGTGCTTGGCCCAGGGAAAATGTCCAGAACGCAGGGGTGATTGTTTCTGTGCTCTGGCCTGGCTCCCCCTGGCCTGCTCAGCCTTTTCCAAAACAAATCCTGAATTCTTACCTTGATGGTAATGTGAATCGGGTGATTTTTTGTAAGTCACTTCATCTTTTCTAGGCTCAGATTTTTCCCTCTATAAAACATGGGGATTGCAGGAAATCTCTAAAGAGCTTACCAGCTCTAAATCTGTTTTGGCCAACTCCGTGACATTTGTGCATACGAGCAAAGTCTTAATGTTCTTTTGAAAGCAATTTCTCCCTCCCTGAGTTTGCTGAGATTCTATTTGGCCCTCAAGTTCATTTCATATCAAAGAGTCTTTCCAACCCTGAATACGTAAATCAGGGTATGTATTCTTTCTAAAGTTCCTCTAATTCAAAGGTCAACCCATTTTACACGTGAGCAGTCTGAGGCTTGGGATGTCTGAATGCCTCTCCTGGGGCCGTATAATGAGGTGGAAGAGGGTAGGAATCAAGACCTGCTCCTCCACAGGATTATACCGTTTCTTTCCTGGCGAAGGAAACATCAGAAGACATCTTTATAATCATATTTTGCAATTATTCTCTTCTGAAAAAGTTTTCATAAAAACAAAGAAGTAGAAAAGCAAAAAAAAAAGTAAATTTTCCTTTAAATTTTCCTTTTCCTTTCCTCACTGGATGATATTTTTTTCAAGTATGTTCCTACTTTCTCAAATGCAGGACACCTGACCCAGGCTTAGTTTCATGATTTCTCCAGTAATTTCTACTTAGTAAGGATGAGGGTTTCTTCTCTTCCCACTTGAGTGTAGGATTCCCAGACCCTTTCTTCTCACGTTTCTGTACTCCAGGGTGAATAAACAGATGTTCCTTTAAAAGCACATCTTCTTTTATTTATTTATTTAATTTTTTGAAACATCTTTATTGGAGTATAGTTGCTTTACAATGGTGTGTTAGTTTCTGCTGTATAACAAAGTGAATCAGCTATATGTATACATATATGCCTATATCCCTTCCCTCTTGTGTCTCCCTCCCACCCTCCCTATCCCACCCCTCTAGGTGGTCACAAAGCACGGAGCTGATCTCCCTGTGCTATGCAGCTGCTTCCGACTAGCTATCTACCGGTCGGAATGACCATCATAAAAAATCTACAAACAATAAGTGCTGGAGAGAGTGTGGAGAAAAGGGAACCCTCTTGCACTGTTGGTGGGAATGTAAATGGATACAGCCACTATGGAGAACAGTAAGGAGGTTCCTTAAAAAACTAAAAATAGAACTACCATATGACCCAGCAGTCCCACCACTGGGCATATACCCTGAGAAAACCATAATTCAAAAGAGTCATGTACCAAAATGTTCATTGCAGCTCTATTTACAATAGCCAGGACATGGAAGCAACCTAAGTGTCCATCAACAGATGAATGGATAAAGAAGGTGTGGCACATATATACAATGGAATATTACCCAGCCATAAAGAGAAATGAAATTGAGTTATTTGTAGTGAGGTGGACGGACCTAGAGTTTGTCATAAAAGCATATCTTCTTAACTTTTTGTTTCCCTCTATCTCACTGGTCTTTTGGGGATATCTAATCATTCCCTTAAAAGAAAAGGTTGAAAAGAAGGAAAGAATGTTCTCAGTCATTCCCTGGGTCTGGTCCATGTGAATTCCCAGTAGACCTCTCCATGGGGCATCTGGTCATGTGCCTAGTGGTTGGAAACTTTTGAGATTTTCCCAAGGTTGAGAGTTAGAGACAAAAAAAAAAAGTCTCTGTCTCTGGAAATCCTGTTACTTCCAAAAATCATACCCACTCCCATTTGTGCTGGTTCTTTCACTGAAGGAGCCCTGGCTGGACAATGGATCCAGCTCATCTTTGAGTGATATATTTTTAAATTTAAGGTTGTACTTTTCACATGAACTGGCTCAGGGCCAGACTAAACATGTATTGTTTTAGTGGGAGTGAAGACTGTAATTTTATCTCTTCTCTTAGTTTAATCTGCCCTTCTTCTGCTGCAGTGGTCCTGAACTGACAGATACTTCAGAGACAAAGGGAAAGGGTTTTTTGTGCCACTCTCAACTTTAATTGAGATTTAAGGCCATATGCCATTTCCTCCATTTTCAAACAGCTTAGAAAGGAAGCCCAAAGGCTCAAATTCTAAGGAACTGTGATTTGCCAACCAGTTTGAACCAGCCTGTGAATGAGGTTTGTCAACTAAGAACAGTTTCCAGTGGGCACTCTCTCCCTTTTCCATAGGCTGTGTAATAATCTCCTTTCTAGAAGAAAGTCACAGAAGTCTGGGGCTGCTATGAAATTTTCAGCTGGCGTCAGGCCAGAATGAGGGCTGAGAAGCTTGGAGTGAAATGTGGAGGTGGTGTGGCCTTTACAAAACAAACCCAGAGAGTCTTGCACTTAAAGAAAAAAAAAAATCCCAATTTAGAATCTAGGTTTCCACCAGTTTCAGAAATGGATACTTTCTGCTTCCTGCCCCCATCCTGACACAAGGGATGCTTTCTAGTTGTAGGGATTATAGAGTTGTAGGGGTAGTTATAGCTGTGCAGGTAGATGGAGCATTCCTTAGAGGAACTAAGAAAACTAGGGGGCAAATCCTGTGTATGCAGGAGAGGGAAGTGATGAGAATTGGTGTAACCACAAGAATTTGTGTCTCACAGGCTCATGAGATCATGGAGACACTAATAAGCACAGGTGGTCATAATGTTCATGAATAGAAAATCAGAAGAAAATTTCAGATCCAGAAAGATATTCTGGGCCTAAAATCCTTCAGGGCTAAGAATGTCCTCAAGTCAAACCGGGTTGTTTATTTGGGAGGATGTCAGATGTCCTTAGACCTCACATAGTTTAGAGATCAGAAAATAGGCACCCTGAAAGGCTGAGTTACCAGAGTTTGTGAAAGTTCTCTGTGTAAACGACTTGATTTCCAGAGAAATTTTCCCACCCAGTTTAGCCAAGACTAAAACTGGCTTCTTACCTACCCTTCACGGTCAGTGGGAGATGGTGGTCTTTTCTTTAAAAGCAAGTCCATCGTGCTCTAATTGGCCCCTGGTCAGCTGCCTTGTCTTTAGTGGCCAGGACTCTTCTTACCTGCCTGGTCTCTCTCTTGTAGGAGGGTTTATACTTTGCAATAAAGGGAAGGATGTCTCAAGTGAGCTGAAAAGACAGTGAAACACTCCTGATAGCCAGAAACCAAAATCAATACTGATGGTCCAGGTTTTGATAATCTGGGCCTACCTAGGGAAGACCTTACATGGCTGGTGAAGTGAAATGGCGTATTATTTTGGTATGGGATCATAAGTATTCTACATGAATAAATTAATGTGCCTGCTTTCCCTATTGGTTATGACCTTCTCTTACAGTTAGCAGGGAAATGTAATGAGAAAAACCATTTAAATATCATTCAGTATTATACATTTGTATAGCACTTAACAGTTAATGAGAGCACAGTGTTTCATCTGCTCTAAATGTCTGTTTTGTGAGGTATGTGTTCCCGTTTTCACAGATAAGGAAATTAAAAACATAGGGAAGAATTTGCTCAAGGGCAGTAATTAAGTGGCAGATGTAGGGCTTGACCCAGGGACTTTTTATTCCAATTCAAAATTTCCTTTCCATCTTAAAACAATTCAACTTTTCCAGGTTATGAGAAATTCTTCTCTAGGACCCTGGTGAAAGCAGACTTCACTCCCAGGCAGGTTAGATGCTTCTACTAACAATAACTACACCTTTTACCTTGCAGAACTAAACAACAGTAATGGGGGAGATTAGGGCAAGTAAAGTTGTATTAGAAGCAGGTGATATGTCAGGTCTTATTACATAAAATAAAAATATTGGGAAAAAATGTCTCTTCTAGTTATGTTGACATAATCAGTGGGAAGAGGAACTATGTTCCGAATGTTCTTTTGTCTCTACCTTTTGCTCTGGCTGACTTTGCTCCCCTGTGTACCGAATACTAACCCTAAACATTATGAGACTGAAGAGTGATGGTTGCCCTTCCATATTTTAGTTTCTCTGAGATCGTCCTAAGTTCAGCCTTAGAAAATAATTTGAAAATATATTATACTTCCCTACCCCATGGGGAAAACAAAAACATTAGATGAGTTAGTCCTTTTGAGGGATGAGAGACATACTATTTGTCTACCAGAAGGTGAAAAAAAAAAGCATGAAGCTCCAATCTTCACGCAGAAACAAAATCTGAATGCTGACCATTTGGCCTGTTAAATCTTCTTTAAGTTACAGAGAGTCAAAACACCCCAGGAAAATACTCAGTTGCCCTCTCTCCATGTCAGAGGACACGGTGTAACCTACTTCTGTCATTTGGTGAGCAAGGATTGACGTGTGGGCATGTGGGTGAGGAATCGTGGTGGACGGTTGAAAATGTATTGCAACAGGGCTCAATCCAACAGCAAGTCAAAGGAACCGGAGTGAACTTTGGAGGAAACACAGAAACGGTTGCCAAAAAGTTAACCCTCAATTGTAACGTCACAAAAGCACCTCTACAAGGGCTTCCCTGCTTGGTGCAGTGGTTGAGAGTCCACCTGCCGATGCAGGGGACACGGGTTCGTGCCCCCGTCCGGGAAGATCCCACATACCGCGGAGCGGCTGGGCCCGTGAGCCATGGCCGCTGAGCCTGCGCGTCCGGAGCCTGTGCTCCGCAACGGGAGAGGCCACAACAGTGAGAGGTCCGCGTACCGGAAAAAAAAAAAAAAAAAAAAAAGTACCTCTACAAAATGTCTGGCCGTGCTGTTTCCGGAAGCACGAGCATTTGTCTGGAAAAAGGCTGCTCTCAAATCTTTGCTCCAACCTCCATCTGACTCTCTCTGAATCTGCCCCAAAGGAGAGAAGCAGGTTAGCTGCTTGATGTCACACCAGGGCGGAAAAGCATGGGCTTTCCAGACTGGACCCTGGCTCACCAGGCCTGAGGATGAGGTGGGACCCAGTGAAGTCATCTGTTCTATCATCCTGCCTTTCTCTAGTGGATGAAAACCTACCCTGCTTTCCGCAGCTGGCAGAGAAGTAATATTCTACACCTTCCTTCAGGCAACTCATTCCTTGGGGTAGCAACCCCACCTTCCTAGAAGGTCTTCTCACTTTTGAAACTGAGTTCCTCATGTCGCATCTTGTTTCAGTGCAGCTGGCTACCGTTTTCTAATAATATCAGACATCTGGGGACTGACGTTATCCCCCTCTCACCTCTGATCAGTGCTCAGACCAAGATGGCATCTCGTGCCCCGTGACAACCCGTGCCTTATGTTGCTGACACAGAGAGCTCCCCAGTGAATCCTCCATCCCAGAGAACAAGGTCTTGTTAAGACTATACCTCCTCTTTTTTCAAATATCCTCTTTCAGGTCATTCTCTGGGCAAGAGAGCTAACGAGTTCGTCTTGTGAGACTTCGATAAAGCTAATAATATTACATAGGAAACAGCGCAAAGGGTCAGGAGGTTAAAAAAAACCTTAAAAACTAGAATTAATTGATCTTCTACTGTGGACCACATGGACCCTCACAGTTAATCCTCAGGATGGTTCTTCAAGGTGGCTTTGGCTGGTGCTAGCTTTGTGCTTGAGGAAATAGAGCCTCAGTTCCATAGCGAATAGAAAAGCTGCAGTTCAGCGTCTTACTGATTCTAAGGCTACACACTCCAGGAGGGCAGGGGCCCAATGATGGGGAAGGGTTCCATGCCCAAGGTTACATCCTGTCCCTGCCTCTTCTTTTTTTGTTTTTTGGGCCACACCGCGTGGCTTGTGGGATCTTAGTTCCCCAGTCAGGGATCGAACCCAGGTGAAAGCGCAGAATCCTAACCACTGGACCACCAGGGAATTCCCTGTCCCTGTCTCTCTTTGAATTTTTTGGTCCCCTCGTAGCCATAGGGACATAGCTCCACAAAACACAGCCAGGGCCCAGCTGGTTTGGGATTGGCAGAGTACTCTAAGCTACAGCCATGCTCAGACCCAGAGCCGCTACAGCCAGGACCTGCTTGCCGCCTGCCGTGAGATTCTTCATGCTCTCTCACCAGAATGCCAATACTTCTGTTTTCTCCCTGAATCCTCCCCAAATGTTCTCAGTGTTATTCCCATCCTACAGATGGAGAAACTCATGTCCTGAGAGCAATGAAGGAGTGAAAGTTCACACTCTTTTTACCTCTTGGCTTTTGGGGGCACACTTGGGTCTCTCCCTTTCTTCCATTCTTGGTAGAGGCAAGGCAGCATGTCTCTCCTCTCCTGGACTGTCCTGGAGAATGGCCCTGCCTGGGAGGCTGGCCTTCACAATGCACCGAGCTGACCACGCCGCCAGACCTGCCGCTTTGTGGGACTGAAGATGTGGGTGTGCTCGGGAGGGGTGGAGAGTAAGTTCAGTAACCCTCCTGGGAGCTCCCACTGCCCTTGTGCCCACCTCCATCATGGGACTTAACTCTGTGAATTATGACTTTTTAAGCCCCTGTCTCCCCATGGGACCATGAGCTCCTTGAGAACAGGAGTTGCATCTTCTCATTTCCATCCCGAGCAGGTAGCATAGTTTGTTAGCATATAGTAGCTGTTCAATAAATATGTCATGGACGAGCGAAAGGAGAAACATGGCTGCCTCCTTCCTTACTGCTGAGATCACAGACTGCTCTATTCCATATGTTGTCAGGACCCCACACTCCCCTTGCTCACCTACCTCTCCCCACATTTTGCTGGCCCTTCTCCTTCTGACCTGTCCCCATAGAGGGGCTGGCCCCAGGGAATAGAGGTAAGGAACCCAGCAGACTGAGCCATGTGCATGAGCATGATGCGTCGACTTGGGGGTGAGGAGAGAATGGTTTGAATTCTACTTTTCCAGGGTTTGAAGGGGAACTGTGTGAGTGACACACAGCAGCTGTTTCCACTTAAAATTGATTACCAAGTATCACTACAAATGGACTCAGAATTTAAAACAAAACTCCATGGAAATGAGTCATTCTAAATGGGTTGAAGGAAAGAAGTTTCTCCAGCTGAAGACCAAAGAGATCTCTGTTAGTCCTGCTTTCCCCCTACTGGACAGTCCTTCTAGAGGCTACGGTTCCCCTTACATTACAGAGATAAAACGAATCCCAATTCTTTCTTGCTGGCTGCTTGTCATGAATTTTAACTGGTCCTGAGCAAATGCCCTGGCACTGTCGGCAAAGCTGGAAGTACAATGTCGCCGGAGACGGAGGCGGCCAGGCTAGCCTCACTCTACTCTGGGGAAAGAGCCACACTCTTGGAGATGAACCTCAGAGCAGCCCTTGGACTCTATCACAGCCCTCAACAGTGAGTAGCTGATAGGCTGGTGGGCAGTGCCATTTCCATTAGCCCTTCAGCACCTGGGAAGTTAAACATAAAATACTGTTTGGTTTTTGATTTGTTCTTATTAGAGAATTAAGAGTCTAATTCATAGAAACAAATAAACTCAAGGTGTGATACTCAAGGAAATTTCAGAGAGCCTGGGGTTATTAATGACCATACCATGGGCAGTCTTCGTAGAAAGCCTGATAGAGGCGGCAAATCAAATACAGAAAATCAATTTTTGAGAATAAATTAAATTTAAAACGCATCAGCTGTAAGGCCCCAGCAAAGACAAGTTATAGTACATCTTCTGGTCATCTAACTAATGGAAGTCACATTTTATTCCCATTGTACTGGCCACACATTACCGAGCTCTGATCTCTCTAAAATTAGATCTTTGTAAAGATATAGTTGGCTCATCTTGACAGGGCTGATGGGTGGTGAGAGCCTATAGCAGCAACACACTCCATCTGGGAAGATTCTCTTCTGCTCAGCTCTATAAAGCATTCTTTGTGTTTCAAGAATTGATGTACTGCTGTACGGCCTGAGAAAACAAAACCCAGCGGTCCACTCCTCTTTTCTCCGCTGCTTAGCTCATAGAGTAGGTACACGGCTGGCCCTAAGCAACATCCATGTCACCTCCAAGGAGAACAGAGATGCCACTTAGTCCCTTTCCTACCTAGATTTGTTTAAAACCACGTGTGGCGATCATGAGTCAGGAACCATAAGATACTAAAGACCCAGGGGGTTGCTTGTCCTTTGGTCAAGGAGACTCGATAACACTTCTTGTCTGTACCGGTTTTAGGCTTTTATATTATCTTCCTTAATTGGAAGAATTCCCACTTGGGTAGAGCTAAAATAAACCCAGGGTTTAAAGGTTCCCTGGGGTAATGCTAAAATGCATATTCATTGTGTGCCGGTAGAGTGAACGTGATCCCACGGCCCTGTGCTGTGGAAGGTCCTGGAGAAGACGGAGCCTGGGATCTGGATGGAGAGAAAAGGCCTCCAATGGCGTCCAGGAAGGACCTCTGGCTGATGAAAAAAGCCAGGAGGCAGCGAGGGGAGACGGTGACACCTAAGTCCCCTTGCCCAAAGCTATAGCCAGAAGGTTCTGTGATAGGTATCTGAGTGTCTGAGCCAGACAAATTGGGTTATACTTAGCTGAGGCACCCAGCACTGAGGGATGCTGGGGCGTTGGAGGGCGTTGCAGTTTGTTGAAACTGCACAGGCGAAAACATTCCCACATCTTTAAACACTGAAAACCACTTGCCACTCACGAGACCACATGGGCAAAGGGGGTTGCCAGCTTTATTTCATTTTCTTGATCGATCCACGCAACATTTACGATGTGCAATTACTGCATGTCAAGGAGCTTGCTAGGCAATGGTGATATGACCGTAATTGTGACATAGTTCTTGCCCTCAGACTTTCTCCTATTCTGGTGAGGAGACAAAAAGTAAACAGGCAACTTCAAGTCCTGTGCTCAGTGATCTGAGAGGGTCTGGATAGGAGTCTTCGGGAGCACACAGGACTGGAAGTTATTACCAAACTCAGTGGCAAGAGGACCTCTTCTACATTCACAGGAGAGCTGGTATGCAACAGAGTGTCAGGCAGACAATACTCCATGCAGTGAATTGCTCTGGAGATGGGCCCTTAAGACCGCACTGATGTTGATACCACAATGATATTAATAAAATGCCTAGTTGACCCCATATCAGGTGTGTAAATACGAAGTAATGCACTCTCGACATCTGATAGAACCCTGACCATCTGACTTGGACAGACAGTGAGAAAATCAGCCCTGCTGGGAATCAGTAGGATACAATGTATGCACTAAGGAATAGAGAAGAATGACGCTGGCAATATTAACTGCAAATTCATATTGAGCACTTAAAACAACTTACAAGTGTTACTGCATTTAATTCTCCCAGCAACCCTCCCAGGAAAGAAATGATCGTTATTTCCATCTCATAGATGAGCAAATCAAGACTCATGGAGGTCAAGTAGCTTGCGTGGGCACAGTATCACACAAATAGTAAGTGGTGAACGTAGGAGTCGATTTTAGTTCTGGTCTTAGGGTTGTCATGAGGACTAAGTATGTGCGAAGTGCTAGGAATGGGGCCTGAAACGTAGCCAGCACCCGATGAGGGTGAACCATTATTACCAACACAGATAAATCTCGCCTGCAGATCTCTTCCAAGAGAAAAAGAAATGACCTCCCCTCAAACAACCAACTTCATGCAGACCTCTCAGTGATTAAAGGCACTGATTACCTGCGCCTAAAGGAGAAAAGAAATGAGGCGAGAGCTTGCCAGCCCCCTGTGTCCAGCCAGGGTCAGGCTCGTGGTGTGCCGTGCAGGTGACCCTCCATGGAGCCGGCTCCGTGATGCTCCGTGCCCAGGTAGAGCCCAGCGGGGGCCCTGGGAGCCCAAGGCAGGGACAACTCCCACCCCATTTGTCCCTCCATTTTCTCTTGGGCTGGATGTTTCAGTGTTACTGATTAAAAGACTTTCTTCAGTCAAAATCCTCCTGATTCCCACGCCAGCAGGAGGACGTGAGGTCTTTGGTGGGGCTTGGGGAGGGGGAGGGGTGGGGACATGCGGGGAACAGGTGAGATGTGACGAACCACACTTCCCAGCAGTGTTTTCCAAGAAGTAGGCATTCTGGGCACTGGAGAAAGCAGACATCTATTTTCTTTCTTTTAAAGAAAGCAGTTTCTACCAAATTCATTATTTCTAGAGAATTGATATGTTCTGTATTTCATTTCTTCCTTCTCTTCCCATCCCAATCTCTTTATAGGCTTATGCCACCCAGCAGGATTTCGAGAAGTTTGTTACAACCGCCAGCAGTGGGGCTGGATGTTGATATCTAGTCATCTTTTTATTTTTACTTTTTATTAGACAATCTACCTTTAGAAACTCTACCTAAGGTTGTTTCTCCACTGACTAATAAATACTCCTGCATGCATTTCACCCTTCTTTCAACAAATCAAGACTGGGATATTTCAAAGGGAAGATGAGAAATCAATTAAAATTGTATTGAGAAGAAGCTGTCATTATTGCAATCTTTAAAATAAGAAAGATAAGCAGCATTTTTGTATTATTTCTCTGAGGAACTCAAAGTAACGTTCAATTAGCCCTGTGAAGTGCATACGAGAGAAATGTGATTAGGTGCCCTTTTCTCACGAAGAAACAAACATGGAGAGGAAAAGTGATGTGCTCGTTCAGAATACACAACCCAGTCAAGCAGAACTTGTAACTATACACAGACCTCACAATCAGCCAGTAAATGTAGTAGGCAACCTCCAGAAGCACACATTGGACCAAAGAAACCAAAACAACTCAACAGTCCCAAATGGCTGGCCTTTATGGGGCATGAGCCTTGGACTTGCCAGGGTTCCCACCCCTTCTCCCAGACATGGGGTGGAGTCTCACTTGTCATTCCTGGTCTTTACTTAGCCTGTGATACCCATTTCTGTTGCCTGCCTGAGAGTAAGGTACAAGCAGTGGACACAGGTTGGACACAGGACCAACTCAAATATTATGACAGGGAAGCAAAGGGACAGGTGAAGACTATCAGCCCATTTCAGAGTTAGGAAAATAGAAACACATAATAGGAAGTCATTTACCCATAGTTCCTCCAGGCTTCTACTGTCTCTGCTACCATTTTGCCCCGATAATCTTGCAGATGTTTCCTGAAGATCTTAAATTTCAGTTGCAACAGAAATCCTTAGTGGCTTGTTACTCTCACCACTTAGCTTTCCCCCCAGTATATCTATCCTTTAGGAATTTGTGACTTGCGACAGACTGCAAATGTCAGATGGGGGAAAAGAAAAATGATAATAATACACTGGGAGTTGTAGCCTCTTTGCTAATTCACAGAAGCCGTTTCCAGAAAAATATTGCCTGCTAATTAAACAAACCCTTTTTTTTTCTGACAGATGAAAACATGGGAAAAATCTTATCCCATCAGTTGGAGAGCAGCCACTGCCCTGGGAGGTGGCTTCTTTTTCTAAGGGAATTGACTCCTTGGGAACAGCCGTAAAAAGCTTTTACAGTAGGTAGAGCTCTGATCTTCAAGCCACATGACAAACCTTAACTAATTAATATACCCACGCCCTGTGGGGAGGTATCATTCATTAGCACCATTGCTTCAAGGTCTCTGCCATGACGCCCTACAAACACGAGTTGTCTGCCATTGGAGGTCCACACAGTTCTCTGCCACCTGGATGGCCACTCTGTGCCTGGGACTGGCCTGGTGTATAGTAGTTGCTCAATAAACACTGCTTGGATGAATTTACTGCTTATCCTCTACACGCTACCACTTCAATGGCAACAAGCTCCTGTTTAGAAGAAGAGGAAGTTTCTGTGTTTGAAGTATTGTAGTTGAATTGTATCCCCTCCAAAATACATATTCGAGTTCTGATCCCCTGTACCAGTGAATAAGACTTATTTGGAAATAGGGTCTCTGCAGATGTGATCAAGTTAAAATGAGGTCATCCTGGGTCAGGGTGGGCCCTAACTCCAATGACTGTTGTCTTTATAAGAAGAGGGGAATTTGTACATAGAGACACAAATGCGCGGGGAGAAGACGATGTAAAGACGAAGGCAGAGATTGGAGCAAGGCATCTACAAGCCAAGGAAGCCAAAGAGTACCTGACAGCAACCACCAGAAGCTAGAAGAGGCAAGGAAGGATTCCTCCCAGGGCCTTCTGGAGGCAGCATGGCCCGGCTGACGCACTGATTTCCAAGGTCTGGCCTTCAGAACTGTGAGGGGATACATTTGTGCTGTTTTAAGCCACCCAGCTTGTGGTACTTTGTTACAACAACCCTGGGAAACCAATCCATGAAGCTTATGACAGATCAGCAAGAGACCCTTTGGGGAATGAGACAGGAAGCTCTGATCACTTTTGCTTGGAAGCTCAGTTTACTTATGGCCTCCACTGCAGGGCAAGGCAGTATCATAGCAGCTCTGTCAGAGTGGTGGTAAGAGATACGGATGGGAAGAAAGGGAAGTGTGTGAAATTTACTGAGGCCTTCCCTTTGTGCCCAGGAGCCCTCTGACCCAGGTGGGTCTGTCTGGTCTTCAAATATGGCCCCCCTGAAGTCCTTCACGTTCCAGGAGGTGTTTGTCCCGGGGTTAGCTCCTCTTGGCATGTTCACCGTCATGGATACCACCAGCCACCTATTGACAGGCTGCCCTTCATTTCGGAGCTTCAAGCTCTTACTCTGCGTGATCTATATCCTGTTTCTGGTGAGACAAATGGGTCTGCTGTGGGCACTGCTGTCTGTGTGTCAGGTATGCTCTAGGACATTTCCCCTCACATTAATCATAATCACTGAGGTCCGAAGAGTCAGCTGAAATAGTACATCCATTGCTCTGAAGTATATTCCTTCTTGTAACTAAGGAATATTTAGACCTTTAAGTAATTTTGGAATGTCAGTGGTTCTTGATCATGATTTTTAGCTCCTTAGGAAGACGCTGGAGCACGATTCTTAGACTTTTTAGGGGGCAGACCCTTTGAGAGTCTAATGTTGTTATGGAGTCTCTCTAGGTGGACATCCATACAACATCTGGATGATGCTTTAGGCCCTGGATCCTGAGCTAGGAATTCCTGCTCTGCCCTAGGTGGATCATCTTTTTCTTCATCTCAGCTTATCAAAAGGAGAAGCTGCTTGGCCCTTCCAATGACTTTTCAGAAGAGGAGTCCTGGCCTCTGGCTTTTGGGAAGTTAGTGGAGGAGCCCTGACCTTTTGGTTGAGCTCAGCTGACTTTTTCCTTGATTTACATAATTCACCAGTAGGAAAGGTTAATATCATTTGTCAACTTGACTGGGCTATGGGGTGCCCAGAAATTTGGTCAAACATTATTCTGGGTGTATCTGTAAGAGTGTTTCTGGATGAGATTAACATTTGAATCAGCAAACTGAGTAAAGCAGATTGCTCTCCCCAGTGTGCAAATATGTATGGATGTCTCCTGCTTATTCTCTTTCTCTGAAGAGCCCTGACCAATATAACCAGGAAAAGAGGAGTCGGAATCTGTACCTCATTTTGCCTGTGAACTGCTTCTTCCTCAGTGGATCTAGGCCCTTCGTGTGTGTGTGTGTGTGTGTGTGTGTGTGTGTGTGTGTGTGTTCTCAAAGTAGAAATTCCAAGGCTTACTTTTAGGGTGTTAATTAGTGCAAAATAGATTGCCTACAGATTAACAGAAAGAAGAAGTCTTCCAGACCAGAGTGCCTGACATGGTCCTCACAAGCTGTAATCATAAAAGATGGTTGTGTTTGCTTTGTTTCCGGCACATGGATCCATTTATAATACATATGCGCCCTGAGGAAACTAATATTTTTTAAATGGATTCTTGAAGCTGGTTTATGTTAGTCTTCAGTTTGGCAGCCTAAGAAAATGGTTACCTAATCTTCCAATTATTTAGTTGGCCCTATGTACTTGGTCCCAATGTATCCATTTCTCTTTGCATTATATTTATCAGTCTGTTTTTGGTGGTGGAGGTGACAGTCCAGGTTGAAAGTTCCTTCCTGTGCTGCTCTTTGCTGTTATCATCACCTCTCTCCTTTGCTCAACTTAAAACTCCTGCTCCCCTGGGAAAGGACAGAGATGGGGTCAGGGAAACCACAGCAGCCTTCCTTGAATGAGACTTATGGAACAAGTGGGAGCACCGTGGGGTCGTTGTAACGTTCCCCAGGCAACCGGTGAGCCCGGTCTAGGTCTTTCTCTCCATTCCCACAGTCGCCCTGCTTCCCTGAAGCTCCACCAGTATAGCCCGGTGGGAAAGCACCCTGCAGTCAGACCAATCTGGGCTTTAGCTGCAGTCGGGGCCCTTCCTCTTACTAGTGTGTGACCCTCGTTGGGTGAATTCCTCCATATCTGGAAGCAATACCTGTCTCCTGGGGCTGAGTGAGGACAGTGTAAATGTAAAGGCCCTCGGGTGGTGCTGATACAGTGTGGGTGCTTAGTAGATAGAAGCTGCTTCTCTGTTCATCTTCATTAAGGCTCTCAGGGCAGCCTCTTAGAGGCTACTTCTCCCGCCTCCAACACGGCTGTCAGCTTACTCTTCTTAATGTCATCAAAGATCTTCTATGGAAAATATGTAAAAATTCCCCAAATCCTTTACTCTGATTGGTCAGATTATGGACGACCTGCTGTTTTCTTTTTATGTGCTTCTGTCTCTTCTCATTGACCAGAAAATAAATAAATAAAAGCAAGCCTCTATCACTTCTCCTTTTTCCACGGCGGAGAGAACAGTTCCAAGCCTGCTCTCCGTTGGCCCTGGTTGAATTTGTCCTCATTGGCTATGTCACTATGTCACTTAACCTCCCTCAACCCTAGTTTCTCCTCACTTATAAAAGACCGTTTGTGCAAGGACTGAATGGGAAAATGCACGTAAAATACCCAGCACAGTGCTTAAGCAATGAGAGCTTTGAGTGCCAGGAAGTGCCTGAAATACTGGCCTTGCTAAGGGTTTGTTAACAGATCTGCAGAATATAGTCAATTACATCTCTCATTTCTTCACCCTCCATAACCCAAAACTTCTCCCTTGGCCTCAGTTCAGACAGAGCTTAGTGTCAGATTGGGTTCTGTTCAGGCAGGGTCAGCTTGGCTGTCCTTTTCGTGTCCCCTCTGTCTCTGACTGCAGACTCCCAAGACCAGGGACCTGCCTTATGTGCCACACATGCAAATCAGGATCAAAAGCTTCCTTACCTTTGCTAAGGGTGAAGGTGCCGTGGGCAGGAGTAACTGAGAGGAACAGATACACCTGGACGGCCTTGGCCTGTTCCATAGGACAAGACATCCCCTTGGGCTCTGCAGTGTGTTCAAATCTTTGAAAGCCCGTGGCCTCGTGCCACTCAGGATTATCAGCAGGGGGATCAAAAGGTACAGTAATGGACTGTTCATCGGTGCCTTGTCAGCAACTGTTTAAAGTGAATCCTTCAGACCTGGTCTCTGTCTATAGGATGAGCTCAGGGCAGACACAGAGGGTGTGTCAGCCATCACTCGCGCAGGTTCTGAAATGTGCTGACGTGCCCTCAGTCAGTCCTGAGGCACTGCAAATGTGTCCTGGCTAAAGTTTTGCTTAATGTTTTTGCTTTAGGATGGATGAATTTATTTTCTTATAGTTGAAGCTCTGATACCACTTGGTTTTCTCTTCGTGCACGCAACTGTTCTGTGAGTGCTTTATGTATTTGCTCGCACATGAACATTCATAGAAAATTCAATAAAAAGTTCGCTATAATGAAAAGGAAAAAACCGTACAAACCTTGGATGTGCAGTGAAAGGAGGTTTCGACTGTCTTTGGACCCAATTATTGGAGAAATGAATACTTTGAAGGAGCGGAGGAAGGATTAGAAGAAATTTCTCCCTACGTCCATTTCATCCTCTGTCGGCCTTTCTGGGTATCTCTTCTTCCCAGGTACCTGTGGGGCGTTTGGGTTTCATTCTACAAAGAGTTTCTAGTTCTGTAGGCATTTCTGAAGTGACTTAGTGTTAGTACCTGAACAGGGACACATTTTGTGACAAGTAAAGAGGCTTCTTCTGGAGAAAGGAAAAAAGATCTTTTCTCAGAATAGTATTGGAGGAAATCGTTGACCTGAGTTGTGGTAACAAACCTCAACTGGGTACTTAACTGTGCTAGATGACCCTATTATGTTTTTTTAAAGAAGATTTGCTTTTCTTCCCTGAAATGACTTGCCTTTCTCCCCTTCAGCTTCCTGCTCCACCTTCATTGTCAGCTGATGACCTCGCCACGTACTCTACTGAAAATAAAGAGGAACCAGAAACTGTACCAGACGGGAGCCCCTCCCCTTCCCACCATCAAACTCTCACCCGTCTGGCCTACGCTCTCCTCCTCTGCTCTTCTTTCTTCTGAGTGTTTGCCCTGCCCCCTCAAAGGCCAGTCCCTCCTCCTGGGATTGGGAGTCCATCCTCTGACACCTTTTCAGGGAATCCTTTTTTTATTCACTCTTCAGCACTGCTGTCTCCCTCCCTCCCGAATCATTTCCATCAGCTACAGACCAATGTGATCTGGCATCTTCCATATTTAACTTTCCTCCATATTTTGCCCCATTTCTTTGATTCCTTTTAGAGCTCCAATGCTCAGAAGAGTTAATTTATGCTCACTACCTTCACTTTCTCATTTGTATTCACTCTTCAATCTAGCCCCAGCCAGCTTTTGCCCCTGTCACTCCACTGAATTTGCTCTAGTCAAGGTCAACCAATGACTTCTGTGGTGCTAACTCCAAAGGACGCTTCTCTGTGTCCCTCAGCCCCTGGCACAGTGACCATCCTTCTCCACACACCCTGCTACCTGACTTCTCAGGTTTCTGCACCCTCTTGCCTCCCCACCTGCCATTCATGGGCCTATCCTTTGAAGTCTTCTTTGCAGACTCCCATCCCTCTACTTAAGTCTAAAAACTGGTATTCCTGGAGGGTCTGTCCTGGGACCTCCTATCTTCCCCCAAACACCATCTCTCTAGGTGATCTCATCTATGGTTTTAAATAGTGTCTAGAGATTAACAAATCACATATAACAAATATTATATCTCCGTATGTTTTCTGAGCTCTAAATGCATATATCCAGCTGGCTACTTACCTTTTCCATTGGCCAATCTCAAACTTAACTAATCTAAACCTGAACTCTGGATTCCTCCCTGCCCCCACCAGTCTTCCCTCTCTCAGTAAATGACATCACCAGCCACATGGTGGCTGCAGCCAGAAACCTGGGAGGTCAGTCTTGATTCCTCCTTTTCCCTCACCCCACTCCCCATACCAATGCCTGAAAGTCCTGTGATTCCACCTCCAGACTAGATTCAAGGCACCACGATTCCCTGCATCCAGGCCACCGTTGTCTCTTGCCTGGACTAATACAACTGCTTCCTAATTGGTCTCCCAGATGCCATGCTCACTCCACACAGCATAACCAGAGTGATCTGTAAAAAAGTAAATTAGATCCCAAGATTGCCCTGCTTAAAACTCTTTGATGCATGTTTATTTCACTTAGAATAAAGTCTACCCTGGCCTCCAGGCCCTGCGGGATCTGCCTTCCTCACCAGATTTCCCTTGGACCTTGTTCCTCAGTCATTCTCTCTCTCAGCCACACTGGCTGCCCTTCTGTTTCTTAAACACGCTAAGCTCTTTCCCTGACAAGTCTTTGAACGTGCTGTTCCTTCTGCCCGGAACCCTCCTCTCAAAGCTCCGCAAGAGCCTGGGTCCTTCTCATTTTTAGTTTCTGAAGGAAAGCTCTTCCCCGACTGCCTTTAACGTAGCTTCTCCCCACTATGGTCCCTCTCCATCACGGTAAAAAATGACCGACTCTGTAATTATTCCACTTGTTTGATTTGTTTTGTTCCCCTGCTAGATTGTTAGGCTGCAAGCTACATGATAAGGGGGGCCGTGTCTTCTAGCCCCAGCCCAGGTACAGAGGCTGGCGCTTAGTAGGCACTAAATAAATACTCGTAGAATCAATAAGGTGTTATATGTTTGCGCACTTAAATCAACAGTCACGTGTGTCTCTGCCTCAGGGGTCCATTTTCTCTTGCCTGTGTTCACAGTTCTTACAAATGGTGATAGAGGACACTCATCTACCTTGTGGTGAAATAAAGTAATTTTTTTTCATCAGCAGTCATGATCCCCTTGAATCTGTCAGCAGACATGGGTTCAGAGATAAGTCTCTTTAGGATAATCTCTGTTGAAAAAGCTCAGAAAGGGTCCTTGCAAGTATTCTGAGAGTACAGTGGAGAGCTGGAAACACATTTTTCCAGAACTTCAGCTAGAACTCTCGCTTGCAGAAGCTCCTTCAGACAGGAAAGAAAGAGGAAGGAAGTCTAAAGTCTCCAAAAATTGCAAATGATAAATCCAAGTGAGAGCTAAACTTCCTCTCTTAAAAAATCACAACCTCCCACCATGAAAGAAAAAAATCTATAAAAGTAGACTTGTGGGTGTGAGGTAGAGTGGGGCGAATGAACAGTAAGGGAACTTGACTAGTAAACGTGGGGAATAAAGAAGAAAACCATCTTAGACACTGGATCAGACAGTGCGAAAAGAAGTTCCTTAGTACAGCGCCATATGGAACAACTATGAATTTTAATTCAAGAGAAGGAGACAGAGGTTTTGTCTCTTTAACTTTTTCCATCTCCTCTTATTATTACTAGTAGATTGATCCCATTTCTTGGGCCCTGAGGCTTTTCTTGTTTCCTGTCATTAGAACTTAGAAGTATTTTCCTCTGTTCCCAGCCCCACCCGCTTCATTACTCTTAGTTCTTCCACAAACATCTGTGGTCACCTACTGGAGATAGAGAAACAGCCTCTAACATCTTTCGTGTTCAGTGTACTTGAGGGTAATACTCTGAATGTAACACAGGATTAACAGGACATTCTGATCTCAAAATTTTTGTGTTTGCACACTGATCCAGAATGTGGTAGTAACTAGATTTTCCAAGCTATCTAGGGGAAAAATCAAGTACATGTAATAACTTTTGTGAGAAGCAGTGCCAGTTCTTCTAAATTCATTCTAAACTCTTTGAGCACTAACTAGTCCAATCCCCAGCTTTCACGTTCCACTAAAAGTTGCAAACCTGGGGCTTCCCTGGTGGCACAGTGGTTGAGAGTCCGCCTGCCGATGCAGGGGACACGGGTTCGTGCCCCGGTCCGGGAAGATCCCACATGCTGCGGAGCGGCTGGGCCCGTGAGCCATGGCCGCTGAGCCTGCGTGTCCGGAGCCTGTGCTCCGCAAGGGGAGAGGCCACAACAGTGAGAGGCCCGCGTACCGCAAAAAAAAAAAAAAAAAAAAAAAAAAAAGTTGCAAACCTGGATGAGCTATTCTTACTAAGAAAAGAAAGGTTCTGAAAGGCTCTTCTCTTCCTGATTGCAATGTGTGTCAACAGAGGGAGTTTTTCTACATAAACGTATCTGCTCCTTGTGTAAGTACTATCTGTTTTTCTTGCCTGTGATAATAGATACTTATTTTAAGCAATAATAGATAGATATCTAGAAATCAGAGTCTCAGCTGTCTTTAAAAAAGTAAACTATTACATATGTTACTGTAATGGTGGATACATGTTATTCCATATTTGCCAAAACCCATAGAATGTACAGCAGAAAGAGTGGAACCCAATGTAAACTATGGACTCTAGTTAATAATAATGTATCAATATTGGCTAATCAGTTGTAACAAATGTGCCACATGAATGCAAAATAATGATAGGGGAGACTATGTGCAGAGAGAGGTGAAGTATATGGGAACTCTGCTCAACTCTGCTCAAAATTCTATAAACCTAAAACTGCTCTAAAAAGTAAAGTCTAGTAGTTAAAAAAAATACAAAGTAGTTACAATCCCTCTGGTTTCAAGATCTTTCACGATATTAAAGATTGTTTCACAGAACCATTCTGAACAGCCTGAAAACACAGCAACAGTGAGCCATAAAGAATCAGGTGAACTTTGCCATCTTAAACGGGTGCTGACGTAACACTGGAGTCTAGATGCCCCGATCAGGTCCGACACATTCCCCTTCCTTCATCTCCCTGATTCAAAACCCTACACAGTATTCTCAGCCCAGCTCCCTGAGATCCTCTTTTTTCAGAACATCCAGTTCTCCACCTGGAAGTAATATTGCCACCATTGCTGGAACTTTCCCAGCGTCCACAAGTTGTACACAGGGCCTCTCCTGTTTCTGGCACAAGTGAGCTTTAGCTGCTGGAGGATATCTGGGTTGTTCTCCCTGATTAGCTTGATCTGTTCCCCCACTTACCCTATTTGTTATGGACCCGAAAGATTGTTAGAACAGCGCCTGGATTTCTCCCTGCTGATAATGCTGCTCTTGCCTGGCTGCACGTGTGCTTGTTTTGTGCAGTTTTAGTACTCTGCACCAACTTTGCTTGACCACATATGACCCATTTAAAGTTCTCGTCAAAGAGCCCTGAAAATATGACCTTATTGCCTGATGTGGGCCCCAAACTTTCCACTCAAGTTGATCTTTGCATGTGGCACTTGCTCTAAAAGGGTCAGGAATGCCAACAGCTGACTTTCAAGAGTCCAGCCATTTAAGAACAAGGACCTGTTTCTGAGCCTCAGTATAGCCGTGACCCAAACAACACATTGCTCCATAATGCTGACAAAAAATCCTACCGTATAAGGAATGTTTCCTATTTAGGGCAACTTTTTACGGATCTAGTAATCTATTGTCCCTTGAAGTGTGTGTGTGTGTGTGTGTGTGTGTGTGTGTGTGTGTGTGTTTGCGCGTGCGTGCACACGTTTGGGGTGGAAGTGGCGGCAGGGGAGTTGATGCAAAAGGTGAGAAGCTGAGCCCGGGGCAGAACAGGGTACTCAGTAAAGCCAGGAGGAACAAAACAGCCAAAAGGAAAAAATGAATAACTTGTAGACCCTGTAAAGGAAACTCCCCTGTGTGTTGGCAGCAGTGGATCTCTATTGACATGAAATTTAAAATCGTTGATTAGCGAAACAATTTTGATTTCCCATCAGATTCTTGGGGGGGGAGGGTGGTTACACGGGAGAAGCTGGGCACACCTGTGTGCACGACCCTCTGCCTCCCGGTGCCCACCTGGCGGGGTCTCGGGTCACCTCCAGGCCCAAGGAGCAACCTTTCTCTTGCATTCGTCTGCGCAGCCTCCCAGCTGTTCCCCTTCAGGAAGGGCTGGTCCCGTCCTCCGCGGGAACTACGGGGTCCTCGCTGGAGGGACCTCAGGAGCCCGGGGCCCACGTCCCTGGGCGCGGCTCCCTTTCCCCACAGCTTTTCTTCGGCACCCGTACCTGCAGGCTTGGCTCTGTGGGGTTTTTTTCTCCGTAATATAGGAGGGGGGGTAATTAGAAGGAAATCCTGAGAAAGAGCTTTCAAAATACTTTTTACAAAAATGCTGGAGGTGCAATTCTAGGAAAAGTGGAATTTGACCGGGCTATGACCCGCCACGCCAGGCTTTGAGTCCGAGGTGGAGGAAACAGATGGTGAGGTGAGGGACCGTGTGTGCCACCTGATGGGTTGGCCAGGGCCATCGGCGGGACGGCACAGCATCGGTGGGAGCCGTGTGAGCAGAGGGCAGCCCAACTGCGTTTTAAACCAACATGAACTTGAGGGCAGGAGAAGAAAAGGATAAAGCGCTATTAATGGGAAGTCAAGACGTTTGTGAACGGAATGAGCTCAGTCATTTTATTTTAAATTCAGTGCCAAGCGGCGGGGAGTGAACTTAATTAGTTTCAAGTCTCACCTTCAACACTGGGGACAGGTAGGTCATCAGAGGCCAAAAGGGACAGTCTCGACCGTCTTGGTCCATTTCTGACGACTGTGACCAACAGTCAACTAATCAGACCTGAGCTGCGGAATAAATGACACGTGGACATATCTCTTTTTCATTAATTTTCATCTAAAAGTAGTTTGGATATTATTTTGAGGGTGTCTCTTTAAGCACAAATTTATTATTAATGGCTAATATTTTAGGATACGGTTAGCTACATTTCCTTGGGTGTCAAGCACATGCTGTTTCCTGAAAATCATTAAAGGTCTTCCTTCTGTTCGTAGGAGTGACACATCCCATTGTCTTGTTTCCACAATGCTTAACTGTGTTATAGCAAATGCCAATAGTGAACTAACTCTCCCTTTGAATGTTTCAAATGTGACTTTTAATTAAGTGTATTAACCTGATGAATCATCACTTGAGCAGCAACTAAAATAAGATGATAGGCATTTTCAACTTTTGGATGTCCACAGAACGTGAAAAGCACTTTATGAGGCTTGCATTAATGCATATTTCATTATAACGTAATTCTATATTAGATATTCCACTTATGCATAGAGCCAAAATAGTTTCTGCTCTGTAGCGACGCTGATTTAAATGAGTAAACCACAAGGAATGGAGAAAGCTTCACTCTTTGTGTATCTCAGCATGGTCGTGCTTACAAAAGACTTTTCTGGGGGCAGAATTTCACCTTTAGTTAGTGGAGAGAGTACAGCATGTATGTGTCAGGTGGGACGGGGTAAGAAAGAACGGATGCAGCATTTCTTCTGCACATTAACTGATTAAGGATAATCCTGAGCAAACCCTGAGCACTTTCCCTTTACTCCACATAGACAGCTGATCAGTTTCGCTGCACCGAGCAGTCAGCAAGGCCAAGTTGCACACAAGAGGGTTGTGAGGGGCTGGTGGGCTGCCTTGACCACCTGGATAAGAAGAACACCTGCAACAGAAGTGCATAAAGAAACCGTGGGAACTAAATGGATGGCTCTCTGCAAGGCTGCCATAAAGCACCCTGCACGTTATTACTAATAGACCTTTTACAATTTTTATAGCTTCCCGAGTTATTTTTGAGCCAGTGCTAGCATTCAATTATTTCCTGTTGAATAAGGAACAAAACAGGCCTAAAGACTGAAAGGAAAAGCTGCTGAGGGGAGTGATCTCTCCAGATGGAAGTTTTCTGGCAGATCGTGATTTGTGACTCAGAACGAGCCCAGATCACTGCGCCATATGGATGGCAGCAGAGCCTTTAGACGCTGACTCAGCAGACTTCTGAATCCCTACTATGCGTCAGTTATTAGCTGGGCCTTGGGAAACAAAGATGAGTAAGCAACGGTATCTGCCACCAAGGAGTCCATTCATTCATTCATTCATTCATTCTTCGACATTTACTGAGCATTAATGATGTGCATCGTATATTGGGGGACTTGAATATGTAAACAGAGAGTAAATTACCATATGGTACTATGACAAAGTCAGTTGTAAAAATAGGGGAAAATGCTTCGCAAGGATGGAGGTGGAGAGAGAGACTAATTATATCTGGTGTTGTCATAGCAAATTGATAAAGTGACCTTCAGCCTGAATTTTGAAGATGGATTAGTGGATTAAGGAGTGGTATTGGTGGGGCGGGAGGAGGGCAAGGCCCTTTCATTTCCTAGCAAAGGAGTAGTATGAGCAAAGTCACAGACTTAAGGATTCATGCTTGGGAGGAAAAATAAGAAAATAAGAAATTGATCGTGGATAAAGCTTGTGGCTTCATAGACAGGAAGTGGAACTAGAGAAATAACTTCTTCAGGATCTTCAATGTCATGTTAGAGCTTTAGCTTTATTCTATATACTGGGAATGGCAATCCCAGAGCTTCCCCCTTTCTACCCTCATGGCAGATGTCCCCAGTCTGCCATGAATGGCGTTCTTTCCTGCTGAGCCCAGGCCGACCCATGGAATCTTTCTCTGCACAGGGCTTTAGGAAGCCCCCTCCACCTTGCTAGGATTGGAACATAGGAAAAGTATATTCACTCTCCTTGCTGTAGGCAAAGGAAGTGTTCTAAGGTTTTTAAATCTAGGAATGACAAGGTCAGAGTTGATTATTGGGAAGCCTATTTTACTAGTACACTAGAGAATGGATTGGAGTGGGCAGAATCTTGAATCAGAAAAACCAGTAGTAAACTGTTTAATAGTTTAAGCCATTGGTTCTCAACCCCGGGTGCACATTGAAATACCTGAGTGCTTGTTAAAAATACCTTGTACCTAGGTCCCAAGCCCAAACCAATGAACCCAAATGATTCACGTGTGCCCAAGGGTTGAGATCCACTTGTCTGGGTATTAGTTAGTGAGAACATTTATTAAACGTAATAGGTTTTATCTTCCTTCATGATGATCTTGGAGAGGGGAGAAGATGACTTGGGGAAGATGGGAAAGGATTTGCCCTTGTTTGGCCTTTATTCAAATAGTAATAACTAATAATGACTGTGCTTTCTTGGCAGTCTTCTGTGTGTTTATGTGTTTGCTAACTTATATGCAGATGTATCATTTCACTTGATCCCCACATTAATCCTGTAAATATGTATTTATTATTCCCAATTTACAGCTGAAGTAACCACATCTCAGACACCTTAAGTAACTTGTTTATGATCACAGGGTACTCTGATGCCAAGAGTTATATTCTTTTCACTCCTCCATGTTACTTTCAGGACTTGTAATTTAAATCATATATAAAACGCAGGAAATACATTAGAAGAAATAAGAGCAGTTGAGGAGTGTATTGTTACTCTTAGGTATGATCAAGTTCACTTTCGGGAACTAAAACCTGAGCCTCTTGCTCTGTCAAGTAGGCTGGGCTGGCCCTGTGGCTCAGGAAATGGGTGACTTTAAAAAAAATTTATTTTATTGAAGTATAGCTGATTTATGCTGTATACCAAAGTGATTCAGTTATACACATATATAGATTCTTTTTCATATTCTTTTCCATTATGGTTTATCACAGGATATTGAATATAGGTCCCTGTGCTGTATAGCAGGACCTTGTTGTTTACCCATTCTATGTATAATAGTTTACATCTGCTAGTCCCAAACTCTCAATCCATCCCTCCCCCAGCCCACTTCCCCCTTGGCAACCACAAGTCTGTTCTCTATATTTGTGGGTCTGTTTCATAGATACGTTCATCTGTGTCATATTTTAGATTCCACATATAAGTGATATCATCTAGTATTTCCTTCTCTGTCTGAGTTACTTCACTTAGTATAATAATCTCTAGGTCCATCCATGTTGCTGCAAATGGCATTAAGGAAATGGGTTATTTTATACCTACTGTAATATTTTTATGGAGGACTGATGGGAACATCAGTGTTTCCCTCTGGTCCGGACAAGGTAATTCCCACCCACCAGGAACTGTGCTTTCAATCTGTGTCCTGGTTGGCCTAAATCCTCATTGTATGCACATCACACCATTGCCCTGACTAGCTGCGTTTGCTTGGTTGTGATTCCTGTGAACAGATAGTACAATGAAACCTCTAAAATTAAAAGACACATTAGGTCCTTTTGCAAATGTATATAAAACTTGGATTTGTCCGACCAATTGTTATTTAGCAACCAATTAATGCTCCGAGGCTACCTAACTATCCAGATCATTTCAGAACTAATAAGCTGGAAACTAGTGATTCACAGGAAGCACTAAGTTCTGACTTGGTCTGAAACTTCAATTCTATTATCTCTCTATATACAACAGAGACAGCTAGAATAGCCAGCAGCCATGACATGAGTTGAATTTGACAACCTGTATCTCATCTACAATCCAGCAGGCTGCTTCCTGGCCTGGGTGATTGGCCGTGAAGGTTGGGCTTGAGGAAAGCATGTTACTGCAGCTAGGTGAGCCCCATGGCTTGCCCTGGTAATAAAAGCCACCAGCAGAGGAACACACGACAGAGTGCAGAAGTCCCTAACTTTGTCTAAAGTCTTCAATTATCAGATTGTATTAATTCCTAACAACGGAGCCAAGTAAGGGTTGTTTTATTCATTTGTTACGTTTTACTCTCTCAACAAAATCTTATGCATTTCGTTAGCGTCTGTTTTTTTTTTTAATTGCAAGGAGACCCTAGGACCTTGGCTTTCTAGCTGTGTTCTGTGGAGCCCCAAGATTCCTTGCTGTATGGGAGGGACCTCAGTGCATGTCATGGGGAGGAGAAGAAGGTAGGAGAGAGGGTTGGGCTCTAGGATGTTCATCCCATCTTCAACCCGAGCAGTTTTGCTTTTACTAATTTTATATTTGAAAAAAAAAAGAAAAGGCTGTAATTGGTGTGAAGAGCACTGAACTAGACGTAAGAAATCCCTGGGTAAGCACCTGCATGGGTCGACCAATTGGACTTCTTTTAATTGTCTGGAAATTCAATTTTGACCCTGTGCATGTCTGAAAAAGTGACCCAAACATAGCAGAAAAGAGGTGTCACAAAGCCCATGAACTTGACTCTCGGGAGAGATCTGGATCTACCTACATGCCCTTATACCATGACCACGGAGTTAAAACAGGTTTAAAGTCAAGGTTTCTGATTTAACAATCCTGGTTATTACATTTCAACAGCATATATTAGTAGAGAGCTGTTGGAAGCTGACATGCGGGAAACTAATAGAAGCCACAGCAGAGGAAGTGACATGAGACTCAGTCACCCACTGCACTGGAGGGACTATCTCACTGTGGGTCACAGTGTGGACTATGGAATCTAACAGATTTTGGTTCATGAGCCAATTTGGCCCCTTACTTACTTTATGACTATGAGCCTCAGTGTTCTCTTCTGTAAAATGGGCACAGTAGTCAGGCTCTACTGGAATCTGACAGGGCAGCTCCTTCAGAGGACTTCTGGACTTTCCCAAAGCTTTCCTGTTGATCCACTCTAGCAGAATCCCCTGGAATACTGGTTAAATATACAGATCCCCTGGCCTTACACCAAGGCTGCCTGAATCAGAATCTGCAGGGGGAGGACCAGTGATCTGAACTTTTAATCAGTGCCTCAGGGGATTCTGAGCTGCCTCCTTGCTTAGAAACTACTACTTTAGAGACAGCTTGACAAACCCTGATGAAGATTCTTGGGGAACTAAAGAGTGGGAAGGGGAATCTCCAGCCTATGGAGACCCTGGCCTTGTACCCACATCCTTTTCTTCCTAGATCTACATCCTCTCTGTTGGCAGAGAAGCATCCTTGCCTGGGTACTTTGAAAGTCAGAACCCACTGCTGCTTCTCGTCAGGGCCAGAGTGGAAGCAGTCATGACCCCATGAAGGAGAATCACATGCTTTTTGCTTTTCTCTCAAGCAAGGAGGGATCCTTGAATGCCAATTAAGTGACCTTTATATATTATACAAGAGACTAATATGGATGTCTCTTTAAATAAAAAGCCCTATTAAAACATATACTCATGTGGTTTTGGAGAGGTACGGAATGTGTATTTTTTGTACCAGGCTGAAAACTGGCCACATTACCGTAGTGGTCTTGCAGAGTTCCAAGAAAGAAAAGAGCTCTCATTTTTTATTGCGATGTCAAAGTGTTACGGTTGTCAACCCAGTTGTGCCTAAATCTACTCTAAGAGGCTTCATTATAAATAAAACTGAATCCAGTTTTCTGTAATCTTTCAGTTTGCACAAAAAATGTGGCAAAGGGAAAGCCATTGTAAACATCTTTGGCCTGATTTGGTCTGTGTTTTTCTGTGTCAGACTGGAGCTCCTGACAGGGAGACAGGGCAGTGTTATATTAACAAACACCTTTGTGAAACCCATAGAGAGAGGGAGAGAGGGAGCAGGTGGGAGCCAGTCAGCTCTGTTTAATCATTTAACTCATTCCTAGCCTAGAGTGTGTGTACAGAACTTGGGACATGCATACACATATTTTTTAAAGATTCTTTAAAAATAATGGCACACCTGACTGCACCCAAACCGGATGATGGCCTTACACAGGTGTTTGCTTCCACTTATAGCTGCCACTGGGTTGAGGAAAACAGAGTGGTCCAGGGTAATCATCACCTTTATGTTAAAAAATGACTTAAAGCAGCCTGAGGATTGTACGTCTAGGCTGCCAATTGATTAAAATAATCATGCATGTGGGTATAGTGCTTGATACTTTGCCATTATGACAATAGCTTCTTCCCGTTTTGAAGATTATGAAAGAGATTTGAAAAGTGACTTGGCCAAGTCACTCAGTTATTAAGTGAAAGAGATAGGGGTCTGAACCCATGTGTTTTGAATCCAAAGACCTTCAAAGTTCCACAAGTCACACCACCTTAGCTTATAACATAAAAGAATGCCATGTGATCTCTTCCCTATTAGGCCTTGTTGGAATTATAACCAAGGAGTGGTTAAGAATGCTGGAAACCGTCAGATTCCGTAACTTAAATCTTACTGATGCCTTCTACACAAGGCTCTGTGTCACCTGACAGCCCGAGGGACGGACTTTTGGCTTCCCTACGCCACTACCTGCCACCGAGGGCTTCACTCTCAATCATCATCAATGATTATTTGTGCGTCCCTGGAATGCCACCTCGCTCTGTCTCACAGTCTGCTCATTAATGCCCCCTCCTGGTGTGGAGGCTCATAACACTGCTCCTTGGACAGGTCTCAGCCTCCTTCACTGCTAGTGTGTGTTGGCTGTCATCTTTGGCTTTTGTAATTAATTACAATTTGCCGCATAGGAGCTGAGTGTCTGGAGGGAAGAAATGGTTTCCAGCTCTCTCGCTCACCTACTCGGCTCAAGCCTTGGATGAGGATCTTCTCCAGTTGTGTTCCAGGCTGCTTGATTCTTGCTCAGTGCACAGAATTCCTTTTCCCTCCTGCCTTCCTTTATGTCACACTCCCTCCTTCTGCATTGACATACTACTTTGTTTCTAATATGAATAAATGATTCTTCAGATCCTTTTCACTGCTGTTCTTAAGGGTCTCCATCATATGGCATTGGCGCATCATTGAAAACCCTTGTTGCGCCTGGTGAATGATAGTTGTCACTAAAAGAGCAGATTGTTGAGGTGTTCTCTGGAGTTCTCAACAATCACACGACTCTGATCATTTCCTCTCCTGTTCCAAAGCCGAGCTTGGCTGTGTTCAGTTCTGATCATTAGGTTCACGTTTACAACTGTTGCTCAATTCACTGTTTTCTCACAGTTATTAATACAACTCTGGGAGTGACAACTGCTTCTGTAAAAGAATTGCGCTGGGCTTCCTTGGTGGCGCAGTGGTTGAGAGTCCGCCTGCCGATGCAGGGGACGCGGGTTCGTGTCCTGATCTGGGAAGATCCCACGTGCCGCGGAGCGGCTGGGCCCGTGAGCCATGGCCACTGAGCCTGCGCGTCCGGAGCCTGTGCTCCGCAACGGGCGAGGCCACAACAGTGAGAGGCCCGCGTATTGCAAAAAAAAAAAAAAGAATTGTGCTGCCTGAATTATGGTGTGTGCTACATACAATTACAGCTCCCAAAAAGGTGTTAACTGACATGGAGAAAAGCAATCAGGTCAAAGACTAATGCATAGGAGAACTCTAAAGAGCATTAAAGACACAACGTGAGAACTTGTGCATCATGACACTGTAAACAAAATAATAAGTGTCTTGGAATCATGGTTGATTAAATTCCTGTTAGAAGCCCTCAGCACTATTATATCATGCTTAGTCTCCTAGGCACCCTTGCGCATTATCAGCCAACAAACTATAATTTCGTGCTTGAACGGCCTAATACGGTCTTAGGTTCCAGATTCTGTGCACAACCATGCTAAACCAGAAAAATTAAGTGCAAAGCAAATAAATAAATAAAGCAGTGGGCAGAGGTCAAAAGCCAATGCCCAACACCAGCCTGAAATAGAGCAAGCCTTTTTGTGGAAAACGTTCGTGATTTTACTATTATTTAACTGAAGGACCTTTTTGATTACTTGCCGATTAAACATTTACTAGAACACCTGCTCTGTGCCAGGCACAGTGGTAGTCCTAGAGGCTATCATGGTGAGCAAACAGTTGCTCATGAGCAGTTGGGGTTTCTCAGCGGAAAACCAAGATGGGTTCCTATCTCAACCATTCTATAGCAGAGTCTGAAGAGACACTGTCCATGAGGTTTTGGTTTGGGCTTTGGCAGCTTTCCCAGGGCTCTTCAAGATTGCTTCTGGAAAGGGGGCACCAATCCTTTTCCAGATGCAGTTCATAATAATTATTTGCCCTTACTATACTCATCTGTCTGTATGTCAGAATGCACTCAGAAAAGGTCTTCTGTTCAGATCTTATCTCCACTCAGTAAAGGTTCTCTTAAGATCCCAAAACCTGTCTGCAGGTGCCCTTTCATTTGCTCTTTCTAAGATGACAGTATGAATGGCTTGGTATGAGGAATGTAAAAAAGAGAGATGAGGAATTTATTGAAATTTGTCAGTCATCAGGACAAAAGTTTTTATTCATTTCTACATATTTTGTGCAGTTAGGATCATCTGAACTTTACTACTCTTGCTGGTAGCAGAATCATAATTAAAGCTGAAAAGAGTACTTAATTCAAAGAAAATTCTTTAAGAAATCCTTAACAAAACTCTTAGGACTGCCCCTCCCACTATCCTTTAGGCTGAAAAATCTGCCCAAATGCCTTTTGGCACTTATATTGCATATAATCAGTTCTTTTCTCTGGGTTTATCTCAGGATAGCATTAATTTGGTATGACTGGGAGGTAATTTTCCTTCATTAGGCTTTTTGTCACTGTTCTTTAGTGTTTCTATCGTGCAGACCCTTTGGAGCAGAAGGCTTACAGGTGCCGAGCTCCCATGAAGTCTTGGTCATGAGAACATATGCCTGAGATGGGACCAGTTTGGGAGACTCCAATGCTTGAAGTTAAGGATATGTGGTCTGGGGTGATTTGGGGGATCCAGAGTGAGATTTCAACGTAATCATCAATTCATAACTGTACCAAGTGGCAAAGGAGGGCAAGAGAGTCATTCTGGGTCATTGGCTGTACAGTGCAAATTTAGACTGAAGAATGAAAGGTATTGGAGGACATCCTGGAAAAAACATGACTGGGTACCTGTGAATTTAAGCACACTTTTCAGGAGGTGACAAGGTACTTGCCATAGTATGATGAGCAGGAGAAGCTGTGCAAGATGGTTTGGGAGAGATGTGGAGAGGAATAACATTAGTTTCAGATACCAAATTGAGGATTGAAGTTCCCGAGGAATTTTTTAGCCCCACTGAAGTATATTGAAAATATATTATTTTACCAAAACTGCTCCAATAAGCAAATGCAGAAAATGGTGCTAAATGGGTGCTAGAGATTGAAATCTTTCACAGTGATGTGACACATATTATTACAATAAGACTCACAATAGATCGTATTTGCTCTGTCTTGCTTACTCAAATGAATAGGAGTGGATCCAGATTTTGTGGAGCCTGAAGGTTATCCAATCTGGGGGACCCTCCTTAACAAAGAGAATATAAACTTTGAGTATAAAATAAGGACAGATTCTTTACAAGGGGCTCCCTCGAGTGAAGGGCCCTGAGAGTTGAATGTCACCGATTCTTGGCGAATCCACGTCTGGATGTAGAGCTGTGTTATGAGCCATGTCATGGGAAGGGCCCAGCTCCCCTGCCACCTTAGTAAGAGGCAGGCAAAGGTGAATGTGGAAACTGCGGTTCCAAGTTTCAGATTTTACTTAGCACATCTGAGTGCTTTGCTGACCATGTTGGAAGCTGCCTGTTGATCCCTTAGGAAGGGAACTCTCAATGAAACAAACACCAGAACGTGTGCTTCCTTATGACCAGAAGGCCCTAATCCAGAATTTACTGAGCTGGGAGATTCCTCATGAGGCCACTTATAAAGCTTTTGGGGATGTATTCCTGTTTATCATTGAACTACCTTAGATTTAAAACGCCCCACCCAATGCTATTATCTAGATAGCCACTGGAGCAATAGCCACGAATAAAATAACCTTCAAGGCCAAACAGCTGCCAAGAACTGGATTTGTCAAGATTAACCTGAGCAAGTTAAAATCTGGCAATGCTGTAGACACATACCCCTGTGGAGACCATAGCATATCATGTTATTTCAAAAGACCAAGCAGACTGAAAATTAGCTGCAAGAATTCCTTTTGGGTGATCTGTTTAATCACTCAGGTTGGGTATAGTATGTCTAGTGCACGTTCAAGCTGGGATATACAGGAACGCACACACATGTGCATGCACACACACAAACATGTCTCTCTTTGTGAAAAGACTCTTCCTTCTTTCTATCTTATCTCTCTTTGAACACATTGTCAAAACAATCCTCAAATGCTACATAATATAATCCTCAAATGCTAGTAATATAAAAATGACTGTAATAATACAAGTGGTATTATTGCCATTCATGGCACTGACACTTTTGACTGTTTCTCAAATCTGCAACTATCTTATTTTCTAGTCTTTATTCTTTTATCCACTCAAATGACTGATACAGGCAGTTTAGACACGCAGAGAAGGATATAATGGTTTTGACCTTAATAGATGGTTTGAATGTGTAGCACATCCCATAGACTTAATACCAGAAGAGGTTATGAACGCTTTTTTCCCTTGGTTCTCTCCCTTTTTATTATGAAGGGACTAATTTTGTGTGATCAGGCTCACACGAGTACATGTGTGACAGGAAATATTAAACTCCTTTTGATTTCTCACTTTGTAGTGACAGGAACAGGAGGGCATTCTTTTAAAATTCTTCTCTTTTTCTAAGCAAAGTGTGGGAATGAAGGGCGAGAGTAAGCCAGTTTTCAGAATGAGATGTTTTAGCAAGATGTTAAGAGGGAAAAAAAGTAATTTTCAACAGTTAAGAGAGAACTGCCACAAGTGGTAGTCGATCAAATCAATGATATGGCTTCATAATGTGGTCTTGGATTCAGCAAAAAAAAAAAAAAAAAAAAAAGTGCTGTAAAGAGAAAACTGCAGGAGTCCCCATTGTGTCCCCACAGCATGAATTAAAAGGGTCTGCTGGAACCTGGAAGGCTGTGAAAGTGGCCTGACTACCACTGATTCTTCTGATGGTGTCAAAGATGATTCATGGTTATATATAAAAGGAAGCACTTTTGTTTGCTATTCATAAGTTAAAAATGACAAGAGGGTATACATTTTCACTAGGCTATTTACCCAGCACTGCTGCCTTGGAAGCCTGGTTCTAGGTCCCACAAGTTCCCATGACTTCTCTCTCTGTGATCTGAGCTTCTGAACAAGGTCCTGAGCTGACTACCTGAGCAACATTATATCTAAACTAACAGCCAGGTGTAGTGATCAATGATCTGAACAGCTCACGAGTTACGGCTGAAGGAATGGCTTACCCATCAAACCCACATAATTCTCAGAATAATGATTCCAGCTTTTGGGCTGGAAATTATTTAAATGAAAGATTATTTACAAAGGGAACAGCAGGGAGAAGAATCATGTAAATTAGATTAAGTGGACAGATTCATTCACAGTTCATTTTGGGATAATTTATGCCCGTTTTCTCTGATGTCATCTGTTGTTCAGGTTAATAATTAGTCATGCTCATTATTAACTGATGGAGGTTGTTTTGTATTTTGGCAGAGGGAGGCATATTATTTGAGAAAGCTCCTATCAACATTCCTATGAATACTGAGCTTTCAATATAGGTAGAGGGTTTATTTGCAAAAATACACCTCTTTCATTTTTCCAAACAATGCAATATTCTGATGCATTTAGCTCTATATTCTTAGGAGGTTTTGCAGAAGAATATATCATTCTTTCCTAGTGTAAAAACAGTCAAGACCAAAAGAAAACAGGGTAAAATGTTCATTTTAAGTCTTTAGTGCTTTCTGCTTAGAACCAAAGATAATATTTTAAAATATATTAAGACATCTCTTTTACAGGCTAAGTTACAGATCTCTTGAGAAATCCAATACAATGAGGAGGCCCATTTAAAAGATTTTATGATCAGAAAATGAACTTTAATACTCTCTTTTACAATTCCTCCAAATGGAAGAAATGTATGTATCTAAGAAGATATGACAATCCATTTAGACCTCTTGAAATTCTTGGGTGTAGCTGTGAGAATGTGTCTCAGTCCTGTGTAATTTAGTGACTCTGACCTCGAGAAGGTGACAAGAATGATGCCCACTATTAATGTTGTTTTTCTTTAAAAAAACAAAATATTTCCTGGCATGTAATTTTTTTTTTCAAAAAGTACTTGATCCTGTGCAGTATTTTACACTTACATCATTTCCCATTTATAATTCTTTCTTGTTTCAGTGTGTTGGAGGAAAAAAAAAGGTGTTAGGTAGTTCTTCTAAAAAACTCAACCAAACAATAATAATCAGAACATTCTAAGGTATCCTGAACGTAAATTCTGAAGGTAGTAAAACTGGTGAGAGATGATTTACATAACAGCTGGATAAAGGAGAGGGAATCCAAGAAAATGCTTGAGCTTTTTGTCTGCGTTAACAGTACAGAGGGGATACTGGACATGGATTAGGTTTGCAGGGGAAATTCCTGAGTTTAAGGCATATGTGTGGGGCTATCAAGTAAGTTGCATCTACGTACCTGGAGTTTGACAGAGGTTTAAATTTGTGACTTATCTCTGTTTCCCTGTTATTTTAATCCAACAGTATAGATGGACACTTAGGGATAGAGAACAGAGTGAGAAGAGGGCCTTGGATAGAATCTTGATTAATCCCGGCATTTAAAGGACAAAGAAAGATGAGCCTGAAAACGATTGGCCAGAGTGACAGGAGGAAACTCAAAGAGACTGTTGAGTCAGGGAGGACAAGGGAAAGAGCATGACAAGCAGGGAGCCATCAACAGTACCACATGCTGTGACAAAGTGAGAGAGTGGCATGTCCCTATATACACTACCAAATGTAAGGTAGATAGCTAGTGGGAAGCAGCTGCATAGCACAGGGAGATCAGCTCGGTGCTTTGTGACCACCTAGAGGGGTGGGATAGGGAGGGTGGGAGGGAGGGAGACGCAAGAGGGAAGAGATACGGGAATATATGTACGTGTATAACTGATTCACTTTGTTATAAAGCAGAAACTAACACCATTGTAAAGCAATTATACTCTAATAAAGATGTAAAAAAAAAAAAAGACACGTCAGAAGAGAACTGAAAAATATCTGTATGGTTTAGAGATCTGGGGGTCATTGTGGACCTAACAAACTGCTTTAGTAAAGTGGTTGAGATGGAAGCCAGAACTGAGTGGGATGAGGACTGAGTAGAAGGAGAATAAATGGAGACAGTGATTATAGTCATTTTTTCTGAGAATTTAGACTTTAAAATGGAAGGTGAAAGAAGATGATTGATGAAGGGGTTGTGAGGTTACTGAAAGTTTTTATTTATGTAGTTGGTGTTAAATGGTTAAGACTTCTTAAGTTTGGGGGAAGGGATAAATTGGGAGTTTGGGATCGACATATACACACTACTATATTTAAAATAGATAACCAACAAGGACCTACTGTATAGCACAGGGAACTCTGCTCAATATTCTGTAATAACCTAAATGGGAAAAGAATTTGAAAAAGAATAGATACATGTATATGTATAACTGAATCACTTTGCTGTACACCTGAAACTAATACAACATTGTTAATCAACTATACTCCAAAATAAAAAATTTTTAACAAGTCATTTCAAAAGATTTAGTTGAGAAGGAGTGGTTGACAATATAAGAAAAGAGAAAGTGTGGAAGTAGGTTGTTTTGAACGTTTGACAGATAGATGAGAGGAGTTCCCATCTAATGGCTTCTATTCTCCATTAGCCTCCTCTCTCTATTAGGAGGGGAGCTCATTTGTTGAGAGCAAGGTGGGAAAGTTGGGGCGTCCCTGCTTGGTGCAGTGGTTGAGTGTCCGCCTGCCCAACTGCATACAAACTGCCGGGTTTGTGCCCCGGTCCTGGAGGATCCCACATGCCGCGGAGCGGCTGGGCCCGTGAGCCACGGCCGCTGAGCCTGCGCGTCCGGAGCCTGTGCTCCGCAACGGGAGAGGCCACAACAGTGAGAGGCCCGCGTACCACAAAAAAAAAAAAAAAAGATGGGAAAGTTGGAGAGTTGAAGTTTCAGGAGAGCAGACATAGGTTTGAAAGAGTAATTAAAGGTCAAAGTTATGAGAGTTGTGAAGTAGGAGAGTTGAGCAGTACAGATCCATTTGAGGTTGGTATTCAACAGTTTAATGGAGAAGAAGTCTTCCCAGGTGTGTAACTCTAACAGGGCTCAGCGACTCAGGTGCAGTTTTCCCCAAAAGCAGAGAGTTGGGTCCACCACTGCTTGGGGTTTTGTCAGATGGGTGTACCAAAAGGATAGTGGACAAAGGAATCTAGAGTGCTTGGAAAGGTGTTATTGAAATGATGGAGCATGGATTCCAATCTAGGTAAGTAGAAAAGTGGGGAAAGGATAGACCTTAGTGAACTGGAGTCTCTGTCACATGAAAGAATGGTCTCATCTATGCATACGCCCCCCTTAATATAGCTTGTCTACAGAAGGAGGAAAAATAATGTCTTATTTAAAGTTATAGATATTTAAGTTCACTGAATATAAAGAATTTCTTTTTGATTAACCTAAAGGGCAAAAGAGAACTAAATCCAATTTTAACTACTCCCTCTCCCTTCAAATTTGTAGGAAGGTCCAAGCACAGACAAAACAGATTTCAAAGACAAGCTCAAACTTGTATAAATTCTTATCTGAATATAGATTTCTCCCTATATGCCAGTTAAAACTCTCTCAGCATAATAAATTTGTGGGAAAAATGTTCTCTTTTCATTTGGCTAAGGGTAAAGGAACACCACTGTGTACAAAGAACTGGAGACCAGACGAGGAAAAAAAGTGGAGAGAGAGGATGGAAAGCATAACTTTACTCAAAGGGGAACCTCATTTAATTTTTCCATTATTCTCATCAAAATGAGTGCTGAGCTAATTGCAAGAGAAAACTGATACTTGATGTTGTAAAAAATACACTTAAAAATAATCATACTAAAGTCTCATTTCTTTCTCAGCACTCTGTGGCCTTTTTGTATTATATTATTTTTATTAAAACCTTTGGATAAAATGAAAAGGAAAAGAAAACACTAGCTATTAGAAAACAAGAGAAAAATCGTGAGAAAAAAACATTACATTCAATCTCCACAAAACTTTTCAGATGACTGTTGTCAATTTCCTTCACCAAATAATAAGTAATATCACAGCCAAGGGCAAGTCTAACTTTTCTTTTTTTCCAGAAAGGAAAATGACTAGTTATTCCGGAAAAGCAAATGAAAGGAAACGGAATTTCTCCTCACCAGCTAAACCTCAAATAAACAAAAAGCATCTAACAATCCAAGGACATGAACTGGGACCTGGTAGGGGGCATAACTGAGGCAATTGCTAGAATCGCAGAATGTGCCCATCTGTGAGCCTATGAGATAATGGATAGCATTTTTCTCAGCAAGGAGCATCGAAGATATATTTCATCATTGAATTTGGTCATGTACTGGTTCAAGAACTTTCCCAAGCATGGCAACTAATTTAGGGCTTTAATAGAGAAGCGGCTTTATGTATTGTTTAATCAGATGGCTGCATGGGAAAGGAGCATTTGTTTGCGTTAACAAATGGAATGATGAGACAGATAAAAGGGGAAATCAAGAAACTCACTCAAGGAAACAGATAAGTGAAGGAATAAAAGTGAAGTTCAAAATTCCTCCAAAGAGAATTTGTTATAAGCACTTGTAGGTGTTTTCGGCTAAACCAGAAATCAAACGGCAGCTACTCCCAGCTGAAGTCCAGAGCGATAAAACACAAGATAGGGAAAGGGCCCCTGGATGGGGGTGTCCCATGCCCAGGGTTTCAGTTCCAGCTCTGCTGAGCCTCAGTTTCCCTACGTGTAAAGAGAGAGGAGCCTCCTGCTCTGTGCGAGAACGAAGAGGCCATCACTGTTGTCATCTGTCCACTTTTTTTTTTTTTTTTTTGCGGTACACGGGCCTCTCACTGTTGTGGCCTCTCCCGTTGCGGAGCACAGGCTCCGGACGTGCAGGCTCAGCGGCCATGGCTCACGGGCGCAGTCGCTCCGCGGCATGTGGGATCTTCCCGGACCGGGGCACGAACCCGTGTCCCCTGCATCGGCAGGCGGACTCTCAACCACTGCGCCACCAGGGAAGCCCATCTGCCCACTCTTATCCACAGCCAGACAAAGCAGAGCAGCTATTTCTAACTCTGTCTTGAAAGAATTATTTCGAAATCAAGATGATGAAGAGGATCCAGTTAGAAAAGAAAAGGTGAGTTCATGGCTTGTCAAAAGGGATTAAGATTTCTTCCTTTGTTTCTATCAGAAATAGGGTAAAATCAGGTCTTGCTGGAAGCTGGATGAGACAGTAAGCCGCTATTGATGGCAGCTTATTGGACTTTATTTCGTTTCTTTCTTTCATTTTCACGTATGCTTCATGTGATTGAATCATAGAAAGTCACTATGTCAATTATTTACTTCCTGGGAGTCTAAGAAAGTACCTTTATTTACTACATGCCATCCAAATGGGATGGTACATCTTGTTAAGTTTGCAAGGATAAAAACATGACAAGTGTGCCCTATTTCTGAAAAATAGACTCCAAGTTTGCCACAGAGAGCCAGGAATGTCTTTCCTTTCTTCACTCAAAACCACGGGAGAATAAATACTCCTTTTCATAAAGGTGGCTTTTGGGGGGCCAAATTCTCACAGAAGAATTTGTTTTAAGCACTTTCGTTGTGCAGTATGGTGTTGGTTGGAAGCATAAATAGACATACAAGACTGAAAAATAAGCTCTAATTTCCAAGCCTATAAAGATAGTGGGGGTACTGTGTGGGAATCATGGGTTGTCAAAGCTCCAGGTTCCTGAACTTGCACGAGGAGTGCTCTGTATTTGGGTAGTGGTCTCCTTGTTAAAGAACAGGCAGGGGTATTCCAGGTCCTCACAGATAAGGAGACTGGGGCTGGGAGCGGTTGCCTCAAGCTCACATGGCCTGCAAAGCCAGGAGCCATATTTTTCCTGCTTTGTGACCTCTGGGGCCCAACTGCATACTCTCTGATTTCTGGCTTAGCTGACTTTCTCAGAAGGAGCACTTTATTCACATCAATAATTGCTTGGATGTAATGCTTGCAATCATATTTTATGATAGAAAAACAGGCACTTTATTTTCATGGCCAGATGGGATTCCCCAAGGATTATTCTGATCATGGGGCAGGAGGAAGCCAGCTACCCCAGGTCTCAGCTGACTGCAGCCATGGGAATCCCGTCCTCCCCCAACCCCTGGCTACTGGGTGACTTGAGTGGTACACATGTAGGAGTCCTATTTCTGTTCGCTTACTCCCAGTGAGGGACACCTGGCATTTTTGGACCACTGTTGAGCTGGAACAAAGTAATTTTGCCTAAAGAGCCTGTAGGTGGGCTTAAAGCAGAGGGGCAGTGATAACTTTTTTCTCCTGCAGACATAGGTGCTGCCAGGTCAGTCCCGGAAGCCCCTCTCTTTGAGCAGAGGCTGGGTAAGCCTCATCTTGTGGAACTAGGGAAAAGCTGTAGCGTGTGGTTAGGAAGGAGTGTGGAACACATCCATTCATATCCTTGAATAAGAATAACAATAGCAGCCCTTTACTAGGGTCTATTTTTTTAAGACCTTATTCTAGGTGTGTTTAACATTTCGAATCTTACAACAATCCTGAGAGATATGTATTATTGTCATGGTCATCATCACCATTTTACAGATTAGGAAATTAAGGTTCAGAGAATTCAAGTAGATTCTGCAGTGTCACACATCTAGTAAGTGGCAAAGATCTAAACCCAGCTGTTTGACTCATCCTCCATGCTGCTCCAACCTAATGAGTTTGAACTTGACTTGGTAGGATATGGTATCAGGGCTGTATTCATAACATAAGTTAACCTGAGGTTTAATTTAAGCAAAGTCTACAAATAGAAGACAGATTGATGAGATTGAATTTTCACAAAATACTAAAATAAGTGTTTTCCCTCTTTTTGAGTAGAATTTTTTTTAAACATCTTTATTGGCGTATAATTGCTTTACAATGGTGTGTTAGTTTCTGCTTTATAACAAAGTGAATCAGTTATACATATACATATGTCCCCATATTCTTCCCTCTTGCGTCTCCCTCCCTCCCTCCCTTCCTATCCCACCCCTCTAGGTGGTCACAAAGTACCGAGCTGATCTCCCTGTGCTATGCGGCTGCTTCCCACTAGCTATCTATTTTACGTTTGGTAGTGTATATACATGATGACACTCTCTCATTTTGTCCCAGCTTACCCTTCCCCCTCCCTGTATCCTCAAGTCCATTCTCTAGTAGGTCTGTATGTTTATTCCCATCTTGCCCCTAGGTTCTTCATGACCATTTTTTTTTTGTTTTTTTTAGATTCCATATATATGTGTTAGCGTACGGTATTTGTCTTTCTCTTTCTGACTTACTTCACTCTGTATGACAGACATCCACTTCACTACAAATCCACTACAGACATCCACTTCACTACAAATAACTCAATTTCATTTCTTTTTATGGCTGAGTAATATTCCATTGTATATATGTGCCACATCTTCTTTATCCATACATCTGTTGATGGACACTTAGGTTGTGTCCATGTCCTGGCTATTGTATATAGAGCTGCAATGAACATTTTGGTAGATGACTCTTCTTGAATTATGGTTTTCTCAGGGTATATGCCCAGTGGTGGGATTGCTGGGTCGTATGGTAGTTCTATTTGTAGTTTTTTAAGGAACCTCCATACTGTTCTCCATAGTGGCTGTATCAATTTACATTCCCACCAACAGTGCAAGAGGGTTCCCTTTTCTCCACACCCTCTCCAGCATTTATTGTTTGTAGATTTTTTGATTATGGCCATTCTGACCAGTATGAGAGGATATCTCGTTGTAGTTTTGATTTGCATTTCTCTAATGATTAATGATGTTGAGCATTCTTTCATGTGTTTGTTGGCAGTCTGTATATCTTCTTTGGAGAAATGTCTATTTAGGTCTCCTGCCCATTTTTGGATTGGGCTGTTTGTGTTTTTGATATTGAGCTGCATGAGCTGCTTGTAAATTTTGGAGATTAATTCTTTGTCAGTTGCTTCATTTGCAAATATTTTCTCCCATTCTGAGGGTTGTCTTTTGGTCTTGTTTATGGTTTCCTTTGCTGTGCAAAAGCTTTGAAGTTTCATTAGGTCCCATTTGTTTATTTTTATTTCCATTTCTCTAGGAGGTGGGTCAAAAAGGACCTTGCTGTGATTTATGTCATAGAGTGTTCTGCCTATGTGTTCCTCTAAGAGTTTGATAGTGTCTGGCTTTACATTTAGGTCTTTAATTCATTTTGAGTTTATTTTTGTGTATGGTGTTAGGGAGTGTTCTAATTTCATTATTTTCCATGTAGCTGTCCAGTTTTCCCAGCACCACTTATTGAAGAGGCTGTCTTTTCTCCACTGTATATTCTTGCCTCCTTTATCAAAGATAAGGTAACCATATGTGTGTGAGTTTATCTCTGGGCTTTCTATCCTGTTCCATTGATCTATCTTTCTGTTTTTGTGCCAGTACAATACTGTCTTGATTAGTGTAGCTTTGTAGTATAGTCTGAAGTCAGGGAGCCTGATTCCTCCAGCTCCATTTTTCTTTCTCAAGATTGCTTTGGCTATTCGGGGTCTTTTGTGTTTCCATACAAATTGTGAATTTTTTTGTTCTAGTTCTGTGAAAAATGCCAGTGGTAGTTGGATAGGGATTGCATTGAATCTGTAGATTGCTTTGGGTATAGTCATTTTCACAATGTTGATTCTTCCAATCCAAGAACATGCTGTATCTCTCCATCTATTTGTATCATCTTTAATTTCTTTCATCAGTGTCATAATTTTCTGCATACAGTTCTTTTGTCTCCTTAGGTAGGTTTATTCCTAGATATTTTATTCTTTTTGTTGCAATGGTAAATGGGAGTGTTTTCTTAATTTCAGTTTCAGATTTTTCATCATTAGTGTATAGGAATGCAGGAGATTTCTTTGCATTAATTTTGTATCCTGCTACTTTACCAAATTCATTGATTAGCTCTAGTAGTTTTCTGGTAGCATCTTTAGGATTCTCTATGTATAGTATCATGTCATCTGCTAACAGTGAAAGCCGTACTTCTTCTTTTCCGAATTGGATTCCTTTTATTTATTTTTCTTCTCTGATTGCTGTGGCTAAAACTTCCAAAACTATGTTGAATAAGTGTAGAATTTTAATTGCAGAGCATCTCCCTGTGAGAGAGCAGCTCAGGAGAAAAAACTACGTTCACTCAGAGGTCAAGAGAACTGTATTTGCAAGGCAAGACTGGGCCAGTGGCTTGTTTTTCCCAAAGAACAGGCTCAGCAAGAACACAGAGCAGGTTCATATAAATAGGTTTCCACCTGTGGGGTTGCCAACCGCTTCTCCCCATGAGACTAGTCTTCCTGCCTCCTGTTTCTGTGACCGGCAGAAGCAGAGGGTTGGAACACCCCCAGCTACCCACAGCCCACCACTCCCTAATAACTGTACCTCCTGGCCCTTCCTCTCTGCAGCCCCAATACCCCCAGTACCACGGCATCAGATTCTATGGATTTGGGGCCAGGGTTTTCTAGCATCTGTCCCTTTTCTTTCTAGTCCCGTTGCCACTAGTCTCATTTAGGCCCTTGTGACTTCTCCCTAATCAATGCTGTTAAACCAATCTTTCTGAAACAGGATTCTCTCACTCCTGTGTCTACAAATCATCCGCTTCCCCATTATCTACTGAATCAAATCCAGACACCTTCACCTGCTACTCAAAAGCTTTACAGATTTCCCTAAACACAGCTTTTTAGCCCCTTCCTCTCTCATGGCCAGCCCTACATGTGCCAAGCTGCCATCCTCCGTCTATCCCAGGCACAGTCTCACCTTCAAGTGTGACCTTTGCTTTGCCTGGAAAAACTTACTAAGCATATCTTGCATTTGTTTGATATTTCCTAGTTTTCAAAGTGGTTTCACTCACCTTATTCCATTGGAAAATTGTAATTACTGAGCAGGGCAGATAGCAGATTAGAAAATATTGGCTCTGAGCAGGCCTAGAGCCTGAGGTTCCACAGCCGAGAGGCAGGCCTAGGAGCCAGATCTTCAAATTCCCTCTCTCCACAGCTCTGGGTTGCTTTTCTCTCTCCTTCTTCTGCCTTTCCTGTGGCTCCCTCCAGTTTCTACTTGTCAAGTTCTGCCTTTTTTCCAAGTCCAACTCAAATCCACTAGCACCATGAACTCTTCCAAAATAACCCGTAAGAGTCAATGGCTCTCTCTTCCATATGCTCTTACAGCTCCTCACCCAACTACCCTGGCACTTAAAGCAATTAGGTGAAAAGGCCTGAAAGTTCCAGGGTAAGGGTTTGAAGCCAGCATAGACCAAGGTTTCAAGTCTTTTTGATTAGGATTTCCATTAAGAAACACATTTTATATCACGAAGTAGTGTGCACACACACACACACACACACACACTCCTGAAACAAGTTTCACGATACAGTATTTCTAATCCTGCAATGCATTATCATATTTCTCTAGTCTACTTTTTAATTATTATTAAAAAGTACTAGTTAGGAACCCAGTAAATTGATTTTGAGGACTAATGAGTCCTGGTCAGCAGTTTAGAAAACTGATTTAAATTTAATCTGTCCTTCTAAATGGCCTAGACAACATTTTCAAAGATTTGTAAAAGACTGAGCTAGCAAGGGAACTATGTTCATTGGGGGTTTAATCTGTGATTCTTATCAGGAACACAAACACCTCTCACAAAGGCTAGGCCAGGAAGGAAGGGCCTCAGCTGGAGAGCACCAGCTTCTACTTGCTGGAAGGTCAAGAACAGGGATTTTTTTCCCCCAGTTTTATTCAGGTATAGTTGACAAATAAAAATAGTATATATTTAAGATGTACAACGTGATGTTTTGATGTATGTAGATATTGCGAAATGATTGCCACAATCAAGCTACTTAACAAATCCATCCCCCATACATTTACATTTTTTTTTTTTTGGTGGTGAGAACACTTAAGATCTACTCTTTTAGCGCATTTCAAGTACAGAATGCAGAATTATTAACTATAATCACCATACTGTACATTAGATCTCCAGAACTTACTCATCCTGCATAACTGGAACTTTGTACCCTTTGACCAACACCTCTTCATTTCCCCCAATTCTGCCCCTGGTAAACACCATTCTACTCTCTGCTTTTATGAGTTTGACTTTTTTGGCTTCCACATGCACGTGAGATTATGCAAGGAGAGGCATCCTTAACGGGGGCTAATTGATAGAGGAACGGGATGCATCCATTTCACAGTGGATCATCTTCAAAAGAGAGTGCCAGAGATCTGGGGAGAAAGATTTCTCAACAAGGCACATCTGTAGACCGAGAGCAGATTTTTGTGCTCGTCATAATCTTGACTAGAGCAGGAAATCAGCTAGAATTTAAAAATAGTAAAAATGTAATAAAATTTTTTGTTTATATCTGCATAGTGAGTCTGAGGGCCTTCAGGCCTATAAACCCGTCAATGAAGTTAGTATCTTTTCAACTTTATGAAGCACTTGACGTTTGCAAAGTGCTTGTACAATTACCAATTACCACAATGTTCATCTTCCAAACATTACAGTTCAGAGAAGGCCTGAGGACTTCAGACTGAGAGTAAAAATTTAAAAAAAAAAAAGTAAAGGGAAAAGAATTGGTCAAGCTAAAGACCAGGCTTCTGGGCTTATGCTGCCAGAGCTGTTCAAGGTGTGGTGTACCTGCTTCTGACTAGGGTCCCCTCTTGCTGCAGTGCATGCAGCCAGCCTTGGCACGCTGCTCTTGGAAGCTCCAAGCATGATCTGCGTCTACATGAAGCAGGGGAGGGAAAGGCAAAGGGCTTGGCACCTGCAACCCAAGTGCTCCTGGTGTTGAGGGATGTAGGAAGAGGTGTTTGCGACTGCTGGGAAAGGGTAGTGAGGAAAGGGACAAAGGAGTTATGGCCTTTCCTGTTCCAGCTATTAAAGGCTGTATGTATAAGCTGGAAATCAGCTCTGGCTATGTTTACAAGCAACAGGTCAGTGAAACTCAACACACTGGTTTACTTCCAGGAATTCCAAGGAAATGGCTTTAAGGAATGTCAAAGGCAATGCTTTGAGGATGTGTCTGTTTCCTCTGGAGAAAGGTTAGCTCTCCTGTGCTTCTTCCCCTCCATTTAAAATCATCAGTTACCACTGGCAAGTGGCTGACCCCAGGGCTGAGCGCAGCCTGAGGGCTGGTGGTGTTCGAGTTTATCAGTTTAGGAACAAAAAGCAGCCTTTTCTTTGGAAGTGATTTTTAATCCAACATTTTCTGTTAGATTAGTTCAAACCTCTGTCAGAAGTGCTCCCTTTTCTGACCATGGTTAGGTAACTGCAGTACCAGAAGCTGAGCTGAAAGACTGAGTTGGCTTTTGAACCAGAAAACCTCCTGGTAGACCCTAATCGTTTCACCACCGGATTTTCCTTAGTGGAAGTTAAAAAAAAATCAATCGCTTAATGAAACGATACCTTTCTATGTTAATACGCTTGTGTTTCGAAACACATATTGAGCGTTCCCAAATGTTTTTCAAAGGAGAATGAGGACATTCCTGTCCTCATTTTTATCCACATAGAAAACGGGTGGGTGATTTTGAGAGCAACTGTCCAGAATCATCCTAAGTTTATTGTTCTCTCAGCCGCCCCCTTCCACAAAGCCACGAGTTCTCTTCATTATAACAAGCCGGACTGTGTGACTCCGTGCTTAAAGCGCGGCATTGGTATCCTGCTGTCAGTAAGATAAAATCCATTTTCTTGACTGTGACACACGTGGTCCAGCCCAATCTGTCCACATGAGAACTCTTTAGTTTCACCTCCCACTGATCTAGCTGCACTGAATCTCTTACCATTTTCCAGATACCTCACACCCTGTTTGTGTCTCTGCCTGAGCTGTTGTTTTTTGGGCCTCTCACTGTTGTGGCCTCTCCCGTTGCGGAGCACAGGCTCCGGACGCGCAGGCTCAGTGGCCGTGGCTCACGGGCCCAGCCGCTCCGCGGCATGTGGGATCTTCCCAGACCGGGGCACGAACCCGCGTCGCCTGCATCGGCAGGCGGACTCCCAACCACTGCACCACCAGGGAAGCTCTGCCTGAGCTGTTTTATTGCCAAAATGCCATTCACATCCTCAGCCCAGTTCTTTACGGATTCTTACTTTTTTTCTCCACCTGGTTTCTAAGTTACTTCTATGTGGCTTCTCTGATTCTCCAAAGCTGGTGAGTGCGTTGGCTACACCCGCCTCTGGCTTCCGTAATGCTTTTTGCTCATAACTTTTATATAGTTCTTAGTGCATTGGTGGCTGCTGTCTCTACCTCGTTAGGTTACTGGCATCTTGAGGGCAACCACCATTTCTTATTTATCTCTGTGACTTCAGAAGCCAGAAGACAGGCTCATATTTTTTTTCTAGGAAAGAAGTATTAAAACTAAAGTCATTTAAAACAATTAATGAAAATTTAAGCAAAATACTTGTTTATTCCAGATTTAATATTAATAAATTAAATATTTAATTTATTAATATTAAATATTAATATAATATTTAGATTAAATGTTAATTCTGGAAACATTAAATGTGTAGGTACCTGATAAATGACTGTCAGACAGATGAATCAGATTTGCGACAGAAAGGAAACTTTAAAGGCTCTTCAGCCTGTGACACGCTGCCCTCCCTTTAGCCATCTGAGTGACCAAAACAAAGAAATAAAATTAATACCAGTGGGAGAGAATTCTGATTGCGCTAGGTGTAGGGAATAAGAGTCTCCTCCTTTGCTTCAAAGGCTGACACTATAGTTCTCTGGAGACCACCTGCTTTCTCTTCTCCCAATTCTGTGCCTTACAGGCAGCCTTACTCAGGCTTCTTTGAGCTATTCGTGCCACACTTGTCATGGGACCATCCTCCATGGTATTCCCTCCACGCAGAGTGCTTTCTTCACTTCCCATTGTTTAATTTCATGTTAGGAAATCCCAGTTCCTCCATGGACTCTTTCCCACATGATTAGAAGAACAGTAGTGATTTCTCCTGTAATCCCTTCTTCCATTCACCGCCAGCGCACGTACCTCTTTGCCTGCTCTTATTTATGCGTTGAGAAGGTGTTATCACCATCCACCTTGTGGAGTGAACTTTAATTAGGGTGGGGTCATGTCTGCCCATATGCCTTGTACTGTGTCTACCACAGCTTCACAATCAGACAAGGGCTGAGGACTGCTGTCCACGAGATAGACTTGGCCTCTGTCTCCCTGTCAGGTGAGAATATGTGAGACCGGCAGCCAAGGCTCCTGCTGCTAAGGTGTCTCTGGTAGCTCCCGAATTTGTTGGCAGCCTGTAAATGCCTTGTCTCCTACGGCTGAGAAGGAGTGACCAAGTAGCAGTTAAAGACAATTTAAGCAAAATACTCTTTTTTTCCCATGGGGAAGAAATATTGAAACTAAATTCAAAACTGGCAAAATTAAGGTAATACATATGTTTTTGTCAGTCTTAACATTATTTCCTTCCCCGTTATTTGTAATAAAATGATTCAGTATGTACTGACCTAGAAATCTTCAAATGTAACATCACACTGCTAATGACAAAACATGATGGCTTCACCTGAAAGGCGCAATTAAAAGATTTCCTTTATCACAAGAATGTGCAAGAGGAATAATCATCATCAAAGGCTTGTATTGCTTCCATTGCTGGACAGGAAAATTGTTGCACTTTTCTATCAAGCGGAAATTGCTTTCTGTGGTGTAATTTCCAGAAAAATACCATGGGACGAAGTACTGTAACTTAGGAAAACTGTAAATGAAACAATCCCATGTGCAGAACAGGAGACACAAGGAAGTGCCGAACACCCAGCTACTTCCATCTACTCAAGATCAAATCAGAAGAACTGTGTCTGATTTATAGCCTGAGTGGAATCTTTTGTTTCTGGAGACTGAAGACTTTCCTATGGTATTAAAATACGGCTGTTACAACAAAAAAATTATTACAAGCATACAAGACCATGGATATTTTGGTCACTCAGAAATAATAAATGACAACGAATACCAAATACATTACATGATGCTGCCCTTTAAGAGAAGCAGACATCAACAGGTAATAATGACAATAATAAAGCTCACATTTTTGAGCACTTATCTGAGTGCTTTAACTCATTTAATCCTCAAAACAAACCTATGGCGTAGGGACTTGTATTATCCCCATTTTGCAGCTGAGAGACTGAGGCACAGAGAAGGGAAACAACTTTCCTAAAGTTCCACAACTAGTAAGTGGGTAGGCTACAGTAGCAAATCAATAAATCCTGACCACTGAGCCAGATTTCCCTCTATTTGATGAAAACCCATAGTGGAATGTCTAAGTGTATCTTTCTTTATACCAAAGTCATTTCCTGAAAAGACATCTGTAAGTCAGAAACTCAAAGACAGAACCAGATTGGAATGTAAGCTCTGTGAGGGTTTGTCAACAGCTGTATCCCTACTGCCTAGTATAGTACATGGCCCGTGGTAGCCTCTTGATAAACATGGGATGAATACGTGAATAAATAGAGAAAAGAGGAGAGTCTAATACAGTGCTTTGCAATGAGAAAGTGCTCCACAGATTTTTTAAATTGGATTTAAAGGAATTTGTTTTATGAATCCATTCGAGAAGCGGAGGATCCATCTCCTGATTTCCTGTTTGTGTAAATCCAGATTTTCATATTGTTTGCTCACAGTGAAGATGAAATGAGAAAGCCTTCTCATTTAAGAGAAATATTATCAAAACTTTTACAGGGGAAAAGGCAAAACAAATCAGGGATGCCAAAACTCTTGTAGAATCCTAGGATCATTGTTGAAAACTCAGTTATCGTCTTGGGAGCCACAACTTTTCACATTCATAGCAGAGTATCTAACATGTTTGGGCAACAATTCACAATGTCATGCTTGTAGTCACTTGTCAGGACTCCAGAAGAGTTTAAGTCCAGTTATGGAATGTTTCAACATATTTAGGCCACAGGGTCTTAAGAAAATTGCGCTATTTAACTGGTTTAAACATGTTTTGGCTCTGAGAGATAAGTGAACAAGTTACCATCAGTAGGAAGCTGTTTTAAGAAACAGCTAAATTTTCCAATGGATTTAGCCAAAACAGAAGATAATATTTATTGTTCCCATTATACGGATGAAGAAACCATGGAAGACCCAAGTTATGACCTGAACAAAAGACAGCTCATGTTTCAAGGCACGGATACCACTCCCTACATTGGTTCTCACCAAACAGTCAAGGAATATAAGGATCCAGGAAGCTAGTGTTTTCTCTTAGTGAATTTTAATTTCATTTCACTTAGGTGCTAAGTCAAGGGCTGTCTACAAGATCCTTCTACACTAGCATTTGTGAAGACAAGGAAGACCAAAAGTCAAGCTGCAAACCCAATGGATTAACCACCTGGGTGGGAGTGCCGGCTGCACTACTGCCCCATGCAAGCTCAGCTCCTCCCTATAGCCGGCTTCCCAGGAGGCAAGCAGTTCTAATGCCATGTACGTCCTCACGTGGGATACCACTGGGGATGTATTTAGAGAGAGTCTTTAGAAAGCTGACTGCTTATGTTTGTTTCAAATATTTTGAAATATTGGTGCTTTCTGAAACCGCTTGTGGAGTCATCTGGTTACATTTTGCAAGTGAGGGTTACAAATTATTTTAATTCACGGCTCCCTAAAGAGTTCCCCCATTAAACTCTGGAGATGCCATTGTCTCTCTTTCCTACACTAAGGGCCACCTGTCATTTCAAGGGGCTTTGGGGTCATGACTCATCTGGATGAATCAAATAAGCAAGACTTCATGAGAGTCAGCCGTGCCTACCTTGTTTGCTGTTGGCCTCAGTACCTCCTGTATTGCTTGGCACATAGTAGGTACTCAATAAGTTGAATAAAAGGCATCTTACTTACATCCTCTGCTATCCCTCTGGCTTTCTACTTAAAGTAAAACACGTCCTGCCTCCAGACTGGTGAAGATTTTGATGAGCCACCCAGGAAGCTATCACGTCAAACTATCAATTGTATGCCAGGCACACTTAACAATAAGAGCATCACACACATGTTAATGCCACCAGAGCTCACTGGATGGACTACCCGAACCAGGACCCGTGGATTCTTCAGGTGGACACAGCCCACTCTTTGTTGATTACGAATGCTGCCTCCAAGTCCATCACTGACCTTGGGTGTGTCTTTTCCCTCCTTGGGGCTCAGTTGCCTCATCGATAAAACAGGAATCACAGAACTAACATTCCCTGTTCCTCTGAGAGTTTTTTTGCTAAGTGAACTCAAGTCATTCACAAGGCCACAGTACCCACCCAACAAATAATTCATAGATGCTTCAGCTAGTCAGAATAAGAAAAAACTGCAATGCAGTGATCATCATTTAAAATGAAATTGCTGCTCACAGTATTCATACCTATGATTTAAAATAAGCATGACTGTGTGGCATATAACGAATTCTGTCAAGTTTTAGGAGGAAAGGGTTCTTTTCCCTTGTTTTTTTTTTTTGTTGTTGTTGTTTAAAGACTACAATGCCGTTACATTTAAATCCATGAAATACTTGTTTCCAAGGATCATTCTGAATGATCCGGATGTTCACGTTTATTTTTCCTGGAATGCAATCTGTCACACTTTGGTTCAGGAAGGGGTCTGGCATCTGCCACTTTCCTTGCCAGACTTTTTAATGGAAAACTCAAGAGCTGCAACATCTACACATCTGCCATGGCCTTTCATTTTCTTGGTAACATCTCAGTGCACAATTCATTTCAAGCCAGTGATGGGAAGGAAGTCTCCATCCATGTGACTTTGTAATTCTGTTACTGTGTCAACTTGCCAATCCATTGTTATCTTTGTGCTATCTTTACACTTCTGTAAAATGTTGGCAACCACAGGATAACTCCTTATTTTCAGTTGATGTCGGCATACAGGAAGCGCTAAAAATGATTTTAGGCTGCCCTTTTTATTTTGGAAGAAGTCATTCTTATCCTCTGTCATTCACATTTGTACAACTAATATATAAACATGCTTTTTTTCGTTTGTTTTGTTTTATTTGCGGTATGCGGGCCTCTCACTGTTGTGGCCTCTCCCGTTGTGGAGCACAGGCTCCGGACGCGCAGGCTCAGCGGCCATGGCTCACGGGCCCAGCCGCTCCGCGGCATGTGGGATCTTCCCGGACCGGGGCACGAACCCATGTCCCCTGCACCAGCAGGCGGACTCTCAATCACTGCGCCACCAGGGAAGCATGCTTAAGGGGAGAGATGATAAATGACAGAATGGATAGAGACTGTAGGAATTAGACAGTCCAGCAGCACCATTAGTCACCTACGAATAAGGCAACCTATGATTCCTGTACCAGCTGCAACACTGCGAATCCAAGCAAACCGTTTTATCTGATGTCTTAAAATCTGAATAAGGGGGCATCAATTTCTGCTTCTGACCTTCTCATTAAAAGAGATTGTTAGTGAGGATGATAGGTGGCTCTAAATTCTGATTTCTATATACAAATAAAATCAACACACAATCGGTGAGATAAGATACAGTCACCCAGACAGAGAATGGCTTCTAAGCCAGAGCCAGGCTTGAATATATGAGATCAGGTGTACGAATTAAACCTAAGGAAGGATGGACCAACCATAGGAAGGAGGTCAGTGAGGCAACAGGGATCCAGCTCTGCCGTGGTGGCTGTCCCTGCCCAGGGAGAGGGACCCTGCCGCTGGGGGAGGGGTGGGTGTGCACCCGGGGTGTCCCTTTTGGTGCCGAAGGGCAGCCTGGATGAAAAACACTAAGATTATCCCCTCTGCCTTGCTCTGCTTTCAGACTCACTTAGCAACCCTCAGATAATTCATTGGATTTTTCTGCTATATCAACGTTTTAGAGTAAATGTGCCCTGGATAGGAAATATTGCTTTCTTGCTTGATTCATTCATTCAGTGAATATCTATTGAGGTCCACTATATGCCAAACACTGTTGTATGCTTTGATTACAGACCCAAATCCCTGTCCGCAGGAAGCGCACATCCTGGTTGGGGGAGAATATTATAACAAATGCATGAAGTACATACAGTGTCAGATGGCGATAAGCATAATGGTGACAGATGAAGCGGGGAAGGGGAGAGGGAGTGCTCCTGTTGGGATGGCTAATTTAAATATGGAGCCAGGGGGCTTCCCTGGTGGCGCAGTGGTTGAGAGTCCGCCTGCCGATGCGGGGGACGCGGGTGCGTGCCCCGGTCGGGGAAGATCCCACATGCCGCGGAGCGGCTGGGCCCCGTGAGCCATGGCCGCTGAGCCTGCACGTCCGGAGCCTGTGCTCCGCAACGGGAGAGGCCACAACAGTGAGAGGCCCTTGTACCACACACACAAAAAAAAATATATATATATATATGGAGCCAGGAAAGTCTCACTGCCAAGTTGGATGAAAGAGGTGAAGGAGGGAGGCCTGCGAATGTCTGAGAGAAGAGCATCCCAAGCAGGGGGAAGAGGAAACAGTGCGAAGGCCCTGAAGCAGGAATGTGCTTGGTGTATCTCAGGAAGGCCGGGGTGCTGAAGCAGGGTGAGCCAGCGAGCAACAGGGAGAGAAGGGGCCGGAGGGACATTGGGGACCAGACTGCGACTTGACCCTTCTAAGGGCTGGGAAAGAATATCCCTCCCCATGAGGACACATATGATGATTTAGGAATTTGATGTCTGGTTTCTACTTGTGCCTCCTTGAGCTTGGCTAGAGTCCATCCGTTTCTATGAAACGAAACCATTCTCGGAGTCTTTGGCATATTGAACTTTCTGCCTTTGAAAAGTTGAGAACGTGATTCAGAAACTTGGAGACTCCTTTATGGTGGCGTTCTTAGGGTGACCGACCAGGACCCCTAAACTTATCACCTCCTATATCTTCAACAACTGCTTGGGATGTGAACTCTGTATGACATAATGTAAGCAGTCATAACAGTCATTGTTTTAATAGTGACATTCTGGACGTATGGAAATGGGGTATATGTGTAGATAAGAGCTATCATGGACATAGAGTTGTCAGTGAGAGCGTTCATTTAAGGATATTTATGGATTTTATCGTTATGTAATGCCTTTCTTTGTCATTACAGTCTTTGTTTTCAAGTGTTTCGAAGTCTATGTATTTATTTATTTTTTGGCCGCATCGTGTAGCATGTGGGATCTTAGTTCCCTGACCAGGGATCGAATCCAAGCCCCCTGCAGTGGGAGCGCAGGGTCCTAACCGCTGGACTGCCAGGTAAGTCCCTAATTTAGATTTTGACAGATCCAGGCTTGGATCATGGAATTGACACTAGCTATGGAAACCTAAGAAAGTTATTTAAGTTCTTGGAGACTTTGTTTCTTCCATCTCAAAGAGAGTCTTTGTGAGAATGAAACCAAAAGGGTGGTTATTAGGATTAAATGAAAGAATGTTCTCGATGGCAAAGCACTGGTGCTCAGTAACATGGTTCCCTTTCTCATAGCCCCCTTCTCAATTTCTGCTTTGCACCGCAAGACTCAGAATTGCTGCCCACAGGGAATCATAGCGAAATCTTAACTAATCGTCAATTTTGGCACCATAGGCTTCCGGCTTATTTATTTGTACTTGTTGCGGTGCGTGGGCTTCTCATTGCAGTGGCTTCTCTTGTTGCTGAGCACGGGCTCTAGAGCGCAGGCTCAGTAGTTGTGGCGCACGGGCTTAGTTGCTCTGCGGCATGTGGGATTTTCCCAGACCAAGGCTCGAGCCCATGTCCCCTGCCTTGGCAGGCGGATTCTTAACCACTGCGCCACCAGGGAAGCCCGCACAGGCTGTTTTATCAGAGGCCAAGACAATCAGCCGTCCATTTGTGTGGTACTCTACCCTTGGAGCCACCCTTTTACAGAGCTGTGGAGGTGACATGAAATTATAACGTAAAGCACTCAACACAGTACTTGGCCATGGTTCATCCTTATGGAATGTTAATTTTTATTATTTTAATTTTTCTGTACGTTTTGGGAAATTTTTATGGGAATGCATATGTGTTAATTATGCTATGAAAAAAAGAAAACAAGACTATATGAGCCATAGTGACTTGTTTTATTGATACCGATGGTGAGTTAAGAGCATCTTTGTATCCTTGGGTCTGAATATTGGGCATAAGTTCAATGTGAATTGAGCACCGTGACACTTAGTTTTACATGTTTACTTGACTAGGCTACCTCGTTATTCAATCAGACCCCAATCTAGGTGTTGCTGTGAAGGTATTTTCTAGGTGTGGTTAGCATCTACAGTCAGTTGACTTTAAAGAGATGATCCTCAATAAGGTGGGTGGGCCTCATCTGATCAGTTGAGTGGACTTAAGGGCAAAACTGAGGCTTCCCTGAGGAAGAAGAAGTTTTGTCTTAAGATTGCAGCATCTCAGCTCCTACTGTAGAGTTTCTAGACTGAGAGCCTGCCCGGCACATTCTGAACTTGCCACCTTCACAAACACATAAGCCAATCCCATGAAGTAAACCTATGTGTATGTGTATTATATGTATATGTATGTATGCATGTGTGTGTGTGTGTACTCCTGACTGGTTCTGTGTCCATTTCTCTGGAGAATCCTGACTTACAAAGGTGCATATGAAGGCTCATTTATTCTTCTTTTTCTTTTGTCGGTAATTCTTTATGATGCCTCATTTGCATGATGCAATTTTACTAAAATGAAACTTGAACAGCTCCAAACTGCGTAATCCATTTCTTTCAGCCTCACACTTTCTTTTTGGCCTCAGCCAGGCAATCTGACCCCGGAGTTGGGGGGATCATCCCTACATTGACAGCAGCTGGCATAGTCTACCCATGAGGTCCATGGGGCACATCGCCTGGGTTCTAGGTGGCCAACAGGATGACGGTAAATGCCAAGGGGATAATTTTTCTCTAAAAATATGGATAAATCAAGAGTTTACAGAGTGGAAACTGGTTGGTTTGCTACACTCTGGGTATGAATTCAGAGCATAACTAGGATATAAAAACTCTGTGGTCTAAGTGAAAATATATTTATGCAGTGATGGTAGCCCCGCAATTTCTAGGATGAATGCACAGGAGGACAAATTACCATGAGAAGAGATATTACTGAGAGTGTAAGTCTGCTTTCATTTTTTGCTAGTTTGTCCATAATCATATGGAAATAACCCCCCCGGTGAAATGTGAGACAAAAACTATGACATCATCTGAATTTAGTGTCACTGCTCTAAGCTAAAAATTTGGGTGGGTTCCTACTTCCATTTTCTTGTCTCCAAGTTATCTTTTCCATTTTGCAATGCAATGCAAAGCATTCCTTACAACACTGTCAGAATTTGAACAAAAACATCTTTTATCTAATTTCTGATTTGCCATTTTGTGATATTGTGATTTATAATAAGAAATAGAAATTTGGTCTTCATCCCCAGTTTTGGCAGAGAGCTCTTAAAACCCTTGAATTTCCTAAGTGATGAAAGCAAAAAGGCATCCTTCTGTTATGTTAATGGATGACATTTGGACCCCAACTAAGGTTGGGTGCTGGATGCCAGGAGAACCCACCATGTGATTAGAGGGTTGGAACTTTCAGTTCTCACCTCACCACCTCTGGGGAAGAGGAGAGAGGCTGGAGATGGAGTTCAATCACCAATGGTTAATTATTCATCAGTTGTGCCTATGCAATGAAGCCTCCATAAAACCCCAAAAGGATGGAGTTTAGGAGAATTTCCAGGTTGGTGAACAGGTGGAGATTCGAGGAGAGTGGTGCACTCAGAGAGGGCATGGAAGCTCCATGTCCTTTCCCCGTACCTTGCCCTATGCACCTCCTCCATCTGGCTGTTCCTGAGTTATATCCTTTTATAATAAACCAATGATCTAGTAAGTAATGAGGTCTTCTAGCAAATCAATCAAACCCAAGGAGAAGGTCACGGGAACCCCCAACATGTAGCCGATAGATCAGAAGCATAGGTAACAACCTGGGAATGTGGCTGGCTTCTGAAGTGGTGGTGGTAGGGGCAGCCTTGCGGGACTGAGCCCTTACCTGTGAGATCTGACACTGTCTCCAGGGACATAGTGTCAGAATTGAATTGAGTTGTAGGACACTGACCTGGCGCATTGCTTGGATGGGTGGGGAAGCCCCCCTTCCACAAGTTGGAAATCGGGTCCTGGAACCCCAAAAGACACTTTCTTACTGTACATCTTGTCATAACCAAGCAGCCTTTATATGTACTCTTTAGCCACATTTTTATAACTTCCTACAAATTTGGTTATCAGATACTTTAAGCAATGGCAAGAGAAAATTGTGTTTCCAGAAGAGAAACAAACTGGAACACAAACCAGCGTAACCTGCTAAGAACTGGCTTCCCTCAGAGAGACCAGTGACTGGTTAGTGAGGTACCAGAACCTCCAAGAGGCAGTTAATGGCCAAGATGGACCACTTTTAGGGTGGTGGCAACCTACACTGTCCATGAAAGCTCAAGATTGAGTGAGGCAAGGTATTTGCCCATAGATAACAGAAGTATGGAAAAGCAAAACTGTAGCCTCAAAAAGCCTCTGCCTTCCACATCTCATTTCATAATTCTTGGAATGTTCTACTATTTCAGAATTGCTTTCTAATTTTAACCTTGTTTTACTTTTGCTTATCTCTGCAATCTTCAATGGGCTTCTCTTCACTTCACTCTTATTTTTTTTTTCTACAGTCATTCCTCGAATTTGCTTTCCTTTCCTTCCTGCTGTGAATTTCCTGTATTTCTCTTGCTGCTTCTCCCCTTTCCATTTTTACCTCCTCTTCATCTTATTCTTTGAATTTCTTTCCCCTGTTCTTAATTCTTCTTCCTTTCCCTCTGATCTGTTGTGGCTTTAATCATTGCTGAGCTGCTTTAAAATCGCCCAGTGACTGACGTTTTCTCCCTGAAAGGAGAGGGATTTGTGACTGTGGAAAACTAACTACAAAGACCCAACACATTCAATTTTCAGCACAGTTCTTTCCTTTCTTCTGTGGCGCTTTTGCCTGGGATTAGAGGTGGACCGCTTACTGCAACTCACAATGGCAAAGCCCTTCAGGCCTGACTTCTCAGCTCTGTGAGTCGCATGGCAAGGTGTAGCTGAGCCACTCTGTTTACACTGATTGCTAGAATTTTAAAATTGCCCGTCACTAGAAAAAGCTTACTCAAGTGTTTCCTGGAAAACAAAGTAGTATTATTTCACAATGTGATGACCGGACTTATTCTTCTCCTTGGACTATTCATCCTCCCTCCCCCCTCCCCCTTCATTTTTTACAGCATGAAACAAAAACAGACAAATGTGTTCCTGGCAGAAGGGTGAAGGAGCTTTGTCACCCTGGCCGACTCCACCAGAAGTAAGATTTTTACAAAGGGATGAACAGTAAAATTAGTAAAATAGATCAGTTTTTCAGGACTCTATGATTTTATCATAGGGCATTAGGAAATAGTAGATTGCCACAAGCACACCAGATTCATTTGCCTCTGAGAGATTTCACTTTAGCTCTTTGCAACACTTAAGTATGGACTACACAGCTTTTTATGTTTTGAAATCATTCTTTTGGCTAAATTTGCTCGTGAATTCGCTTTACCTTTCTGCGTTTCTTGAAGAGCAGCAGTGCAGACCTCAATGATTAAGTGCTCGAAGTCAGTGTCTGCCATGTAGCAGGACCTGGGAGATTATCATTATCAAAGGATACTTGTGGTCAAAGCTGTACCACATTCTGAAGAGCCAGGCAGTCTCTGTTTTCGTCGTGCTTTTGCCAGAGTTGTTTGCTTCCTAGCGAGTGACAACAGAAAAAGGCATTGGATAAATGATCACTATAAATATTGATATATAATATCAACATTAATACATAGTATGTATATAATATTAATATATTTTAACTATAAGAATATGTGTCAAGCCAAATTAAACTTAACCACTTTTAAAAAATCTTTCCAGATACAGGTATTTTCATCTAAATGTTGAACCTGCCGCCAAGCAGATTAGCTCATGGATCTTGCCATATGGGTGAGGTTCTTGTGGCATAATTCAACGTTTACTTTTTTTCATAATTCCTATTTTATTAAACAGCTAAGAAATGCCACTTTGTTGACACCAGTGAACATGATATTTCTGTCAGATTGCTGTTGTGGGAATTTTGCAGTTATTTCTGTCAGATTTGGATGGTATTTATTTACGATGTACCAAAAGGTCAAGACTAAAGGGATAACAGTCTAATAATTGTTAAACTAGTTTTCATTCATTTTATTTTTGATAGATCACTACCAAAGCCTATGGTTAATTTTTGATATCTTCCCCCTTCGATTCTTAAGTTTTGAAATAGATATTCCGGTTAAGAAGCCTGTAATAATTTAATAACTGAATGAATGTGTTTGTCTCCCCCGACCCCATGCTCACTCACTCTTTTTTTTTTTTTTCTTCAAAGGACCACAGTGGGAGGAAGGAAGAAAAGGACAAAAGAGAAAGCATTTGATAGGTGTTTATGTAACAGTAGAGGATGAAAATGTGAGAAAAAGGTGAAAAATTTCTGTGAACTTTAGAGAGATGATAATGGACATTGCAATGTGGTATGAAGGAGATTCAGGGACATTTTTACCTCTTCTGTGTATCTCATTTTGCATATTAAGAGAATTCCAGACTTCAATCAGTTGTAATTATCTTCATCATTAAAAGCATTTATATCTTAACATGGACTTCATTGCTTTGTTTGGGCCCTCGGTTTCCATGCCCAAATTGTATCAGGAGTTCACAGTCCAGTAATAATGTGAACATTCTCAAGAAATCATGAGGCATGGAAGACAGTGAGAAACCACTGGCTGCTCCAAAGCTAGCCCTTAGTTGAAACCAAGGTGATTTACTTTACTTTGTTTATTTACTTTTTTGCCCCTTTCCAGACAGTTCCACTGATGGGTAATGATAAATAACTGAACACAAAAGGCTGTATTCTGCTCTCTGAAACACATGTAAAAGCAGACGCTGCAGTTCCATGCCCCACAAACAAAAGGGGAATACAAGAATGCTAAGTGTGGTCCCTCCCTTTCTAGGCAGCCATTTATCCTTTGTCTAAAATGGTTGAAGCAGACACTCCACAATAAAATGAAAACCCAAACTGGCAGCCTTTCTCATTGGTTGTTTTAAGATCTCTGATTTCCAACACTGAACAGTTTTCTAAAAGGCGTTCCTTAGTATGCCACTGTTCTACGTGATGTTGATGGAAATTCTGTGCCGATCGTTCAGGAAAGGATGGGTTTGAGAGTGTTAACCAGGTTTGTTACATTCAGAAATTTTTGGAATCTTTCATTTGTAAATGAGCATTGTAAATCTTTGAGAGGGAAGCCTTTCTCAAACTTACCTGGTCATGGACCACATGCCCCATTCCCAAGTCCCACAGTGGGACACCTATGATCTTTTCATGGATGATGTCAGAGTTTCATAGGTCTGTTTTCTGATAGACCCAGAGTGCCATGCCCTGTTATCTAGAGCTAGAATGTACCCATGGCATTTCCACAAAAGGGAAACCAAGGTGTCCAGTTCAATTTCCATCTGTCCCTGAACCTTTCTCTAGCTATTTCTACCCCAAGAAAGGTGTCAGATCTGCAAAGTCACTGCTATACTTAGTGTTTTCTTCATCATCTTGCAACATTTGCAAGTCGTTTCTGAGTCACTGTCTCTCAAACAGGTCAGCACGTTGGGGCTCAGCTGGCAGAGTTAAACTGTTATCCCTGAACTAAACTAGGTAGTAAAGCTCTGCGCTAGCCCTGGGGAGTTCTCTCTCTCTTTTCTTTTCTCTTCTTTTCTTTTTTCTTTCCTTAAGAACAATAAGGAGTTACACATTTTATCCATCCAGAGGCACAGGTAATTTTGATAGCTGACAATATCTATTGATGACAAGATAGTCATTGAAGAAAATTAATAGAAAGGAGTGTAAGCAAATTCCTGTTTTTTTGTTTGGTTGTTTGTTTCTAAGTTAAGGTGGGCTGTGTAGTGTTGAGCTTGGCTGGCAGTCAGGGGCCCAGGATTCTAGCACCCACTCCACAGCAGCCCGGCTGAATGACATTTGTAATAATATTCTCCAGCTATGGAATGCTCATTCATTCCTAGGCAAGGTGCTGGTCACATTATCCAGTCACTAACTTTTTCAGTCATTGTTTTTCAATTTTCACAACAAACCCTCAAGGTAGGTTGCATTATACCTATTTTACAGGTGAGGACCTAGAGAGGCCCAGAGAAGGGAAGAGCTGAGTCCAAAGTCACATAGCTAGCAAGCCATAGAGCTGGAATTTGAACGTAGGACTAAAGGACTCCAAAGGTGCTGTTCTTTCTGCTGGTATCTCACTCAGCCTTTGAACTTTGGAAAGCACACACACCGTATGATAGGCTATTTGGGCTGCAGTTTCCTCGTCTGTAAAATGAATTGAGGAAATTGGATTGGCTGGTCTCTGAGGTCCTAATCGTATGGAAGATACTGTTTTTTCATTAATGACAACAACAATAACGGCTGGCACTTCTTGAATAGATGCCATGTGCCAGACACTGTTCTAAGTGCTTTTCATATATTATTATTCCTATTTTACAGATGAGGAAACTGAGGCAACTGGCGAACAGAGAGGTTTCCAAGCACCGTTGTGGCCTCTCAGCAGCAGCCTTGATTCCTGTCATCTAGGTGGGTGTAAGTGAAGAGCAAACTAGGGCAAATGGGTATCTGAATAGGAGATGAGGTCAGGATACTGAAGGTTGAGATGCAGCAGCTATACATCCCCCCAAACGTAATGAAAATGCATGGCTCCCCTCAGCTGGGTGAACGCTGATGGGTTGGAAAGTGTCCCTGAAGAAACTTAACTTCAGTGTTAGAAATTTCTCTAGGCTCCTAAATGCTGGTTTCAGGGATTTCTCAAGGTCTTGGAAAACCTCCCTGCCTTTTACTCCCTTTTTCCTCTCCTTTTTATTTCATTTCCTGAGGGGAATATATCAGAACATACAGGCATTCCTGAAAGAGCTTATACCCTATTTCTGGGGAATCTTCCAAGGTTATTTTTTGCCAGCTGGTGAGAGCAACACATACTAGGTAGCATTTTGGAAAAAATGTTAACACTTGTAATCTATTTTTCAAACTTTAATTTACTTGGGATACTGGAGATGTTATTCATTTTACTGCTTTGTAGAGAAATAAACTGGGTTCCAATTAGAATGAAACATAGAAAATGTTTTTCCAGGTAAGGGAAATACCATGGATGACCCAGCATTGACTTTTCTGCTGATCTGAGATAAAATGTTCAGTGTATGTCTTAAATATCTGTTGGCCCAATTCTGGATCCATTCATTTATTTCTCTGAAGTTATTGATGACTTAATAACTGGGTTATGAAAGGCCATCAATAAATGAGTAGAAATAAATGAGTTAGTCCACTGTGTGCCCTGCGTGTTCACTGGGGGCTGAGGATAAATGTGCCAAGGGAAGGCCAGCCTTTGCGGTCACCCTGGAACAGGGAAGGTATCCGATGAGGCAGCGCAGAGGGCAAGCCCCTGGGAGGGCCCAGATGGGCAGAGGACAGCAGGTAGCATCATTTTACCTGGCTTATTCTGTAGCAGTGATCAGATCACACCCAAGGACAATGGATATAAGCAGTCATCAGAAGAAGAATCTGGAACTTGGTGATAGTCTCTTTATTGCTAGCAATATGTCTTCTTTTTTTGAGTTCTTTGATGCCAGAGGGGCAGTGGCATCCATGTTGGAACAAGCAGAGGATCCAGAAACTGAAGACCAAGATTTGAGTTCTGACTTTCTACTGTCTACCATTTAATAATAATGATACACTCTCCAGATCTGAGCCTCATGTTTCACAGCTGTAAATGGGAACTGGAGATCCAAGGGCATTGAATGTTAGCTTTTATTTGCCCTTGCTACTTCTAAGAAGCAGACTGTTTGATATATGTGTAATTTCTGTTTCCTTGATTATCCTCCATTTCTGGGAAAATGTAAAAATGACTGGGGCATTTGATATCTTTCCTTTTTCTCCTTAAACAAGGGAATAGATCAGAAGTTGGGAAGTGGCTGAGCACGATAAGGAGTGAGTAGTTGTCTTTTTTTTTTTTTTTTTTTTTTTTTTGCGGTACACGGGCTTCTCACTGTTGTGGCCTCTCCCGTTGCGGGGCACAGGCTCCGGATGCGCAGGCTCAGCGGCCATGGCTCACGGGCCCAGCCGCTCCGCGGCATGTGGGATCTTCCCAGACCTGGGCACGAACCTGTGTCCCCTGCATTGGCAGACGGACTCTCAACCACTGCGCCACCAGGGAAGCCCAGTAGGGAGATTTTGATTAAGAGTGGTGTTATGGGCTGGTGACATCACAGACTAGTATGGACTAAGGACCCAGAATGATGTATGGACTTATTAACTTCCTCGAGAAAGAGTTCTTGGGTTTTCCTTAACTTTCCTTGAGTATTCAAAGAAAACATTGATCTTTGGCTTCTTTTCCCAGGTGGGAGTTGTCTGATGAGAAGACATTGTCATTTACCAGCTGAGATTCCTCAATCCTACCCACCAGGGAAGCCCAGTAGTTGTCTTTTAAGTGACCCCTCTAGCACCACCCTAGAGAGGGAGCAACAGGAAAATTAGGAAGGTACTCTTTGTTTTATGCTTATTTGGATCCCTGAAAGAAAACAAAGGCTCTGGCCAGAAATCTTTAAAAAACAGACGCTGAAGCAAGAGGGAATTGTTTGCTGTATTAACCTTAATGAAAAAGAACTAAGCAAATGTAAATACATTCCTCTATCAATATTTAAAGGAGGGGCCTTTGCTAAGTGAACCGGAGGAACTCTGCTCTGGGCTAGTCATATGGGATTGTTTCTCACTTCACGGGGATTCAATGGATTAAGAGAGAGAAGATTTTCCTATTTCTAAGATTTCATATTCAATACTAATGTCAGTGGAGGTTGTACAGAATGATGACAAAGACAGATAATTATCATAACAAATCTGCAGAGTTCCTTACGGGTTCCAGAGCACTTTTTCAAGTAGTCAGTGTGAATGGGATTTGACAGCAGTACTTTTGCCCTGCCATCTCCCAGTGTGGAATGTATTCATGTAATAATTTCAAGTTTATTGCCTTGATTTTCTGATTACCAAGGAGAAGACCGGATTCTCTGCCCCTAAAGAGAACGATTTCTAGATTCTGAAGAAGGGGGACATGATACAATTGAGAGTCAATAGGAAAATTTTTTCAAATTCATGTTTTAAAAGGTAAAATTAACTCTTAGCCTCCACATAGAGAGTATTTTATACAAATATTTTCACCTTCCTCACACTATGATAAATTCATAAACGTTCCCAAGAAGGTATAGTCACAAAATACATGCTTAGGGAGAAAGAATGAAGGAAACAACTAGATAAGGATGGGTAAAAATGCCAAGAGGAAACGTAGACATCACAGATACACTACCAGATGGGCTAAACTCATGGTTTAGCTACCAAAAAAAAAAAAAAGGTCTGCTTCAAATAACTTTGTCCGTACAAGAGATTCAAGTTAATCCAGGGAAAAATAAATTGTTTGGTTCAGGTAAATATAATATTTTGGTGAGTTAAAAATGTATGTTCGGGGCTTCCCTGGTGGCGCAGTGGTTGAGAGTCCGCCTGCCGATGCAGGGGACACAGGTTCGTGCCCCAGTCCGGGAGGATCCCACATGCCGCGGAGCGGCTGGGCCCGTGAGCCATGGCCGCTGAGCCTGCGCATCCGGAGCCTGTGCTCCGCAACGGGAGAGGCCACAACAGTGAGGGGCCCGCGTACCGCAAAAAAAAATGTATATTCACAAATTCTTTGGTACTTGTCCCTTTAAAAGATGGAGACTAATTTCCCTTCCTATTGAGTGTGGACGATATATAATGACTCATTTTTAATCAGTGGAATGGAGCAGAAGGGATGGTGATATACAAGGCTAGGTCATAAAAAAACATTGTGGTTTCCTCCTTTCTGTCTGTGTTGAACCACTTGAGGGAAGTTAGTTACCAAACTGTGAGGACCCAAGCCACTCTATGGAGAGATCCATGTGGTAAGCATCCGAGTCTCCCTGCCAATAGTCGGCAAGGCACTGAGGTCTCCTGCCAACATGGAAGTGAACCTTTCAGACCCAGTCAAGCCTTCAGGTGACATCTGGCGGACATCCTGACTGCAACGTCATGAGAGACCCTGAGCCAGAAACACTCAGCTAATTTGCTTTCAAATTCCTGACACTTAGAAACTGTGAGATAATAAACGTTTGTTATTTTAAGCCACTAAGTTTTGGGATAATTTGTTCAGCAGCAATAGAAGGCTGATACAATTACATATTGGAATTATAACTTCTAGATGTAAAAGGCACTGGAGTAGAAAATGCACCTTGGAACAAGAAGATCCTAGCTCATGCTGTTTCCCAGTGACAGTGCCCCAAACCACAAACACCATAGCGAAGATAAGGGTTCTACATTTAGGCTTGTGATTTGAGTATACAGTATTATATTTTTGTCTGAAAACAAACCAAAACAATGTTTCCCCCTACAAAACTACTTGCAAAACACATAATGGCTGGTAAGAATAACTGGTGTCATAAATACATGATAGAATTCAGATATTGGGCAACAGGCAGCAAAGGACAAATGAGGTAAGCCCTATATTCTCTTTTCTTTCTGCCCTTTCCCAACTGTAGTACAAGGAGCTAGAGTCCAAGCAGAGAACAATTCAAGCTGAGGGCAGCAGTCTCACTGAGTTGAAGAACTACAAATTGGAGATTGGGTGTTATTGAAGTGGCTGGAATTTTGTTGTTGTTGTTGTCTTGGGAAAGTTACTTTAATTCTTTGAACTTCAATTTCATCATTTATAAAATGGGGTTTATAATATGAATCTCGATTGGTCAAGGTAAAGATTAAATGTGATTTTACATACGGCACCTAACTGCTAAATTGAGGCTATCATCTTCCTGCACTTCCTCTTCCTCATTATTATTTCGTTTTCTAGAGCATGTAATTATAGAATCTGTAAATATAGATTCTATATTCTATTCCATATATATATATATATATATATATATATATATATATATGGAATTTAGTCTTAAGCAGTAAAAATGTAGTGGGGAGGGTGTATACTTTTGGGTGTATAAGCCGTAAGTAAAACCAAAATAAATTCAGTGTTGGCCAAGGGAAAACCCAAGATACTTGCTCTGAAATAGTCATTTTATTTTTCTCAAAGTACTGTTAGTTACAATAACATAAAAAAAAACCTTCATCTGGGTCAGGTCAATTTTAGAGTTTACTCTTCTATTTCTGAAATATTTGTTGGTATAGCACAGAATTTACATTCTGTGAGGCCAGCTCCAACAGCATGGGGACATAGTATGGAAAAATATTGATAATTGTTAGATCCGAGCTCTTGAACCTACTTATATTTCCAGCATTTAAGTATCAATTGTGCAGAAGAACACATACTTTTATTCTTCTCCAAATGAGCTCTTTCAGTTTCAAGGGTGTTTTAAGTTATGGTTTTCTGGGATTTGGCAAACAAGTCTTTGTTCACCTGACTCATACCCTCCATATTTTTACAGACACTTTGTTGTATCCCTTCTTAGTGGTAGTCGTTCTGCTGGAGAAATCGTAATTCTTTTTTTTTTTGCGGTACGCGGGCCTCTCACTGTTGTGGCCTCTCCCGTTGCGGAGCACAGGCTCCAGACGCGCAGGCTCAGTGGCCATGGCTCATGGGCCCAGCCGCTCCGCGGCATGTGGGATCCTCCCGCACCGGGGCACGAACCCGCGTCCCCTGCATCGGCAGGCGGACTCTCAACCACTGCGCCACCAGGGAAGCCCGCTGAAATCGTAATTCTTTTAATCTCCCTCTGCTCATTGAAGCTGCCCTTCTCTGGACCTTTCTCAGTTCCGCTTTGACTTTCTTGAGCTGTGGTGACCAGAACTTATCCACCCAGGTTACACACAAGCATAAATGACAACCAAAACCAGAATTCAATGAAGGGACTTCTCGAAGCAAAAATAAAAGTGGAAGTTAGCATTAAGAGAGCACATAGAGGAGCCAGCATAGTGTCCAAAATAAAATTATGTTAGAAAAGATGAAAATTAGCTTCACTGTAACAGTTGGCAGAGTCGGAAATGGAAGAAAAATGAGTTTTTAAAAAAGTTGATCCCATTACTTTTAAGTTCCAAACCTGCAAGTTTTTGCTGCCATCACACATAGAAGGAAATCAAAATCACCACCGTGGCCGGTGATCTGGCCCCTCTCGGTCCCTCCGAATCCACCTGCACTGGCTCCCACCTTGCCCACTGGGCTCCAGCCACACTGGCCTTCTTGCTGTGCATGGAGCGCACCATAACCCGCTGTGAGGCCAGGGCCTTCATCCTTGCAGTTCCCTCTGGCTGGACTGTTTCCCCCCAGAGCCCACATATACATCTCACTTCTGCACATCGTTCAGGACTCTGATCAAATGCCACTTCTTCAGAGAGGCCTGCCCTGGCCAGCCATAGCCTCTCCTCCATTGTTCTCCATCCTTGTACCTGCTCTACTGTTCCCATTCTCTAAACATATAGTATGTAGCTGTTTACCTTTTTGTTCCCAGTGTCCCCCATTAGAGCGTAAGCTCTGTGAGGGTGAAGACTTTGAATTGGTAACTGCTGCATCTTCCTCACACTTAGATTTGTGCCTGACATGGGTGGGTTGTATGAATGAATGAATGAATGAATGAACGAATAGACGCACGCGCACCAATTAAGAGTGGAAGTTCTAGAACCAGATTCTGGGTTTGAATTTCACTATGTGTCCTTTGGTACGTTACTTAACTTCTCTGTATACAGTTTCCTTATTTAAAATATAAGTATAATAACTACCCATTCATAGGTTTATCTTGGAAGATAAATGAGTTAACACAGATAAAGTGCTTAGAACAGGGTTAATAACAAGAGTCAGTACTCCACAAATATTAGGATGATCACGAAAAAGGGCAAGAAGGGAAAAAGAGAAGCAATCGTGGCAGCCCTTCTTGGGTAGCGGGAATTTTCTATTGAAAGATTAAGGGGGGCGTGGCGCTCCAGCAAGTCTCACCTTTGTAATGCTGGGCTGCCAAGGACACAGAATCAATTACAAGGACAACTTCTTGTTGGGGCGAGGGTGGGGTGGTGGAATTTTGTCTGAGGGTTGTTTTTTTTTTTTTTACATTTAAGAGACATAAAATCACAACTGCGATACCTTCCATTTCTCAAAGTGGCACATTTGCATAGACTATATATTTAAAGTTTAATACTTGCTTGTGGAACATTCTTTTTAAAGCTTCTGGGTCTGGTATGAGTAAGAGTGTAACACCATTCACACTTTCAAGGTATTACAAGGCAAAAAGGAAAATCGTGACATTGCTGGTTAGTCACAGCCACAAGTTCATATTACCCAAAGGTTATTTTACTCTCCAGAAACAGAGAAAAAGGAAATTCCTTCAAAAATATGTACATGTCGGGCTTCCCTGGTGGCGCAATGGTTGAGAGTCCGCCTGCCGATGCAGGGGACACGGGTTCGTGCCCCGGTCCGGGAGGATCCCACATGCCGCGGAGCGGCTGCGCCCGTGAGCCATGGCCGCTGAGCCTGCGCGTCCGGAGCCTGTGCTCCGCAACGGGAGAGGCCACAACAGTGAGAGGCCCGCGTATCGCAAAAAAAAAAAAAAAAAAAAAAAAGTATATGTCATTACATATGCTTATTATTGATTTTGAGAGTATATGATCAGTAATTGCCACAATTATCTGAAAGTTTTAGCTTTGGGCAAGTAAGAGTAAGGTCTTTTTTTCAGAAGTTGACCAGTGCAAAGATTATCCTATTTGTTAATGTAAGACCAATTTAATAAGTGCAAGCTGAGTGGAAAAATGCAATCCTCCTAAGAATTAGGTTTCTGGTCTTTAGTCAGAGCAACAGGTGTTGATAATAAGCGAAGAGTTGTCAGGCAAAATGAGGGCCGACAGGTTCTTGACACATAGTTTGGAAAGTACCAAAAAACCCCCTCTGTCCAGGTCAAGTGGCAGCTGCATGGACGCTGTGGTTTGTTACTTCTGGCCTGAGCCCACCATTTCCTGTACTTGACATTGAACATAAGAATTATTCCAAGGGTAGAAAAAGCCTTTTTCTGAAACGTAGTTACCTCGGTAGTCAACCATCATGAATAAGAACACTTCCAGGACACTTTTAAAAAACAATAGCGGCAGAAGACTAGTAGGAACCATGTAAATTATACCAGGGTTAGTTAGATAACTCTTTATGTGTCCTCTACAGGAAGCCCCAAGCAAGAAATTGTGGCCTGTGAACTTCTGTACAGCTTGAGGACAGAGTATAATTTTCCCCTCTAATTATAGTAATTTAGTATATTACTGGTTATCATTTCCTTTTTCCCCCCCTTTGGTTACCAGAAAGCTTACTTGTGGTTCAACTTTAGCAAGTACATAGGACCTTATGATCTGTTTACTCATGATTCTTTTTACTCCTCTGGTTTTGTTTCTGCTTTCATTAGTTTTTTTAACTGAGTTTTAAAGTTCTTAAAAAATATTTTACTATTATCATATGTGGTGATGTAAGCTGCTTCATCAAATCCTTCACGAGATAAGATGGTTTTAATGAAATTAAGTTAGGTAGTTTTCATAAATATAATTCTAACAACCTGGAGAAGTAGACACTATTATCATTCACGTTTTACAGTTAGGAAAATTGCGATTCAAAGATGTAAAAAACTTGCCCAAGATCCAAATACCACGTAGTTTTCATTGTACTATGTTGTACTATCTCATTTCTCTAATAACAACAACAACAAAAATACTTTCTACTGGTTTAAGTATCTTCAGGTAAGAGTAATTACTAAATTGACAATGGTATGAATGAGCTAAAATAAAGTACATTTAAATTACAAAAGAAAAAAGTTAAGCTAGCAGGTAACCTTACCAATAATTATATGTAATTGTAAAATATTAGGCAGTTAGAGGAAGATGAAGAATTTTCTTTGATGAATTTTCTTATTCTATCACTTTTCTTTTAAAGAAAAAGATATGAGAAGGACAAAATTTAGATAAAAGTTCTCCGTGAAAGTAGAAGAATGGATTAGTTGATCTATATGAGATAAAATGCTTTGTGAAAATCTGTACCAGCCCTTCCTAAGGACTCATTACAGCCCACCAGTGTAAGGAGATGGACGGGCTTTGATCTCCTTTCGAAGGTCACCACTCTGGCCCTAATCCCAGTACGCTGACACCCTGCTGGGCTCAGTCCTGCAGTTAAGTGTCTTTCCTGGGCAATAAAGTCTGTGAAAACAGCACCAGCATGGGCTTGGAACACATGTGACAAAAATATTCAAAGTACATATGAGCCAGGATCATTGCCAACTTCATTTTCCAGCCCTTTGTGTAGAGCATAGGATCCTTCCCTCTTTACGTGAACCAGGAAAGCAGCAGCATCTTGCCTGGCGGCACTAACCAGCTGTGCCTCACTGATGGGACTGCAGGAAAAAAACCCATGAAATAAAAGAGAGGTGGATCCTCTTCAGATCCAGATATGATCAGGACACAATTCATTAAGCAGCACCTCTTATTTAAGGTGTTATTCTATCGTGTCTGTCTACCTGCAATTTCAGCAAGAGGTGCAACATTTCTACACAATTGTTTGCTTTAAGTACTGAGTTAAAAATGACCAAAGCAAAATTGCCAATGACAGGTTTTACTCTGATGTTAGATTCAAGTCCAGAGTTTGTGGAGACTACACTTCCCTTACTCAAGGTGATAGCACGTTGTTCTGAATAATTTTCCCTAAGGATTTTCAGGCTGTGCTTTTGCAGATTTTCAGTGTTTCTGTATTTCTGTATACCTGGACCTGGTAAATGAGAAATCATGCAGGAGAAGCAGGCCCATCTGTTGTGTGCCCAACATGCATCGAACATGCATCAAGTACATTTCACTGAGATGACGGCGCTAGCAAGTTGCTGGGCAGGGATCTGAACTCCAGGCTGCCTGATTCCAAGAGCTGTGCTCTTGCTCGTACACTGCAGTTTCCAGGCTTCCTGCAGCCACAAAGAAGGCACGAGTGTATGCTAGTTCTAAGCACTCTAGAGGTTACGCAAAGGTTATCAACACCCTGAATTCCTGCGCATTTTATAGTCATCTGATTTATTTTATCTGCGGGGCCAGCCCCCTTTAGAATGAGCCTCCTGGCTACGGAACACAAGATCTCATATCGCTGTACTCTAGGCATCGGCTTCTTTGACTTGCCTGGTGTGAAGAGGGCTCCTTTTGATCCTCATCCGGGTCCACACCAACCCTGTTAAAGAGAACAGAGAACTGGTAAGGGCCTTGCTGCTGATGAAATGACACAGCCTCTTGGGTCAGGTCACGTGAACCAAAGACAATAGGAATCAGACGAAAGGTTTAGCAGAAAACCCTCCTACCTCTCCCTGAATCAAAAGAACTTCAAATAGATGTATGGCAAGAGGAGAACTTGTACAGCTGGGCCTCTGCACAGCTGGTGAGATCGGGCACCAACAGCTGTTCCCTGCTGCTGTCTTTCCCAGCAAGAGCAGAAGCCTGAGAACCTGGGGCGGGAGCGCTCAGGAAAAGACCTCCATGGCCCCCAAAACAGGGATCCTAGAAGGAAGGCCACCTGTTCTTCCTGCAGGACTCACTGACAAAACTGCTCTGGGAATGTGGTGGCCCAGGCTGCAGCAGGCTCCCCAGGACAGAAGAAAAACAGATCCTTTGTCCAGATGCTCATGGAGGCTGGCAGTAGGGAGGATCCAGGTTTGTGGGACCTGAGACTTATACAATTTGGGGGGCTCTCTTTAGGCAAATTAATACAAAAATACAAATACAAAATTAGGGATGAAAGTGACTCTTTAAAGAGAAAGAGAAAATAAATTATAACACATTTTATAATTTTAAAATCTGGCAAATGCAACAGACATCTCAACATCTATAAAATACATAATATTCTAATTAATTTACTGCCTGACATACCTCTAAAATAACTTTTTCCTCCTAAGTTTTGCCTGCATACTTTGTTACTCTCTTTATATGATATAATGATTTTGTGTAAGAGAGTATAGGAGGGGGCTTCCCTGGTGGTTCAGTGGTTGAGAGTCCGCCTGCCGATGAAGGGGACACGGGTTCGTGCCCCGGTCTGGGAAGATCCCACATGCCGCAGAGCGGCTGGGCCCGTGAGCCATGGCCGCTGAGCCTGTGCATCCGGAGCCTGTGCTCCGCAACGGGAGAGGCCACAATAGTGAGAGGCCCGCGTACCGCAAAAAAAAAAAAGAAAAAGAAAAAAATAGAGAGAGAATAGGAGGACAAGGTAGTCTCTCCTCTAGCAGAGTCATCACAATTATTAATAATTGGGAGGCATTAAAACATGGTTCCTTACACACACAGACATGCTTGCTGTGTGCAGTACTGCTAAAGGTTTATACCCCGAAAAGACAAGATTTCTGATAAATTTCACTTCATGCAATTCTCATCAACAATACCCAGTACGCTTATCAGTGTATACGCTGCATCACTGAATGTATGTATTCCTGAATTTCCGTTTTGACAGGGCATCAATGAGAACAGAATCCTCCACTTTGAATTGTACACATCTCATGACTGGAAGAATTTTCCACAGACTAGCTTCTGGCTCAGTGCATTTGAAGCCTTGTTTTTCCTCCACTACCCCCAGACTTGTGAAGCCAGTCACCATAGGACATGTTCATCTTCCATCCAGCCTCGTGACACGCTTCCTGTAAGCCGTCGCTGCAGGAGGCTGGCCAGCAGTGACTTGCCCTTGCACAGAAGTGACTGCAGACCACACAGCCTCATCCCACTAAATACAATCTAAATGCGCTCCCAATTCGGCTTCCCCTTGGTCGGACCCCACAGCTGCCCAGGGCCACTCCAGAGCCATCTGACCAGGCGAGAAGCATGACGGAGGGGAAACTGTAGCACAAAGAAACAGTGATCAAACCCAACAGTGGTTAAAATATATTCCTTTTGCAAATCTTACGAAAACATAGGACCATGGGAACGCAATGCTGCGGCTCTTCCCAGGGCCTTGGAAGGGCCGGAGCGTGTGAGGGCCTGGAGCTTGAACTTCCTCTGCTCTGGAGGGTGGGCCTCTGCCTGTGGTGGGCGGCATGGGGGTGCAGCTCAGGGCCTCAGCCACCTGGCTGGGGCTCCGCCAGAGCCTTTCCTGAGAACGTCACAATTTCTAGAGCTTTAGCATCTTTCCTTCCACTCCGGCCCCTGTAAACACTTCTGCAGTGCCCTTGTTCTGGTCCCTAGATGTGGGGAGGGGAGGCAGGTTAGAAGCTACCAGGCCTGCAGATGTGTTAGCCTGTGAAAGGAAAGCCACTGGTGGAGAGGTGGCTTGTTTAAAATACCTCTGATTCTTCAAAAATTAGTGTCCTCTGGGCATGAATAGCCCCTTTTCTCTAACCGAGAGGGTGAAATGCGTGGCTATTTATTGTTTGCTGAACGTTTTGGCCTTCAGGTAACTAGAAAGGGCCTCTGCTGGGGACTAACCTTTGATTTTCTTAGAGTAGAAAGAGCTATTTGATCTATTTCGTTGAAGTTGGAGGGAGAGAAGGACAGGACAGGGTAGGGGGGGAAAGGGGGTCAGGAAGGAGAAAGGAGGAGGGGGAAGGAAAGAGAAGAGAGAAGGGAGGGAGGGGGCAGTGTAGGGATGGGGGGAGGAAGGAGGGGCAGGGGGGAGAGGACTGGGAGAGTTGAAGGGGGGAGGTGGGGAGGATAGACAAGAAGAGAGGGGGAGGGAAAGGAGGAAAGGGTAGGGGAGAGAGAATGGAGGGGAGTTAAGGCCCAGCCTCTCAAGGTGGGTCTAGGCAGTGACCTTGGGGTATGGGTGGCCTGAGTCCAACCTCTGTGAATAGTGGGGTCCCAGTTGGAGGCACCCTGGCCCCCTTTCTCGTGGGGCTGGGCCACCTTCAAGCCTCTGGTGGATCTGAGCTCTCTGGCGGACGCTGGGAGCCCCTAGGAGCCTTTATTATTGAGCCCTAACCCCTTTCCCAACACCAGAAGTTACAGGCACCCATGCAGGCTGTGAATTGAACTGAGGGTCCTGAAGTTCCCACTGCTGCATTTGCTTAGGGCCTTTTTTTTTTTTTTTTTTTTTTTAGTTCTCTGTCTAAAAAACTAGAGAGAACAGAAATCAAATTTCACAAGAAACCCAACATTTAAAGTTTGAGGCAGCACTGAGGCCTTTCTCCCCAGCAGCAGTCATAGCAGACATTTCTAGTTTCAATTATTGTAGAAGCCAGATGGAGCGGAGGAACGGTAGCAGTGGATTAAGTGCTTCAGTTTAATGTGGGACTCGGTGAAAAGCATCTCAGGGGCCCGAGAGATCGGCTGTTTTCCTCGGAGCAAGAATACATCTCCTCCCTCCTGCCGTTTCAGGGAAGCTCAGGGTCTGCTCCTGGGGCCAGGCCTGCAGCCCTCTTGCCTAGAGCAGACTAAACATCTCAAGAGGCTTGAAGAAAGAGAGACTGCATGTGAGTTATTCCCTCCTGGGGCAGCGGTGGGGAACAAAGCAGATGTGGTCCCTGCCTTCACAGGGCATAATGGTTAGGTACGTTTAATTAGAAAAATCTGAAAAGTTTCTTATAATTGTTTTGGTTTTATTTTTTTAATTAATTTTTATTGGAGTATAGTTGCTTTACAATGTCATGTTAGTTTCTACTGTACAGCAAAGTGAATCAGCCATACATATGCATATATCCCCTCCCTTTTGGATTTCCTTCCCATTTAAGTCACCAAAGTGCATCAAGTAGAGTTCCCTGTGCTGTACAGTAGGTTCTCATTAGATCTCTACTTTATACATAGTATGAATAGTGTATATGTGTCAATCCCAATCTCCCAATTCCTCCCACCCCCCCCTTCCTCCCTTAACCCCTTGGTATCCATACATTTGTTCTCTATGCTATTATAATTGAGGTGCTATGAAGGAAATGCACCTAAGAATGACACCTTCTTTCTCTTATGATTTTGCCTGCTTTTCATAGCAATCTTGCTAAAATGTATTACCTGGCCCCCTGCTTCCTTAAACAGAGTGTGATGGGGCTACTCGGAACTTTACTGGAGGTTTCAGTATCACCACTGGCCCCATAAAATCTAACACTCACTTGTTATAATGATTTCCAAGAGGTATGTGAACCTCTTTATGCCCGTATTAAATGGTCCCTGGCTACTATTCTTTTTCTTTTTGAAATTCTTGTATCTGCCATTTAGATTGCCTTGATTTTCTACCTGCAACAATATGTTAGAATATTGTCTCTATGCTTGCCCCCTACTTTTTTTTTTTAACATCTTTATTTGAGTATAATTGCTTTACAATGGTGTGTTAGTTTCTGCTCTATAACAAAGTGAATCAGTTATACATATACATATGTTCCCATATCCCTTCCCTCTTGCATCTCCCTCCTTCCCACCCTCCCTATCCCACCCCTTTAGGTGGTCACAAAGCACCGAGCTGATCTCCCTGTGCTATGTGGCTGCTTCCCACTAGCTATCTATTTTACATTTGGTAGTGTATATATGTCCATACCACTCTCTCACTTTGTCACAGCTTACCCTTCCTCCTCCTCTTGTCCTCAGGTCCATTCTTATGTCTTTATTTCTGTCCTGCCCCTAGGTTCTTCAGAACCTTTTTTTTTTTTTTAGATTCCATATATATGTGTTAGCATACGGTATTTGTTTTTCTCTTTCTGACTTACTTCACTCTGTATGACAGACTCTAGCTCCATTCACCTCACTGCAAATAACTCAATTTCATTTCTTTTTATGGCTGAGTAATATTCCATTGTATATATGTGCCACATCTTCTTTATCCATTCATCTGTTGATGGACACTTATGTTGCTTCCATGTCCTGGCTATTGTAAATAGAGCTGCAATGAATGTTGTGGTACATGACTTTTTTTTTTTTTTTTTTTGCGGTACGCGGGCCTCTCACTGTTGTGGCCTCTCCCGTTGCGGAGCACAGGCTCCGGACGTGCAGGCTCAGCGGCCACGGCTCTTGGGCCCAGCCGCTCCGCAGCATGTGGGATCTTCCTGGACCGGGGCACGAACCTGTGTCCCCTGCACCGGCAGGCGGACTCTCAACCACTGCGCCACCAGGGAAGCCCCATGATTCTTTTTGAATTATGGCTTTCTCAGGGAATATGCCTGAGATATTGGGATTGCTGGGTCGTATGGTAGTTCTATTTTTAGTTTTTCAAGGAACCTCCATACTGTTCTCCATAGTGGCTGTATCAATTTTCATTCCCACCAGCAGTGCAAGAGGGTTCCCTTTTCTCCACACCCTCTCCAGCATTTATTGTTTGTAGACTTTTTGATGATGGCCATTTTGACTGGTGTGAGGTGATACCTCATTGTAGTTTTGATTTGCATTTCTTTAATGATTAATGATGTTGAGCACCCTTTCATGTGTTTGTTGGCAGTCTGCATACCTTCTTTGGAGAAATGTCTGTTTAGGTCTTCTGCCCATTTTTGGATTGGCACCCCCTACTTTTTAATTTAGTGTGGGACCGATAGCCTGAGAGTCAAATTTAGTACATGTTTTTTCTTTTCAAGTTTATAATACACACACAGATACGTAACAAAATAATACAATTGAAACATTACAGAAGGGCTTACAAGACAACACAGTAGTCTCCTGCCACACCCTGCACACCCACATACCGACTCCCCTCCTCTGAGGGCAATTTTCTGCCTTTTCTCCACTGTGATGTATAAACTGGCATCAGCATGCATGGCACATTCACACAGCATCCCCAGGGTTAAGCAAACATGCCAGCTGCGTCTGTGTCTCTTACTCTCCTCTTCAAGAAAGCAAGTCAGAGTGTGAAAGTAACCCCCTAAAGGGTTAACCTTGAATCCACTCACTTTTATGCATAAGAGATCATTTACACACTGTGGGTTCTTGAGAGATTATTAGAAAGAAGACACAATGAACCCTGGCATGTGGCACCACAGGTGTAGACATACAGCAGCTCCCAGGTGAGATCACAGGTGTATGGGATGAAGTGCACCCTCCTTAGGTGTTATCCAAGGCTCTTCAGCACCTTTCCCACAGCCTCGTACCACCCTTTCTGCTCATCTGATCTAGACGCAGTGTTCCAGGGCTGGCAAATGGACCTGTCCTTGTTTCTGAGCCTCAGTACCCAACTGGGCCCCTGAGCTCTGGTCCTGCCTGGATCAGTGCCTCTTCCATCAACTGAATCCCCTCTCTCCAAACTCTAGTTGGTGGTTGGGCCATGCTGGCCATCACTGGCCATCTGTGATGCCCCGCCTCCTATCCTGAAATTCCCTCTCCTGCCCTTCCTCTTCTGATCACCACCGTGGACCATGCATTTTGTTGCCCTGACTTGGTTCAGATGCCCCATCACTTAAAGTGTTCACTGACTTGGATGGCAAGCAGCCATACACCTTCGACTCTGTTCTCTGCTCCCCACAGAACCCCTTCCAGGGTGTCTGTGATTGTCCTGCTGTGTCCCTAGCCCACCCTGTGTTCACCTCTTCGGTGCCAGCCAGACGAGTGGGGCTAGCCAGGGCTCTTCAGGATATGCCAGCCCTGGCTGGAATCCCGGGACTCAGGACCACCCTGTGGTTGTTGAGGGGTGAGAGAAACCCCGCTGTGAAGAGCCTGCCACTACTGTGTGACCTGCATCGCTCACGGCCTTGGTTTCCGTGTTAGTACAGTGGGAATAATGACAGGACCTGCTTCCTATAGTTGTGGCGAGGATTAAATGAGAAAATACTTGTAAAGTGTTAGCTTAGGGCCTGGTACCCACTGAGCTCTCAAGACACCTTAGCAGCTATTGTCCATGTTACCATTTTTATTATTATCAGTACTTTTTAAAAAATCAATGGGGCCAGAGCTCAGTACTGCCATGCTCACTGCTCAACCCTTCTAGTCCCTGGTTCTGCATTGGGCAACCCTCAGGTATAAACTAACAGTTACAGCTGAGCCATAGGGAGTGGCCAGTGCACAGCAGGAATTTCCAGTTTCACAGTAAGACATCATTTCTATTTACAGAGGGCCAAGCTTCCCAGATTGGAATTCATTTACAATTTACTGGTAGGCTAGGGAGGTAAGAGGGCAACAAAGAAGGAAAGGAAGGTGTCTAGAGAGCAAGGGGAAGGAAGGAAAGCATAGAACTGAGCAGAAAGAGAGCAAAGAGAAGGCAGGTGCAAAGGAAACAGTATCTTACTATAAAGAATAGGTACAGGTGGTGGATAAATAACCACAAAGGTGCGTGCAACTTTAGAAAGGCAGGCCAAGGGTGGGTGGAGGAACAACTGCACAGCCCAGGAAAATCTCTAAAAATATAGAGAATTGAAGAGCCAGTAAAGGATTAAAAAGCAATTAAAGAGCCTGGTTAAAATTTTATACCATGTTTTGCATTTTTGATGTACCTTTTAATTTTAAACAAGTCGAGGGCCGCCTCTGTGGTATTCAGATGAAAATGAAAACGAGCTTTGCACATATTCCCAGCTGTGCCCTCCAATGCCTCACTCCGGGTTCCTCATTTATGGCGAGCAGCCAGCGCCGTTTTCAGAGCCAAACACAACTCTGTGCACCATCGTGCACCTCATCGTGCCCCTCAACTCCATGGCACCTCCATTCTTTGGTGAGTTTTATTAGACCTATTAAAGTCTCAGGATGCTCCCATAACCAACCACAGCAAAAAGAATGCTCCAAAGTTAGGGGTTTTCATAGAGGGGAAGCAAGGTAAGTAACTAACAAAAGGCTCGCTTTTCCCATTAAAGCCAACAAAATCCATTCTGATCCTTATCACTTAGCACCTCCGGAAAGGGAGTGAAATATTACCAGGGCTTAGTCTCATTGTGTGAATTCCAATAGTGTTACGTTAGGTTTGGTTCTTTTGACCCCTCCCCCCACCCCCCCACCCCCCACCCACCCCCCCGCTGACAGGGGCCAGGTGGTGAGGGAGGAGAAACCATTTCCTCTAAGAAGTGTAATTGATGGCTAAATGTAAAAAATGACATTTTCAGTAAGGGAAGAGCGACTGGATATTGAGTGCAATAAATACAGCAGGACAATGGAGGAGTCTGAAAGACACCCGCTGAGGTTGGCGGACTATTGTGTAGCCATGAGAACATCCCACAGGGGCCCAAATCCGGTACTTTACCCCATTTTCACCCTATATTATTTGAATAAATATTAGTGGGGCTTGTGTATGACCCAAATCAATCTAATATAATCACTCAAATATTTTAAATTTATTTTGGGGAATTAAGAAAATGGACTAACGTAATTGGAAAGACTCACCTCAGTTCATTTTGTAGTTTCGGCGTGGCACGGTAGTTAGATGAGTTAGGAGCCAGCAGCCAGGATGTATGGGTTCAAATCTCACTTCTATGATTTACTACACTTGTAACTTTGGGACAAATTACTTAATCTCTCTAAACCTCAGCTTTCTCAATTGTAAATGGGGATATATATATATATTAATGTAGGGGTTATTATAAGGATAAAATGAGTTAATACATATAAAGTGTGTAAAACATTGGCTGCCACTTAGGAAACACTCATGAAACATTAACTGATATTCTTGGTGAAATTAGCAAGAAACTGATGTACCCTAGATTGAGTGGTAAATAGGTTAAAGCCAAGAGTAGATTGTCTATAAATGATAGATGCTAAGCTATAAAGAGCAATGACAGGATTGCTGCCATCAATGACTCCAGATCTAACGGCAAAGACAGACATTGGAAGCAAAGAACTAGAGTACAGTGAGGTAGGCATTGTACACAGAATTATTGGAACACACAAACAAAGAGCCCAACCAAGATGGGTTCTGGAGGGATTGGGCACATTTCAAAGAGGAGCTGGGTAAAAAAAAAAAAAAAAAAAATCATCCCCAAACCATATTCCACAGCCAGGTTAATGAACTTTCATTCTCTGTACACTGCAATATAAATTGAAGAGTGTAATTCAACTAACTAATTGAATATTAGTTGGAGTTTAGAATAGTATTAAAATTTAAATAGCTTCATCAAGTTAAAACAACAAAAAAAACCCAAAAAAATAAAGAGGAGCTGGGTATTGAAAAGGGAGTATAGTGTATGTGCTTGACATTAAGATTTGATTGCTGAGGCATCCATTTCTAAAGACATCCATCTTCTGTAAACACATTGCCTGCTATATGATACAGTTCCTAGCATAACAACCAGACTAGGAATTAAGCTGCCCCACCCATAAAGTTCCCTCTTTCAGAAAGCCCTGGGTAACCCAGATGACTGACTGCTTGCGTGACCCAGGTTCTCCTTTCCCATCCTCAAATTCCTACTCTTATGCTTTAAATTAGCCAATAAAGAGTGAGCACCCGAAAACCTAGACACCCCACCCTCAGACCTAGTAAAGGCAGAGTCCCAGGTCCATTCTCTCTCTCCCCCCTGCCCCCATGACCTTGTTGTGTGGCCTCAGGGGTGCTGAGTACACTCTGTGAGCAATGAAACTTGTTCCTGAAAGTTCCCTGATGGTTTTTGGAAGTGTGTCATGCAATCATAACAAAAACCACAAGGGCTGGTCCAGCCAAAACATTGGCCCCAGTGGGAGAAATGTCTGTGGGGTCTCTCTACGAGGAATACGGGTGAGTGAGTGCCTCAGGCATTCCTAACTCAGAGCATCACTATCAATAGACTGGGACCCACACCACATGAGGATTTAATGAAAGAGAGGTTGGGAGAGTGTACTCCAGGCTGAGGGCACAGCATGGGCAAAAGGGCTAGAAATTGAAAAGAATGAAGTAGACTTAGGACATGGTAAATAATTGTGTGAGTAGATTGCGAGGGCTATGCATGTTGAGGTGGGCAGAATTGCTCTGGGTGAGATCAGAAAGTAATTTGAGGCCAAATTATAAAGGATCTTGAATGCTATGCTTATGAGAGTGTTTTTTGTTTTGTTCTGTTTTCCTGTAGGCAGTAGGAGTTGAAATAATTAGATTTATGTTCTAGAAAAACAACTGGTGGCAAAATTGTGATATTAAGAAACTGGAGGCATGGAAATCATTTAGTAGACGACTGCAAGAGTCCAGCCAAGAGTCTAAGCTAAGACACTGGTGGTGGAGAAGAGATGGATTTGAGAGATGTGTACATGGAGGGGCGGGGGGTGGTGGTGGTGGTATGTGATGGACTGACTGTGGAGGGAAGGAGAGGAAACTACCGAGATGATTCTGAGTTTTTAACTCAGCACACCTGAATGGTTCACCCCTCCTATTAACCATATACGGGAGGCGTATGTGTGGATTTTCTTTCTTTCTTTTTTTATAAAATTTTTATTGGCGTATAGTTGACTTACAATGTTGTGTTAGTTTCAGGTGTACAGCAAAGTGAATCATATATATATATATATATATATATATCCATTTTTTTTCAGATTCTTTTCCCATATAGGTTATTATAGAACATTGAGTACAGTTCCCTGTGGTACACAGTAGGTCCTTATTAGTTATCTATTTTATATATAGTAGTGTGTATATGTTAATCCCAATCTCCTAATTTATCACTTCCTCCCATATTTCTCCAAGGTCAGCCCGCTACATTCGTATCAGCTCAAGAAAAGTAGCCCCTCCTCCTTAAGAGTTTTAGCTATTTGCTTGTCTGAAGTGGAGGTTGAGACTAAATGGTAAAATCCAAGGAATAAGGGAGGGAAAATGGGTGTTTCAAGCCCAAGATCAGTGGACTGGGAATGTTCACGGAAGCTGGAGAAGGGTGTATCACAATCAGTATTTGAAGACAGTTTGGACATCTTATTTAAGAAACGCTACAGAGAGGCTAAGGAAAGAGGCTCAGGAGAGTAATTTATCATAGTCTTGAAGAGAGGTGAACATTTTCTGGATGAAGGCTGTGGCAATAGAGGTAGAAAAATTTCAGTATGGATTAACATCCGTTACATGAGACAGTACCACATGGGAATTACCCAAATGTAGACAATGTGGGCTCAGAATCAAGAAAAGCACCCCACCTCCCCATTTCTTGTTTGCTTTTAAGCAAAGAATGATGGATCATGTCAGAGGCGTGATAGTGAGTCCCTTGGTCAGCAACTGGTAGATGGTTTACACTTCTATCAGAAGACTGGGTTTAGAGCGAACAGTGGCATTGAATTTGAGGAGTGATAAGATAATATATCTGCCAATGAAGTGAAGGGAGAAAGGAAGGTTCCATAATTTAGGGACATGAAGCATTTGATATGACTGTGAACTCCATAGACAAGTAAGATACTGGTGAGTCTGGAGATGCTGCTGAGAGCAGAGCTGTCCCTCTGGGTTTCCACCAGTGCATGGACACCTGTCATCTGTTGGTCTCCTGCATGCTCTGCTAGATTATACTTTCCCACCCCTGGGACTTGGCTGATCACTAAATTGAAAATGGCTACATCAAGTGTCCACGTGACATTCCTGTCCTGGTGTCCTCTGGCTGCCCACATGATTTTTGTTTTTTTAGGAGATTATGGATGCGGAACAGATTCCTTGGGTCACTGTCAGGCTGATCAGACTAGAGAAGGGTCTGATGTCTCTTTAACTCTTTGCTGATACAGTTTACTAAAAATACTAGGTAACAGCTAACAAGGCATATAGCCTAATCATTAGGAGTTAGACACCCTGACAAGCTGGTCCCACCATTTACCTGTGTGGCTATAGGCAAGAAGCTGTGCCTCGCTTTCGCTTTCCATAAAATGGAATATGAATAGTAACTATCCATGGGGTTGTTGTGAGTTGGTGGATGTAAGGGGCTCAGCGCAGGACTTCACCAAGAAGTCCTCAGGAGTGGTAGCTGCTGTTATTGTTGTGTTTCTTGTTGATGTTATCCTTGCTGCTTAGGCCTTCTGGATAGAGATTTAACTGTGAGTGTCTCCGGCATGGGAGTTACGTTTCACCCTTCGTCACCTGGCCTTAAAGTCCCTTTTCCATGTAACTCCCGGTTCCAGCCGAGGCTTATTTACAGTGTAAACACTGAGAAGAGGAGGTGCTTTCTGGATGCATAGATGAGCCATTGGGCTTGTGTTTATAATCTCTGACAATTTAGAAATACATTTGGGAACATATAAGTATGCTGAAAACGTTATTTTCTTTGAAAAATAAACACCAATAAACAAGTACATGTCACAGACACAACCCAGATCTATATCCTATTCTTTAAGTTTGGCAAAACGTCCCTTGAGTTTGGAGTGTTTAGTTTTGCCAGGATGTAAGCTAATTTCAGGCTACAGATAAGAGTCAATTAGAAAGGGGACTAATTCCTTTTGACCTAAGCTGCAAGCGCACTGACACACTTTGGTGGGAAGACAGATGTAATAACTTAGCAAGGCATCTGGTCTTTCTTCCCTAAGGCTTCACTCTGGGTGCCCCGTCTGGGCAATTAGGGATTTATCAGAGCCAAGTGCTCATCCCCTTTCAAGAAAAGCCATCCTTTCAAGTGGATTAGCTTGTTTAAATTCTAGTGTGTTACCAGGTGAGGCGTCTTCTCAATGTCAAACTGAAGACGTTTTATGAGAAAAAAGAGAGACATTTTATTACCGGATATAAAGAGGTTGTAGGAGCCTGCTTTAAATGTTGGTGTGAAACCAAAAGTGGTTGAAAATAAATCCCAGACTGTCAGCTGTCTGAGTGAGAAGTGGAAAATTTAAAACTTGGAAACTGTTGTGGTTCCTTCACAGTCAAATAGCCTCCCATGGCAATACCAGAATTGCAACTCCTTCCCTCACTCCAAACCACCCCAGGCTCTAAGGAACTCAAGGTGGAACTGTGGCCTAATCCCTGCTCTCCAGGAAAGACCACACTTGGTATGTAGCCTTGGTCTAGAGGCCATCTCAGAGTAAGACTTCACACTGCTGTTCTCTGATGTGCTCAGACTTCAGTGGGAAGGAGCCTGGATGGAGATGTGTCCTCTTGATGCAAGGAGCATATTATCCCCATGAGAAATCACCCACAAAAATCAAGAATGGACTTTGACGATAAGGGGGAAATACATGAAACATACATTTAGGGAACCATTAAATTTCTTTAAGCAATAACCCAGGAGAAAAGTTGACCCAGCCAAAGTAGATGATGGCCAGGAGACATTTATGTGGAATGATGTCCTGGAAATTATCCTAAGAGGAGAACAACAAAGCTTTGCAATATTGATGGATGTTTACCTATAGTACAGCTGTTGCAGGAGGTATAATTCCAGTGGCTGGTTCTGAATTCTCCATCCAAAGTTGGCTTTACCTGTTGGTAGGGCAGGTAATCTACAATGTGTTTTGAGAAGGCTACCTCCCCAAATCGTGACCTTCTCTAACTTCTAATGCCTGAACTTCCTTAACATGAGATAAAGTGCTTCATTCCCAGTTGAAGATTAGACCTAAAGGCAAGGACTTGGTAGAGGCCATATTTGGACTTGTATTCACACAATGTACAAGTGACTGGATTAGGCTTATCCCTGAGAGCAGGAAGAGGTGAGAACAAAAGCCCAAAGGGCACCAAGGTATTGAGAGAGGGCATCATGGAACCTGGAAGTAAGGGTGGCAGAGTGTGAAAAGGCACCTGGAAATGTAAACTTAATAGTAGCAACTAATATATATTGAGTGCTTAAGGAGCGTTAGAATAAGCATTCGGTAATATTCCTGTTTTATCTAAAGCATATGGAGGTGGGGAAGAGGATCTTAAGTTATCATTGTAATACCATGTATTTTAATAATAAAAATTAAAAAAAGATTTATAACCCATTTCTTTAAGTTAGCCATTAAAAAGCACTTGCAACTGGGTCCTATAATAATTTTGCACCAGTAAATCTGTTGCTTCTGGCTGTCCATCACCAACATCCCGCAGATAGTACAGAATTATTAACCATGTGGACGTAAAACATGAAAAAATAGCCACAGAAAATTGTTTCACCAACACTAATAAATCACTAAAATTGAAATTAAAACAGCTTTGGGGTAAATAATGGTTGCCCAAATCATTACTTAAGCCCCAAATTGGAAGTAGATTGTGATCCATAATCTCTGCAAACAACTGAAATCTTATTCTCCTTTGGGGTGGTTAACACTTTTTAAGGCCATGTGATGCTATTAATAATTAATACTCAGCCTTCCGATATACATATTTAAATTTTTAATGAAAAAACTTCTTCCTTATCCTCAGAAGAGAGTTAAGTCAGAAATACCAGTCTCAATATAGCATTATAAATGAGTAAATGTCAATTTTAAAAGGGAAATTCACAGGAAGAGGTAATGGCTAAGCTAGGAAGCTGTTACTGCATGACTCATCAAAAAGAAGAAAATAATGTTAGTTTCTTGCAGAGAGGGAGTAAAGTAAATCGCTAGAAAAATAATGTTTTCTCTGGCCAAACCAGCTTCTATTAACCATGAGACTGAGGTGCATGCCTGCATGCAGGACTGTGTTAAAATGAAATGAAAATTTTAAACTTTAAAGTAAAAGAATTCATGGTTAATGCTAGAATTACACTGAAAACTGCACTTTGATTTCAGAATCAAAGGCTTAAAATCAGGGATGTGAATTGAGAATTGATGAAATGCCATTGGGAAGAAGTTATCTTAGAGCAGATGAGAAAGAGGAAGATGAGAAGAGTGAGTGAAAATCTGCTGTAAAACGGTTTCAGATTGTCGTGAAGACTACAGAAAGTGCCCAGCATGGACACAGAATTAGTGTCAACTTGGCAGAAAATGAAACAATGAGAGTTAAGTGAATGCTCATGGTGAATGCAACATTCAGGCTTTTTTAGCCTATCATTGCAGAAGATCGTGATGATAGCTTACACTTTTGTATAGGAGCTAGTATTTTTCCTAACACCACACTATCCAAGCCCTAAAAGGAAGTATCAGCTAGGACAGGAGGACTCTCTCATTCATTCCCACCTTCACTCACTTATTCATCCATTCATTCATGAAATCCTGGTTGAAGATATACCATGACCATTATTACACCCTAAGTTTGTGTTAAATCCAGATACATGCTCGAAATATTTACACTGAATTTCATCAAATCAAAGATGCCATCAATTATACGGCACACTATTACTCTGTATACCTCTAAGAAGAAAAATGCTAATTGTACTTCTGACATCATTGATTATAAGACAAGATTGACTTCAGCAATGTTAAGATGTGAAAAAATGTGCAGTTGGAATCAATGACACACCCACACAAAATAATCAAAACGCAGGGCTCAGTGCCAATGCCAGGCCGTTAATCACACTAGCCTCTGGACATTTCGTGTATGAGTAGTGTATTATCTGCCTGGACCTCGGGGTGGGGGTGTGTGGAAAGTCTAAAGAGATATTTTTTAAATCTCTAAAGAGATATTTTAAAATCTTTTAACAAACGCTCTTCTTATACTTACAGATTAAAAGGTAGTACATTCCCTCTCTTAACTGTATTGCAAACAACTCTAAGTCCCTGGGTGAATCAGGCCTGGGACTAAGCGACCCCTCTTTCCAGGTCAGGAAAGTGCTGAACTTTAGCCTGATCTGAGACTGAGCACCTTCTTAAATTTTGCATCCTAGGTACCTTGTTTGCTTTACTCTTGTCTTGATCTTGGATAAAATAACCTCACAATTGTTTTTGCTGCCCTACCCCTGGATTTGGGAAATGTGTGACTTTTTCCATTTGCCCTTCTACCTTCTCCACGCTGTCCTGGGCTCCGGGATGCTCACCATTGTGAACAACATTAACTGTGTTCTCTCGCCCTCTGACGTTAGATTGGTTTTGGCCAAAGGGAAGCACCGGCAGGATATTGGAAGGAGGGAGGAGAGTGAAGACAGGGTATTTATTCCTTAAGCTCCCTCCTTGCTAGGTCACCACGGCTGTCTGTGTCCCTCTCCCAAAGCCTCAGCTCCTCATTGGCAGCCTTGTCTATATAGCTTCTCTCTCTGGGTCCTGGTCAATACTCCTCTCCCTATCCATTTGGGTGGTTACTTCTCTCCACTGCTTCGAGTCCTGGGGTACTGCACTATCCCTGGTTGGTTTTCTTAGGCCAGCCCATATCTTTGTAAATATTCCCTTTATTAACTTTCTTTAAATGAGTCAGTTTGAACGTGCTACTTGCTTTCTGCCTAAACTCGGGCTAGTATAAAATATTCCACATCTGTAAGCATGCAGCTGCAGTAAGTTCTTACTTTGAACTGGGAATTTTGTAGGCACTTGAAATTTCTTAAGGAACTCATGAATATAATAAACAAATCTTAAACAGAGTTTTGTTTCCAGCCTTAAAAGTTAAAATTGCGTTTTTAACTGTTTCTCTAGGGCACCTGCATATTCATGCCCGGCTTGCCATAAACTGCTGTCAGCCCTAGGCTGGCTTAGATTTTTCACTAGGGAAATCTGCTGACTGCAGATATTAGGAATTAGATCATACCACAGACAGGACCTAAACAGGAGGAACTGGCAGTTTCGGATTGACAATACACACTGCTGTACTTAAAATAGATAACCAACAAGGACCTATTGTTTAGCACAGGGAACTCTGCTCGATATTCTGTAATAACCTAAATGGGAAAAGAATTTGGAAAAGAATAGATACATGCATATGTATAACTTAATCACTTTGCTGTACACCTGAAACTAACACAATGTTGTAAATCAACTATACTCCAATAGAAAATAAAAATTTTAAAAAAAGTGTTTCGGAACCGAATCCACTTATTACAACCAAAGGCAAAGTGTGCTTTATTAAATCTGCATCTTAAACTACTGAATTCTGTAGAAATGCTAAGAGTTTGCGGAAGTCTTTCTAGAAGCTGAAATTGTAACCCAGTGAAGCAGTGAGGTGGACCTCACCAACTCAGCAATCAGGATCCTGCTGACCTCCTAATGGTAAGCTTGGTGAAACAGTTCACACCAGGCTCAGAAGAGACCTCAGATGGTCTCATTCTACCACATCGTTTAAAAGATGAGAATGCCAAGACCCATAGAGATTACTTGGCAGAGGCAATTAGGTTGTAAGTAATAGAAACAGGACTTAAATCAGTTTTTAAATTTAGGTTGTTTCAACTTTATATGTTGCCTACCTTAAATAAGCAAATGAACAATGATGGGGGAGATTATTTTTTTATCCTTTGGTGAGAATGGACTTTTAGGAGAGGGAAAGATTAAAATGAAAAGATTAGTGGAAGATACTTATTGTCTGAGACGTCAGGATATAACAATGCAGAGTGAACTTGAAATTTGAGAACAATATAGCCTTAGTGTGGCGTGAGGTGGTATTTCTCAAACTCTAGTAATTTGCTTAGTCCCTTTGTGACTTTTTACATTACTGAAAGGCACTTGTACCATTATTTCTTTAATATTTTTCTTTAAATTAACTTTTCTTTCTTCCATTCTGTCAGTTTTGCTTCATGTATTTTGGGGCCTTATTGTTCAGAACGTGTGTTTATAATTGTTAAATCTTCCTAACGAATTGACCATTTTTATCATTATAAAGGAGTCCTCTAGCAACGTGTGTGTGTGTGTGTGTGTGTGTGTGTGACAGTCCATTTTGTCCGCTATTAGTATACTTCTCCAGTTCTCTTACAGTTACTCTTTCCATGGTGTATCTTTTTCCATCTTTTGCCTTTTAGCCTATTTGTATCTTTGAATCTAGTAGGCTCTTGTCTTTTTAAAATCTAGTTCAATAATCTCTGCCTTTTGATTCGATTGTTTAGTTCATTCACATTTAATTATTGATATAGTCAGATTTACCTCTGCCATTTTGGTACTTTTTTCTATATCTTTCATGTGTTTTTTATTCTTCTGTTCTTAATTTATTGCTTTCTTTTGTATTAAATGGATATTTTCTGTGTACCATTTTAATTCCTCTAATAACTTTTTAAATATTTTTGAGTAATTTTCTTAGTGGTTGCTCTGGGGATTACAATATATATTTTAACTTATCAGACTCTATGTCAGATTTATACTACATTAATTCCAGTGAGATATAAAAAGTTTGTTCTACTCTATTCCCTCTCCTCTCTTGTGTATTATTAATACAATATATATCACATCTATATATGTTACAAGCACAAAAATATAGCATTATAATTGGTGCTTTATATAATCTTACGTCTTTTTAAGAAACTACGAAAGCAGAAAAATATATTTATAAAGTTGTTTATTAATCTTCTGATTTACCATTTCTGGTATGCTTCATTTCTTCCCGTGGACTCGAGTTATCATCTCATGTCACTTCCTTGCTCACTATAGGTAGCTTCCTTTCTTCCTTTCCCCTTGGTATGGTTATTATGCTATAGGCCCCATAATTCAATTTTATATTGTTTAATCTTGTTGTCTTTTAATTAATTAAGAGAAGAAAGGAAAATAAATATGTAATTATGTTGTCTTTTATGCTTAATACATGATTTCCTCTACCAGCACTTTTTGTTTTTCATATGGATTAACTTACAGTCTAGCCTTAACTTCTTTTCAGCTTAGAGAATTCCTTTAGTAATTTTTGTAAGGCAGGTCTGCTGGCTACAAATTATCTTAGTCTTTGTTTATCTTGGAATGTTTTTATGTTTTCCCCACTTTTGAAAGATATACTGTTCTTGGCTAACAGGTTTCTTCTTGAAGCACTTTAAATATGCTATCCAGTGCCATTTGCACTCTACCATTTCTGATAAGAAGCTGTAATTTCATTGAGATTCTCTCCTATGTGATGACATTTTTCTCTGCTGCTTTCAAGATTTTCTCTGTCTTTTACTTTCACCATTTTGACTATGATATGTCTAGATATGGCTCTTTTTTGTTTTTCCAATTTGGAGTTCACTGAGCATGAATGTGTAGATCAATACTTTTCATCATACCTGGGAAGTTTTCAGCCATTATTTCTTTGAATATTTTTTCTGCCCCTTTCTTTCCTCTCCTTCTGGTACTCTCACTACATGCATGTTTGTGTGCTTAATGGTGTCTCAGAAGATCTATTCATTTTTCCTCATTCTTTTTTCTTTAGGTTTTAAGATTGTATAATTTCTAATGACCTATCTTCAAGTTTGCTGATTCTTTTTCCAGTTTAAATCTTCAGTTGAACCCCTGTAGTGAATTTTCCATTTCAGCAAGTGTACTTTTCAACTCCAGAATTTCCATTTTTCAATTTGATTTCTATCTCCTTATTGATATTCCCTATTTGATGAGTCATGGTCATCATACTTTCCTTTCATTTTAAAAAAATGGTTTCATGGTTTTAGTTGTTTGAACATATTTATAATAGCTGCTTTGAAATCTTTGTTTCCTTCACCTGGGCTCCCTCAAATGCAGCTTTTATTGCTTACTTGTTTTCCTGTACAAGGGTCACAATATCCTGTTTCTTCCCATATTTTATAATATTTTGTCAAAAACTGGACATTATATTGTACCAATTCTGGATTCTGATTAGCCCTCTTTCCCACCCCCAGGGCATGATGATGTTGCTACTTTGTATTAGTTTATCTGTTTAGTGGATTGCCTGGACAAATTATGTAAAGTCTATTTCCATTTTGGAAGTCCTGCTCAATTGATGTTTTACAAGCTTAGTCTATCTTAAGCAATAATATCTATGAAATTATGGTTTGATATGCTAGCTATGTATTTTATATATCCCTTTACCCTCAGTATGCCATCAGCATTCATTGGATCTAATTTTAGTTTTTGAGTTTATTTTTTGAGTAGTTCTATTCGTAAGTATTGCTATTTCATGATATTTTCCTTCTTTCTTATAAGTCTTCCAAAGCTCAAGGAGAAATCATACATATTAAAAAAATAAAATAATACCAATTTTTTTCTTATAATTCTAACATAGGTCCCCTGGACCCTTTTAAAAAGCTAAAATATATTTTAAAATCTTAGTGATCTTATTTTCCTATCTTGAAAAATTTTGCTATTCTGTCATCCTACAAATTATGTCCTCATCACTCATTATTCCAAATGATGCTATAAAATACTAAATTAAGAAGAAAACAAGAAAACTGATGGGATCACCTAGATACGCTAGTGATATGAGTCATCATTATTTTATTATCCTTTAGCTTTCTTATTATGTTGTCTAAAGTATTGTATTACCTGTTGAAAAGGTGTAAGGGAAGATAGAAGACACTCTCTTTGTAGTCGTAGTCTGCTTTTAGTTTTCTTTGGACACAATTGAGAATTCAGAATTTTTTCATTTCTCACCCATAATGATAAAAAGAGTAGAATTTACAACAGAAGACATTTCACAATTATTAGACAAATGAGAAAACAAATGCAAAGAGACAGCAAAACTCTATTCTCTAAGGATGATGGTCAAATTGATTGTATTAGCAAAATCTTAGACCATAATTCTTCCAATAACAATATCCTAGATGAATTGTTTTAAACTCCAGAATCCATGAATGATGAATATAATTCTAAGAGTACAAAGGAAATATGGCATTTTCATCAATTTAGTCATTGAACAGGAAGAACTTTATCATGTAATATTTTGCAACAAGAACTTGAATTATCCCATGTTTCTAAAAGGACATATCCATTATTTTTTTATCTTTTATGATGCTTTTGTGGCAAAATTATTTGATATGATTTGTAAGTAGACAAATGCTGAATCAGATATATATACAAAGATGAGTGAAAGAAAATTAAAACAGTTCAATAGACATTATTATTTTAATTGCTGTTTGTAAATCTAAAATGGAAATGTTTGTAATGTGGAATTAAAAATATGGCCTCTTCAATGAAATTATGATTAATCAAAATTTTAAAAAGTCTTTACATTTTCCATTTTCATAATGCAAATGCAAAAAGAAGACCCATAAGTAATGATAAGCTAGATCCTCCTAGTGATATGTTTGAAATCTGTAATATGTTCTAGGTGCATGCATGACAGTTGACAAGCAATTAATTGAACTAAGAGAATGTTGCCCAGTTCAGATTTCTCTCTCTCATTTATGTACCTAGAGAGAGAAAGAGAGGAAAAATATATAACAAAAATTGTGTTTTATGTGTTTGTATTCTTAATAAAATTTTGAATAAAGTTACTTTTCACTATCCTTTTTTTAAATATCTTTATTGGAGTATAATTGCTTTACAATGTTGTGTTAGTTTCTGCTGTACAACAAAGTGAATCAGTTATATGTATACGTATATCCCCATATCCCCTCCCTCTTAAGCCTCCCCTCTACCCTCCCTATCCCACCCCTCTAGGTGGTCACAAAGCATCGAGCTGATCTCCCTGTGCTATGCAGCAGCTTCCCACTAGCCATCCATTTTACATCTGGTAGTGTATATATGTCAGTGCTACTCTCTCACTTCGTCCCAGCTTCCCCTTCCCCCAGTGTGCCCTTAAGTCCATTCTCTACGTCTGTATCTTTATTACTGCCCTGCCACTAGGTTCATCAGTACCATTTTTTTAGATTCCATGTATGTGCGGTAGCATATGGTATCCTTTATTTTTCTGAAAATTATTTATAAAATGTTTTAAAATATAAAAAACAAAAGCATATTTATCTAGATAGTAAATGGTGATGAATATTTTTCCTATTGTACTAGGGATTAAACACAAATGTGTAACTTAAAAAAATTTAAAGTTCGTCATTGTACCTCTTAAAATACTCCTGCATGCATGTGTATCGCACTTTAGGCAAAGGGATGTGCTAGGATGCCTAATGGTTTGGGAACCAGGATGACCCAGGTTTGAATTTTGGCCCCACTCCTTTTAGCTGTGTGACTATGGACAAGAAACATCCCTTCTATAAATTCTAGTTTATTCATCTATAAAAAGAGGATAATAGAACCTGATCTGCAGAGTTAACATCATATTCAGAGATGAAGACAAAACACCCAATGTATTTACTAGGAAACATTAGGTGCTCAATAAATATTCTCTTCTTCCTTCTTTCCTTTTGGTATTAATAATCTTTGTTGAGGAAGATGCATGACTAGACTAAGACTAATGGAAAAATAGGTCTGGCTCAAAAGAAACATTATAAATAGAGGAATGGCGCTGTGTGTGTGTGTTTAAAGACATATAATTAAGTGAAAATAAACAAATCTTAGTGGAAAAATAAGATGAAGAGTGTTTCTGCATGGATGAAAGAGAAGTGGAAGGATTATATCCTGGGAGTATTACACAAACTTCGAGGCCAGGTAAAGGCCTTGACATACCCTCTTAGTATTGTATACAGACCCGTACAGAGAAGAGCTCCTACAGCTAGATCTTCAGTGCTCCAGATATCTGTTGGAAGTTTAAGGTTTTTTTTTTAACTATAAGGCATCTGATTATTTCGTGGTTTCCCCTGCTGACAATTTCATTATCATTACTCAGAAGAAAATGAAAGTAACAAGAGGGATTTCTATTTTGCTGTTAATACTGACCAAGAAATCAGAACAGTGATGACAAAGAAAGAATGGAAAATTTAGGGAAGGTTTGGCACATTATCCTGGACTTTACTAATGTGAAGGGAAAAAAATGATAGGCTCAATTAGGTACATCTCTGGCTTTAGGAAGGCATACTTCATAACACTCAGGAAAGACATGGCTAAACAGTCAGTGGTATTAGAAATTGCTACAGCTCTTTTGTAGAACAATTAGGCAATATGTAAAAGTCATAATACTGTTTGGCACCAAAAGCCTACTCCCAGGAATTGATTTTATTTCAAATGCCCAACTGACATTTCAAATAAAACCTAAACTAAAAGCATCATCATGTTCACCATAGATTATCACCAACAGTCCAAAAACCTATCTAGAAACAACTTAGGTTTTGTCCCTTGACCTCCACTCCAATTCCCCTAGAACTGCAGTCAGCAAATGCTTTCTATAAGAGGCCAGTAGTGATTTAGGCCATACTCTGTTGCAACTACCTAACTCTATCATCGAAGCATGAACCCGCTCATAGACAATATATGAACGAATAAGTGTGGCTGTGTTCCAATACTTTATTGCTAACTCTGAAATTTTAGTTTCCAATAATTTTCACATGTCAAGAAATATTATTCTTTAAGAAATGTTTCTTCAACCATTTAAAAATATAAAAATCATTATTAGCTCATGAGCCATACAAAAACAGGTGGCACAGCTGCCCAAGGATGCTCCCACTACTGTGGTAGAAGAGAGTCTTGGAGAGGGTGGAGCCCTTCTTTCCTCCCACTCCAGAACTGGGTCTGGGTTTTTCTGGTACCATCCTATAGTAAACATGTATCTCTTGCTCATTTGTCACTTGAGATGCCAATTCCTATTTGTAATGTTCTTTTTGAGAAAGACACATTTGTCCAATGATAATGTTCTTCTGGTCATGCATCCTATCTCACCAAATATTACTGATACCAAGGAGAAAGAAGGAAGTATTTATTGATTACCTTCTATAATGGAAAAATATTCAAATTTCTGAAAGGGAGTAAATGTGATTCCAAACAACACAGCCCTGTAAACGTGATGGACCCCCCAAATAGACTGAAGAGCAGACTGATGCCACATAAAAATAAATGTACCTGTAGGATGGGAAGCCTCTGGTATAATCCAAAGAATTGTGCTATTGGTTCAATTTTGCACCATACAATCCCTCCTGACCCTGTTATAGAGTCCTCCTGAAAAAGGACTGTAGCTTTCTGTGCTCACAGATGTGTAGGGTTTTTCAAGGAGCACCTCTTCCCTCTTAACCAGAGAACCAGGATTCTCTTCATTTCAGAGATTACATGGCAAATTGAGGCTGGCAAGAGTCTTTAGAATCAAAGAGTCAGGGCCTAACCAAGCCTAAGTCTCATTTCAAAGTCCATCCCAGTCCATGACTCAAGTTCTTTCCATGGGAAAAAGACAGAACAGGGAATGGGCTTAAATAACATCTTGATCAGGGTTAACTAAGCAGTGTCTTTCTCATAATTTAATATGCATGCTCATCATCTGAAGATATTGTTAGGATGAAGAATCTGATTCAGAGGGGTTTTAGTCAGCTTGGGCTGCCATGACAAAATACCATAGACTGGGTGGCTTAAACTACAGACATTTATTTCTTACAGTTTTGGAGTCTGGGATGCCCCAGATAAAAGTAGTGACTGATTTGGTTACTAGTAAGATCTCTCTTCCTGGATTGCATATAGCTGCCTTCTCACTATGTTCTCACATGACCTCTTCTTTGTGTGTATGGCAAGAAAGAGCACAAGCTCTCTGGTGAGACACTTATAAGGACACTAATTTGATTAGATCAGGGCCCCACCCTTACAACCTCATTTAACCTTTATTACCTCCTAATAGGCCCTATCTCCAAATACAGTCACATTGAGGGTTAGAGCTTCAAAATATGAATTTGGGGTGGTGACACAATTTAGTCCATAATAGTAGGTGTGTGGGGGGCCTGAGATTCTCTATTTCTAACAAGCTCTCAGGTGATATGGATGCTATCTGCCTTTGGACCACATTTTGGGTATCAGAGAACCAAAGTTAAAGGTCCCAGGTCCTGCTTTAGGACAGAATCAGGGTGCTCAATGATAAATGGGATGACATGGCTAATCATGTTAGTAAAGCTTGTTCAGGAATGATGCCAATGAGAATAACAGCACTGTATCCTATTGATGTGTAAAATGTCATCAAAGAAAGCACAAAGACATGAACAGATTAGCACAATGGCAGTCAATTCTTCAACAAATGACCCTAAGTGAAACTGCCTTGAACGGTATCTTTCAGATTTCTGGATTTTTTCTAAGACATGTGAAGTTCTCCAGATGAAATGTTTTATACCTCCAAATCTGAAAGCTTCTTACCAAAGACCCCTTCTCTGGAGCATTATTAAATTTTCAGCAAAGAGACAAAAACATCATTACTATATGAGAAAAATAATCTTAGCACATAGAAGGGAAAGAAGACTCCACCTGAATTTCCAAATTTGTACTACTAGTAACTCTACAGAGACAGATGCAACTTAGAAAAAGATGAAGAATCAGGCCATTTTGCCATCATTTTATTTGGCCTGCTGATAAGTATCACCAGCCAGGAGAAATGAGGACTGACTTTACAAAAGAGCTGCACACACACACACACACACACACACACACACACACACAAAGAAAAGAAAAAGAAAAGAGAATGCCTGCCCAGATGTATTTTGACAGTTTCCTACAAATGAGGCAAGTTAATTCTGGGCTCAGGAATACCATTTTTCTCTAGTGACATGTCAGTGGTTCTCAGAACTACTTTGGGTATCTGTGCCTTTATTTTCCTTGGGCATGAATCAGGCTCATTTGGATGTGAGGTCAGGCCACTGTGCCCATTAATGTTCTTAACTCAAAGACAAACTTTAGAGACTTCAACTGTAAATAGTGTGATATCCTGCTATTTCTTCTGACTGAAAAGTGGTGGGTAAAAATAATTATCTGACCTTCCATGGCCTGAACATGGAAGAACACTTCTTGGGATACTGCACAGATGTTCTCAGATACAGGTTCATGGCTGGAGGACCAAACTGAGTTCTCCATGTTTTAAGCATCTCTGGGAGTCCAGAATAGTGACTTAGCCTCTCAGCAACAAAGCACAGCCTCAAACGAAGGACCAGAAAGGTTTGATTAAAATCAGCTGCCAAAGCACGATTTACAGCAGCCAGGACATGGAAGCAACCTAAATGTCCATCGACAGAGGAATGGATAAAGAAGATGTGGTACATATATACAGTGCAATATCACTCAGCCATAAAAAGGAAAGAAATAGTGCCATTTGCAGAGACATGGATGGACTTAGAGATTGTCATGCAGAAGGAAGTCAGAAAGAGAAAAACAAATATCATATAATATCTCTTCTATGTGGAATCCAGAAAAATGGTATAGATGAACTTATCTGCAAAGCAGAAATAGAGTCACAGATGTAGAGAACAAACTTACGGTTACCAAGGGGTGAAGGGTAGGGTGTGACGAATTGGGAGAGTCGGATTGACATATATACACTACTATGTATAAAACAGATAACTAATGAGAACCTACTGTATAGCACAGGGAACTCTACTCAATGATCTGTGGTGACCTAAATGGGAAGGAAAGAGGGGATATATGTATACGTATAACTGATTCACTTTGCTGTACAGCAGAAACTAACACAACATTGTAAAGCAACTATACTCCAATAAAAAAAAATAAACAGCAAAAATAAAATCAGCTGCCAATATTCAATGTTTCCATTTCATTCACAGGTTAAACCTCACCGAAAGACTAAATTAACGTGGCACAAATCAGTGGTAGAGAATTAAGCAAATATACTTTGCCTGAACCTATCCTTCTCCATCAAAGAGAAAAATCAAGCTGGCCTAAGTAGAGGCACAGAACAGGAAAGTCTTTCCTGGATGCTTCACTGCCTGACTCTTTATTTTCCCCCAAGCAAATATTATCATCGACTTGCTGCTTTTCTAGAAGCTATGCAGGAAGGTTGACTTGGATGGAATCCAGAACGTTTGTTACCAGTTTTGTTTGAAAGAGTTATCTGAATATTAAGAGATCTTGACCAGTGATTCTTTTATTTGATTCCCAAGATCTAGATTTCTCAGTGATGTGTTGTTAGGGTTCTGGACTGCAGGGGCAGAAGGAAAGAAGGACAAAGAAAACATAAATTGAGCCGAAGTACTAAGGCTGTATTAATAGTCATTGAGTTACAACTGTGAAGTTGTGTTTAATTACTTTAGGAACAAGTCTCTTGAGCAGCTCACTTGTTCCCTAAGTAGGACGTTAGAGCTGAGTAAAGAGGCCTTGAGGAATAATAATGAGGAAATGCTGACCTTGCTTGTTTCTCTCTGTCCCCACCCTCCATCCCCAATCCCCTAGGATGAGCCCTCTGAACTGTGGCAGAGAGGGTTGGAGAGGATGGAGCTTTCTTCTCTCTCACTCCAGAGCTTGGCTGGACATTTCTGGAATCAGTCTATATTAAACTATATATTTATAGTTATAAATATATAGTTATATATATTATATATATATAAATATATAAAAAAATATAAATATATAGTTATATATATATATAACTATTAAACTATATATATTTTTGATTATTTATCACCTTTATATGCTAACTGCATCCCTGGACTGGTGACAGAGGCATCTGGGTGAGCAGGGGCATATTCAGATTTACGGTGAGTACAGCGCCTCATAAAGTGCTTTGCCCACCACAGGCACCTCAAACGCTATGTATTTGAAATTGAACTTCATGTCTTCCCTCTCCAACTTATTCTTCCTTCTCCATTTTCTGTCTTACTAATAGTATCACCTTCACCTGATGACCCAATCTCCAACTCTCACTCCTCTTTGACTCCTTTTACTTCCTATTTTCTTTTCCAAATGCCAGGATCATTTCATTCCAGAACAGCTTCTCAATCCAGCTCTTCTTTCTGATCCTGCTGCTTCGGTATTTTAGGCTTTCATCGCTTTGCTGCAGAATTATCTCCACCCTTATCTCAGGGCATTGCTGCCAGAATTGTCTTCTTCTGCACTTTGCTATCCCTCTTCTAATTTCTTAAGTTGAATAGGTACAGTTTATTTATCTTCAGTCTTTCTTTCTTTTATTTTTGCGGTACGCGGGCCTCTCACTGCTGTGGCCTCTCCCTCCTCGGAGCACAGGCTCTGGACGCGCAGGCTCAGCGGCCATGGCTCACGGGCCCAGCTGCTCCGCGGCATGTGGGATCTTCCCGGACCGGGGCACGAACCCGTGTCCCCTGCATCGGCAGGCGGACTCTCAACCACTGAGCCACCAGGGAAGCCCTCTTCAGTCTCTCTTTACTTTCATTTTAATTTTTCTAATATACTAAAAGCATTTAAAGCTTTACATTTTCCTTTTGAATACAGTTTTAGCTGCGTCCTGTACTCTTTGGTATGAAATATATACTTTTTTGTTACTCTCTAGATAATGTCACATTTTTGCTAGGACTTGCCTATTATGCCAAAGAACGTTTCTTAATTTGTAGGTAATTATACTTGTTTTGGGTAACCATTTGTTGTTGATTTACAATATACAGTAGACCCTTGAACAACATGGGTTTGAACTGCATGGGTCTACTTATATGCAGATTTTTTTTTCAGTAGTAAATACTACAGTACTACATAATTCATCCGTGTTTGGTTGAATCCCTGATGCAGAATTGCGTATATGGAAGAACCTTGAATACGGAAGGTAGACTACAAGTTATAGGAAGATTTTCAACTGCACTGAAGGTCAGCACCCCTAACCTCCATGTTGTTCAAGGATGGGGACTATGATATTCCTTCCTTTCTCTCAGGTGAATGGTACTTAGGCTGGATAAGATTTTAGGATCATAATCTGCTTTTATTAATAATCTTTCTTTCTTGGGGCTTCCCTGGTGGCGCAGTGGTTGAGAGTCCGCCTGCCGATGCCAGGGACATGGGTTCGTGCCCCGGTCCGGGAGGATCCCACATGCCGTGGAGCGGCTGGGCCCGTGAGCCATGGCCGCTGAGCCTGTGCGTCTGGAGCCTGTGCTCCGCAACGGGAGAGGCCACAACAGTGAGAGGACCACGTACCGCAAAAAAAAAAAAAAAAATAATAATAATCTTTCTTTCTCTATACAGGTGTTATTTCAGTGTTCTTTAGATTCTAGTATTTCAGATGATGAGCAAGTGACCTGTTCTTTCTGTCCGAAGGTCTGTAATATTTCCTCCTTATCTTTGAAAGGTAGAAATTTCACTAGAGTATGTCTCAGGTTTTTATTGTTGTTGCTTTCCCCTCTTAATTCATCTTCTCTAGGACTCAGTGGAGCTTTCAGCCTGAAGGACCAAGTATTTCTTCAGTTTGGGGAATATTTTCTTCCATTATTGGCTTATTGCTCTGCACACGTTACTTCATATGTTAACACGGTAGGTCCTCTGGATGTGTCTTCTAGGGCTCTTTTCTCATTCCACATGACTTATACTTTGGGGACTAGTTCTCTGTGTCTTGAGATATTTCTTTAACTTGATCTCCCAGAACATGAATTCTATTCTCAGCAGTGAGCATTCATTTTTTTCAATTTGTCTACTGAACTTTTAAAATTCAGAAATATCGTTCTTGTTTCCAGAAAGTCTTTCTGTGCTCTAATTAGATCTTGCTCTAATTACTGTTATTAATGTCCTCTCTCTCTCTTCCATTAGTTCTAATGTAAATGAAGTTGCCAGCCTTGTCTTTCTCCCTCTGTCTACAGAGTCCCCTTAAGTGGGTTGTAATTTTTCATTACCTACTGATGTTGTGTGCTCCCTCAACCCGTGTCCCCGTCAGCCCGTTGGGGAATTCTATCAGTGATGGCAGAGCACGGGGCAGGAGGCACGCCAGTGCCCATTTTTATGGACTGGCGGCCGGCAAGCAGGTAAAGTGTTACGTTCCGCTGAGGTGCTGATCGAACTCTCTCTATTTAGAACAGATCCAGCCCATCAGGGAAGCCCCACGTAGGTCCAAGAGGGTGAGCATAAATCGGTGACCTCTTCGAGTTCCACATCTGTAGTCGGGAGAGACACGGCCCCCTTCCAAGGGCACAGACAGACATCTGCCAGATGGGCTTCTTTGGGGAGTCGCAAAATCCAAGGTCCTCACTTTATGGCTCCTCCTCTGCCACTGGTCACCAGGCCTTGCTGGTGGCTGCCAGCTACAAATTGGCACTTGCCATCTGCTTCTACCAGGGTTAAAGTATGAGCCGCTGCAGCTGCTGACCTTCAACACCCCCTGAAAGGAGTTCAGGGTAGAGATCAGGAATGAGGCCCTCTGTGCTCTGGGAAAAAACTGGCAGAACAAGCCTTCGGGTAGTTAGATATTTTCAGGAGAAGAATTTATGAGCTCCAATTCCTGCATCTCTTCATATCTAGAAAAGCATTAAAATCCTTCACGGTGACGTCTGCTCCTTGTGACTAGCAGTAACCTTCACGAGATTAGAAGCAACCTTCTGCCAAAAATGTGCGCTTGATCGCACATTTTTGTGCGATCGCATTTATCCCCCTTCACCAAAATCACATATAAACTGATCTCCCCACCACTTCTTTGGAGCAGTTCCTCAGAGCTCTCTGAGATGCCATCTCTCTGGCTATAGTCTTCATTTTGCCCCCAATAAAACTTTAACTCACAGCTCTCACGTTGTGCATTTTTTTTCCAGTCAACACTGCCATGGAGCCCGAAGTCCCCAACATGCTCTCCCTCATTGTGTCCTCTGGACTCTGGCTCTAGTCTCAATTCTATTGAGAAGGACAGGGGACAAGGCCATGCTTTCTCTCTGGCAGTCCTCTTCTCAGATTCCAAGCTATCTTCCTAAAGTGTAGGCAATACTAATACCTTCCAGTGGCTTCCCTCTCCCATAGCACAATATCCAAGCCCTAGGCCCTATGAGCTGAACCTTCCTTAAGTTGGATGCACTGAACCAGGCCTCACCCCCTCTGTTTTCTGTCATACCTGACTGCTCACTTTCTCCAGACCCATGCCGTGTATTCCCTTTCTGTGTTGACATGCACGTTCCCTTCATCAGGAAGTCCCACCACTTCCCCTTGCTCTGACTTCCGGCAATCTCTTCATTCTCTGATTCAGATACCACCTTTTATAGGAAGCCTCAGTTGGAATTTATTCTTCCCTCCTCTGTGACCCTATCACTCCTAGTTGTTCCTCAGTGGCAGCACTTCACACAACCAGCCTTTTCTTTTCATTTGGCCGTGCCGCGTGGCTTGTGGGATCTTAGTTCCCCAATGAGGGATCGAACCCGGGCCCTCAGCAGTGAGAGCGCCGAGTCCTAACCACTGGACTGCAGGGAAAGTCCCAACCAGCCTTTTCTTAAATGACCCTCTCTCCCTCTCCCACCCCAGACCCTAAATAACATGAGGGCAGGTTCTAGGTCTGTCTTATTTGATCTCTTCTCACAGTGTCTTCCATGAAATGGATGCCCAATATTTGTAGTGTTGAATTGACAATGGAAAACGATTAAACCCTGAGCTTTTTTTTTTTTTTTTTTTTTAACTACTGGTGAAAGATAGCGTCATTAAGATCCACTGGAGTTTAACAGAGGAACTGATGTCCTCAGCATCAGTTTACAGACTTGCACCTCCAGAAAAGGCTTCTGAATCTCATGGGAAGGACTTCCAATTATTTTCTCCTACCCCACCGAGGTGTTATTGTAAAGAGAGAGATGGGATGCGGGTAACAGGGTTTGTGGTCAGTCACAGCCACTGCATGTCACGCAAAGCCTCTCCTTGGTTGCCTGGAAGTATGCGGCTTAGTCAGGTAGAAGATGGCCGGCGAAAGACCAGAGGTTCGTGCTTTTCAGAAGACCTGTCTGTCGTACATGAACCATTGCAAAGATAAGCTTTGAGGGGGAAATGCCTCTGACACCGCAGGAAGTTTGAAAAGATTCATGATGTTAAGAAGGCCTACAGAATGCACAAGAAGAGTTGGGAGGTGCCTTTCCCAAGACAGCTGATTGTAAGGAAGCAGGACTCACCCTACTTCCACCTGCTTGCAGACTCCCACTTCATGGAGAACCATAACTTTCTGAAGAACACTTCACCTGTCACCAGACCTCTGTGTGACTTGGGAATGAGCAAAGATGACACAATTGGATAATCAACAGTCTAACCTTGACTAGTTTAACCATTTTCCTGCCTGGGGCTCCTTGAAGTAGCTGGTCTCACGGTACCACTTTCTTGCTCTAGTTTAGAAAGCCAAGTTGAACGTACTAAAATACAGAGACCTGTATTATTAACTGAGTGTGTGTTTATTGTAAAGATGTATTCTCTTGGTGAGAATATATTGCAGCTCTTCCTGGAAAGGAGCCTATTGGCCCCTTTAAGAATCCCATTTAGCACACTGTCACTTTAAATGCACCATTTAAAGGCAAGGGCCAGTGCCTCACCCAGGGCCAGACACATAGCAGACTCTTGAAAAATGTGCTGAAAATGGAATAGTCAGCATTCAGCGGAAAGGTAGAGATTCAGTCTGATCTTTCTTTCTTTTTGGCCTTTACACCATTTGTTTTTATAATTGCATTCCAATTTCTCCTTTCCTCTTCACAACCTCTTCAAGACTACATGTGTATATGTGTGTGTTTGTATGTGTACGTGTATATGTGCTTATGTGGGTAAAGTTGTATATGCTTTTATATATGTGTGTATATGTGTATATCTGTGTATATGTCTGTGTATATCTTTTTGTGTGGAGGAGTATATGTGTGTAAATCTGTACATATCTGTGTATGTGTATATACTTGTATATATCTACATGTATGTGTTTATGTATGTTGGTATGTATATATATGTGCGCATGCACATATTTAATATATATAGTATAAACATATATTTTATAAATAAAAAATGTGTATATCAGATACTCACTACAGTTGATGATCAAGCCATTTCTTCATAAAAGCTAGCCTGAAAAGAGTCTAAATGACATCTTGCTTTAGTTTATTCCTTGACTCTTGTAGCATTACTGGAGGAGGACAGGGGAATGGGGTATAGGAGAACATTTGGGATGCTGATATTAGCCTTCCAGTCTAAAGGGAGATATTGATGGTACAGGAAAAAGGGAGAGGAGGACTGAAGGAGGGAAGATCTGAGAAGTGAGAGAGGATAGAATCCAGAGCTCAGGGGAGAGGTTGCTTTAGATAGGAGAAGGGGCAAGCCTTCTACTGGGTTAGGAGGCTCCTTCCAAGCTGGGTGACCCTGTTTCTGTGCTCTCAGGGCAGTAGCAACTGTAGCAGAAGGCTCTGAAATTCTCCTTGCTATGCACTGAATTGGGTCCCCTAAAATTCATATTGAAGCCCTAACCCCCATGTGATTGTATTTGAAGATAAGGCTTTTAGGAGGTAATTCAGGTTTAAATAAGGACATAAGGGTGAGGTCCTAATCCCATAGGATTAGTGGCCTTATAAGAAGAGGAAGAGAGTTAAAGGTCTCTCTCTATACCTGCACACACTGAAGAATGGCCATGTGAGGACATAGTCAGAAGACAGTCATCTGCAAGGCAGGAATAAGGTCCTCAATTGGAACTGAATCTGCTAGGACCTTGATCTTGGAATTCCCAGCCTCCAGAACTGTGAGAAATAAATTTCTATTGTTTAAGCAACCCAGTCTCTCATATTTTGTTCTGGCAGCCTGAGCAGACTAAGATGCCCCTCCTAAGGACTCTTACCACACAGCCATTGACCTGTGAAAGAATAGCTTCCAAGGCCCAGAGGGACTCTAGCTTTGGAAAGAGCACATCTTTGCTTTGTGTGATGGTCACAGAGGCTGGGACAATGGGAGACTCTCAGAGGAAGGAGTATCAGGATTCTGTAGCCTTACTCTCCAGTGCAAGGAGCGTCATTACATGCATTTCTTGTGCTCCTCTACCATGGCATTCTATTTGGTTAATTCCTACTCAATACCCTCAAGAATGAAGCAGACCCAGCAGGAGGGTCTGTTCTGAGCACAAAAAGGTTGACATAAAAATTCATGATTTATTGCCTCTTCTTCCCACTTCTGCTACCCATGCTTCATGGTGAGGCTGTACCGGTTTAAGAATTCAGTCTCTGGAGCCAGACGCCTGCGTTCATCACTTTACTGGTATCGTGACCTAGGGCAGATTGCTTAACCTCTCTGTGCCTTTGTTTTCTTATGTGTAACGTGGGGACAATAACACCATCCACGTTGTAGGCTTGCCGTGGAGAGTCAAGAAAGTTAACATGTGTAAAAAATCTTAGCACGTGGTAAATACTTAATGTTGGCTCTTATTATTTTTTTCTGTTCTTCTTCCTTGAGGTCATTAGCAGGGGACCCATGGCAGTTCCTGGAGCTGAAGCATGGCCAGCTCAGTTAGTCCAAGGCATGTGCTTCTAAAGGAAAATGGTCTTGACCGTATCGGGAGAAGAAGATGGGAGCAAGTGAAGTTGGGGTGGCAGGTCTGGTAGTGGAGGGTGAGAGGGTGTGTGCCTGCTGGCTGCTGTTTTCTCAGTGAAGCGCGAAACAAGGTCATCAGCTGATGGGCAGCGTGGAGGAGGGGCTGTGGGAGGCTTGTGAAGGCTGGAGAAGTAATGAGTTAGATGTCTAAGAGAGGGGGAAAATGAACCTTCTAGAGAAACCTAGCAAGCTTGCTGAGGAATACTGAGTGCCAATTTGAGTCTTGAGATCATGAATTTAAAGTGAAAACAGAGGCTTGATTGTGTGAGTTTCTTCCAACATCCAGCAACCCGGGGTGATGCAGGGAGAAGGCGTGGAGCTGCTTTCTGATCGACTGTCCTCGTTTGCAGGGCTGTGTGTCCACTGTACACTAACACCTGCTTTTATACATGACGATTGTGCCGGTTTTGTTCATAACATACTATGTTAATGATGAAGGGAAATATTCTAGAGTCCTCTCACCTTGTTGTAGCTTCATTTTCATTTCCTTGTCCCTTTCCCCTGAGACCACATGTGTAAATTACCAGTTTATGGTAATTTAATTTGTAGAATGCTTTGGACAAAGAACTCATTTTCTTAGTTCATGTGGCTTTGGGTACTGTATTTTCTTTTTATTACCCTATCAGGGTCTTAATCTCTTTGTGCCAAAGCAATAAGGGCACAAGATGACAACGAAAGCTCATACTTCTATAGCACTTACTATGTGCCAGGCACTGTTCTAAGCACTTTACATATATGAACTCATTCATTTTTCAGGTAGGGCACAGAGAGCTTAAGTAACTTGCATGAGGTCACACAGCAAGGAAGTATCACAGCTAAGATTCAACCAGGCAGCCTTGCTCTGGACTCCATGCTTTGTACCTCTATGCTTCTCTAGGGCACCCTTGAAAAGAAGTTAAAAAATTTGTGTCTCTTTAAAATATTTACTTTCTGAGAAAATTTATAATAGATCTACCTGCCTGTAACTAGGCTCTTTCCTTACCTTCCTCTCACATTGCATGTACCTCCCCGCTGTTGACATCATTAAGGATAAAGACGACCAGTACCATCTCTCCAACCAGCCAACATATATTTATGAAAGGCCTACCTTGTTTTAGCATGAATGAGATAAAGATGACCAAAACACTCTCCTTGCATCCCCAGAACTCAGTCTAGCTGGGGATCAGACAAATGGACAGGGAAAGTACAACAAAGGATACAGGGAAACCCCCAGAGACACAAGATCCTGTGAAAAACAAACTACATAAGGAAAAAGAACAGGTCAATGGTGCTGAATTTATTTCATTCTCAATGGCAGCCTTTTTAGTCCCTGAGCAGACGCCAACTCTTCTGGTTGTGTTACAGAAATACTCCGGCAACAAGATGCCAAAAACTTTAGTCATTGTGCTCTTGAATTTCCGGAACAAGGGGAACGTGGAATGCTGGGAACTGGAGGTGGTATTCTGAGCTCATTGTTAGCAATTTTAATTTGCCTCTTTGGCCAAGTGGGGCACGGTCAGAGTTCCACAAATCAGCTGGATGGGGTCACGTCCTGGGCATATTTCTCTTGACGAGTAATGTGACAGTGGGCTGAACAGAAGGTGGGTCTGGAGCCCCTCACACATTGGATCCAATCTGGACCCAGTCATTTACTGGCTGTGCAGCCTTGGGAAGACATTTAAGTTTTCCAAACTGCAGTTTTCTAATCTATGAAATGGACCTTCCTTGCAGGGATGTTGTAAGGATTAGCAATGAGTTTGCAAATTTCCTAGTATAATATGCATTCAATCAACCCAAAGCCATCATTATTTATTATTACACAGAGTTAAAACTCTATGGTAAAATTGTCTTAAATGCATCCTTTATTGCTGGAGCAGTCATCTCTTCCTCCGAGTTCTATCGCACCTTGGAAATATTCAGAGAGGGTGAAAATGCCATAAAAAGGCAACTTATTATACTCAATTGCTCTTTTAGAAGGTTATCTCACTAGACCATACTTAAGAAATTACACGATCATTTTAACTTCATTGCCCATTTTTTAACTCTATATAGGTATAATTATAGTTGTATTATTTTTGTTATTATTATTATTACTTAACATTGTGGTGAGGGTAAAGGTGAAGGGAATAATTATTTATTAATTGTTTCTATCTACCAGGCACTCTGCCAAACAGTTTTGCATACAATTAAATATCACAACCACTTGGGAGCTTGGTGGTAGCATTATTTACATTTTAAAAATGAAGTAACAAGGCTCAGAGAAGTTGCGTCACTTTTTCAAGTTCACACAGCCAGTGGGTGTCAGAGCCAGTCTGGCCACAGGCCTTTTACTCTGACCTCCAACCTGTGTGTCCTCCTGAAACAGGTATTATGGTCACAGCTATTTTACAGATGAAGAATGGCAAATCGGAGCAGTTAAGTGACTTGTTCAAGATCATACAGCTATTGAAGAGGAGGCCCGGGACTCAGTCCCAAGTTTCAGTGCAGTTTTCTTCCTTTTCCTTGAACCCCGGGGGGCAGACAATAGAGTAGAATGGTTAAGAGCACAGGCTGTTAGGTTTCTTGCTGTCAGAGATGGAAATATGGAAAGGGAGAAACTAGAACGGTATTAGACTAGTTTTGAAGGCATTGGTATGAACTCATATATAAAGGTATATGTAGCCACACCAGAATAGAAACGAACGTATATGTAAATCTCTCTTTCTTCACGTATACACATAATTCCTAATTCTTTCTACCTAGAGGGCCAGCTTTGAAGCAGCAATGAGCACACCAACACCACATCTTGGTTTCTAAATACCGTTCTTCATTAAAAGAAACCAGGGATCCTTGGAGAAATGGTTGATGCCAGGGCTGGAGCAGGGAAGGTACAAGATGAGCCTGGAATATCTTATTGTGCCAATTTGCAAGGAAGTGCCCTAAAAATGATAGGAAAACTAAAAAAGACAAAGCAGACAGGTTGAAGGCGCTCCCAATAGGCAAACTGAAGACAACTGGAATATCAAAATAAAAAATAGTAGTAATACATTATAATCCACTGAATAAGTAGAAAAGCACAAGTCTATGCTGGTATTCATAAATAAATGAATGACTTGAAAATTGATAAGAACTGGAATATTTACATAGCTTCAAAATACCCCCCCACACACAAAAATACTTGTTAATTATGGAGGGTAAAATGCAATGTGATAAGTCCAAATCATGAGCCCCCGATAGCATGCAATGTGAGGAAATGAGCATCACTTCTGTGATATTCCCGCTAAAGATGAAAATCTGAATCTAATCATGAGGAAATATCAGATATCCACCAAAGGAAGGATCTCTACAAAAGATCTGGCCTGTAATCTTCAAAGGTATCAAGGTCATGAAAGTTAAAAGATTGAGGAACTGTTCCAGATTAAATGAGACCAATGAAATGTGACAAATAAATGTAACACATGATTTTGCTTTAAGGGACGTTAGTGGTAAACTGGTAAAATGTGAATGGGGTGTGAGAATTAGATGGAAGAAATGTTTTGAATGTTAAATTCCTGATCTTGGTGGTTGTGTTGTGGTTGTGTAGGAGAATATCTGGTTTATTGGAATTACATGCTAATATATTTCAAGGTAAGATGTATCAGGTGAACGACTTACTCTCAGATGGTTCAGGAAAAAAAAGGATCTTTGTATTGTATTTGTTTTCAAGATAAAAAGTTATCTCCCCCAACAATAAAAATCTCAGAACAAAAACAACAATAAAATGGAACATAGGTGGTACATGCAGAAGTTATAGTAAAGTGGTTAAAAACATTCTTTAGGCTCTGGATTTGAATTCCAGCTTTGCCACTTACTAGCTATGTGAACTTAGGCCTAAGTTATCTGTGACTTACTTTCTTGGTCTGTAAAATGGGGATAATAAAAGTACCAACATAGATTCTTTGTGGATTTAAATGAGTTAGTAACCATAAAGTACTTGATATCGTGAGGTCTATAATCAGTGCTTAATACCACTGGTTGTTCTTCTTACATGGTAGGCAATGATATGGTTCTCTGTGATCCATGTTCCCTTCAAGGTGTATGCCAGGGAGAGAGATCTGGTGTACTCCTTCTGACTTATTCAGCTAGAAATAGAATTCAGCTAGAAAGCATGTGCTATGTGGTCAATCCTATTATACAGGCAGATGGCTGTAGATTTCACAGACTGAGAAAGTTTAAAATAACACAGATGTGTTTATAATCTTTGGATATATACTTTTTGATGTAGGGCCCAATGGGGATTAGTTTTTTTTTTTTAACTATACATAATTATCCTATCAGGCCAAGATATTGTGTTAGGAATAAGCTAGGCATTACTATGAAGAAAAAGTGATTATCACATTGACAAGATGTTTCTTAAGCACTTTAAAAAATATACATGCATGGCCTATTATAAAGGATTAAAATGTATCCACTACCAACAGTGGCTAATTCAGTTAAAAATGGAAATAAAAAATGGAAATTAAAACAATGTTCTGGTTGGGAAGGAAGCACAGATTGCACTTTGATGTTGATTCTTTGAAATTATTCCTTTTCTGCCCTTTGGATACTTAATACCGAGCAGGAATAACACAATATGAGAAGCTGAGTGTGGGCGTGGGGAGTAAGACTAGTATTTTGCTAGTTATCTTCAATGCATATTTTTTTTTGGTCCGTCTCCACTAATGAAATTCAGTTTTAAGAACCCTGAGTTCTTTTTCAGTTAGCTTTGGTTGACATGAGAGCCGATGGGCTCTGACAAAGCCTCTTTGCTCTCTCATTTGGCAGTCTTTTAAAATGTTACTTTAAAACATTTTAGAGGTTCACAATGACCACTGCTAACAGGACAAAATGGGATCCACCTCACCCCTTGGAAAAGAGTGAAAACCTCCAGCTGGGCTGAACTCTAACCTTGACCCTGGGATGTCCACTTGAATATGTCCGTGTTCTGAACTAAAGAGCCACATTGGCTTTTTTTTTTTTTCTTCTTCTCAAAAGGCAGAGAATTATTATTATTATTATTATTTTTTTTTTTTTTGGCGGTACGCAGGCCTCTCACTGTTGTGGCCTCTCCCGTTGCGGAGCACAGGCTCCGGACGCGCAGGCTCGGCGGCCATGGCTCACGGGCCCAGCCGCTCCGCGGCATGTGGGATCTTCCCGGACCGGGGCACGAACCCGTGTCCCCTGCATCGGCAGGCGGACTCTCAACCACTGCGCTACCAGGGAAGCCCCAAGGCAGAGAATTTTTGACGCACCTTCAAGATTCCATTTATATCAGTGACATAATAGTGTCAGTTCTTTGAAGGAAGAAAGAAGAACAGGCAGCAACTGGTATTATATTGTTAAGTGCCCAAGAATCAATTACATCCTTGCTGAGACAAGAGGCAATTTTCCCATTTAAACTTCACAGATGCACGGACTGGCAAATTATTGTTGGGTTGTTGCTTCTTTTATTATAATTAACAATTAAAAAACACACTTTATAATGTAATTAGCTGTTTACTGGCTGTTACTGGCTCAGGTCATAGCCGGGACTTTACTTTCAAGGATATGAACTACTAAAAAAGTATTTTAATCAACTCTTTTAGATTCAGTCACTAGTGTGGAACCATTTTGGTCCCTCACAATTAAGCCGCTGGAAATTTCCAAGCTGATCTGGGTTTATAAGAAGCATCTTGTGGAAACCTATCAGTTTCCTTTCTTAAAACATTCAGCTGGGAGTTCACTGATTCTTCATTTCTGGGAAATGTAGCAGCAGTTTTCTTGCCTTCCCCCTCCCCCAACCTTTTTCCTCTTGTTCATCCTTAAATAAATTCTTTTATCTCAATGTAGGCTCATATTCTTAATATTTTTCAAATACACACACACATGCAGAACACACAAGAAGCTAATTTTGTTCAAGGTCAAATAGAAATTTTATGATTACCCTTACACGGACAACCTGTTTGAAAGAAGCTAATAATTTAGATAATAAGCAATGCCATGTTGGAAAACGGCACTAGAAATGGAAACTGTTAAGTGTAACAATGGATGACTGTTCATAATTATAAAAGCTAACACTTATAGGGCACTGATTATGTACCAGGCACTGTTTAAAGTACTGTATACGCTGTCCACAATTTAATTCAGTTAATGACCTCACAATGACCCTCTGAGGTGGTTTCTATTATAGCCCCCAGTTTAGAAACAGAAAAGGGAGATGCCAGGAGGCCTGGTGATTAGGCCATGGCTATGGAACGTGCAAGTGGCGGAGCTGGATTCAAACCCAGGCAGCTGGCCCCAGAGCCCATGCTTTCAGCCACTACAGTCTACTAGTATCTACAAAACATGATGACTGTTGAAGCAAGGTCGAAGCTTTTTGTTCGTTTGTTTGTTTTTAAATCCATAAAAATGAAGTAAAAGAGATTTGAGAAGCAATGTCTTCATATACTGATTGACAATCCGCACTGGTGAGAATCCTGGGGAATATACATTTGCTTACTATGGACCAGGCTAAAGCATGAAGTGGGTTAAATGTCCAGAAAATATCCATGGAAATAATGGCAAAAGTTTTGCTTGTGTAACACACTCATGCACATAAGGTTATTGAAGTTACCCATACCTCCTCATGTGGTCTCATACTCTAAGAAAAGAAACCACTATATGTTGCCGCGTATTTAAAACTATTATTGTTATTATTTACAAATTTAGGCTACTTTTTAGGTATTTAAAACTATCCTTGGATCTTCTTCCTATTGCATCAGGGCATCTTGTGTCGAGTAAATGGTCTCTAATAACGATCAAGTAAGGTACTTCTTACCCATACCCTATCCTTTTACAGAATAGGAGTTGAGGCCACTTACGACAGAAGGTCACGTAGTTGGACAAAGACAAGTGTTATGTCATGAAGAGGGGGGTGTCATGATGATGGGGATGGGGGGAGGGGTGGGTAGAAAATGATGGTTTTAGAAAACTTAGGGCTGGACATAGTTACTACAGCTGAGCCCAGCATTTCGTGCTTAATTGACACAAAGCAATGGTGTGATGTTGGTGAAATGCGTCTTAGCTCCTGATATTCCACCTTTTATCTTCGTTCCCTGCCCGGCTACTGGTACTTAACGCTGATATTTCTCTCCACATGTCTCCTGAGGCACCCTCCTCCCGGGGTCTCTCAGCTGGCTGTCAGCTCATCTCTTAGAAGTCACGGCTTGATATCGGTTTGAGAAACTACCTCTCCCAAGAGAGCGGGGTAGAATAAATGAGGACACTTGGAAAACTTGAAAAGCTGTTAGAGGTATTTATTGTTGTTATTAATGGGACAGTCAAAGCAATAATACCTTTAAATTAGGGGACTGATTCAAGTGGTGACTCGGGCAGCTGTATGGGCTGGGAAGATGTCTGGATGATGTTTGGGGTAAGGGGTCAACTTGGGACTCCCTAATAAGACTGTATGTAAAGCAGGCATTGACTTGTATTAGGAAGAGAGGAGAGAAGGCAGGTAAAGGTAGAATTCAAAGCCGCACTGAGTCTATCTGCACGGAGAGGAGTGGAGGAAGAGGTCTATCCCTGCTACCTTTCTAACCACAATTAGAGCAGTTCATCTTTACAAACATTAGTTGAATGCCTCCTGTGTGTCAGCACTGGGTTGGATGCTGCGGTACCATGGTGACCCAGACACATCCCTGCCCTCAACAGGTTGATGATCTAGTGGATGACACTAAGAGGCAGCTCCTCTCCATGGCTGTCCACACCAAGATACTTACTTTTAGAGGAAGTCAGACAGAGGTCTGGGAGGAAGGGCTTGCACACCTGGCTGGAGATCTCCCCTGAAGAGGAAGAAGCAGAGTATCTGTGGTCCTGGTCGTCAGAGAGTGTGTAGGACAAAGCCTGCATCCACGATGGGCACTAAGGCCCAGCGGAGGCCAGAGTCACGGTGTCCTGGGTTCATTACTTGGCTGTATTGGCCTTAAACGTCATCTCCTCCAAATCTGTTATTTTACAGATGAGGCAACTGAAGCCCGCAAGATATACTGATTGACTGGGCAGTGAGTGGCAGAGCTAGAACTAGAAACCAGATGCTCTGATGCCCCATTCATGCCACACTTAGGCCTGAGCCACAGGGGCTTGGCAGTTATGAAAATAAGGACACACTTAGGGGAGGGGCTATTTTCTGTCTTATGAGTCATTTATACTCCAGGGCTAGTGACTTCATCAGAGCCTCTAGGAGAATAGATTTGGAAAGAGGGTGAAGAGAGATAGGCAGCAGTCCCCTGGGTCCGGGGAGAGCTGGTTGCGGCCGTTGAGATCAAGTTTTGCAGGCTCATAATGTGGCTCAGTCACACACAGCCACGGGTGCCCTCACATGGGTGCCTTCCCGCTACATCACTTAGGCTGACAGGACAGAAGCCTCTTCTGACAAAACACAAGCGAGCTCTGCAGGCTTAGGGAAATTTTGAGTATTACATACACGCATACATCCCTCTTCTCTACTGAGAGGCAGACCCCAAAGGCAGCATAGGAGCCCAACCCACGGCTGAGTCAGTGATGCTCACAGACACACAGTAAAGGCAGGACTTGGAAGCCCCAGCTGGCCCACCTGGGCCCCTGTGGAGGGGGCGGGGCAACGACAGCCAAGGCGGGGAGTGGGTGCTTCTAGGCAACTCTCCTTTCACTGAACCTGCCTACAAGGGGTGCGGAGGACGTGCAGCTGCACGTGGCCTTCTGGGAAAGCATCCTCTTCACTTGCATCAGCTGCATGAAGAGCTCGTGGTGGCGCTGTTAGTCATGGACGCACCTGGTCCACCCGCCCTTCTGCTCAACCATCTTCCAGGTAGGGATGGTCATGTGACCCAGTTGGGCCAAAGATCCCTAAGCAGAAGCTGTTGGATGGGGCTTCTAGGGGATCTGCTCTCCTGGTTAAATAAAGGAGGTGACAGATTCATGTGCTATACACGCTCTCTTCCCCCCTCTTCCTTCTGAGGACACGGATCTGTGGCAGCCTCTTATGACCGCGACAAACTAACACGGCAGAGATGATGGAAAGAGCCTGAGTCACCATTGTCATCATCGATTTTCTGCACTAGTTCTGGACAGATCCTCGGATTTCTTAATATGTGAGACAAAGAAGGCCCTATTGGTGTAAGCTACATAGTTGGGTATTTTCCTGGTATCAAAACAAGTAACAACCTTGGGATTCAAGGCCTTTCACAATCCGATGCCACAAAACCTTTCCCGTCTCACCTGCTGCCACCTCCCTCCCTTCTCAGAACCCCATTCCTCTGATCCAAATACCACAGCCCTGAGAAGTCCTCCAGGGAGCTGGTCGCACACCCTGCTCTACACTCTAACCTTGTTCGTACCATCGCCACGACACACAAAACCATGTATTATTTGCTGATTTGCTTAGATTCTTTCAACTCCCTCCTAACTTGACTCCCACCCTCCACCTTTGCCTCCCTACAGTGTATTCTCAGGATGAGAGGTTCCTTTGAAACACCAGTCAGATATATCCCTCTTCTTTGTAAAATCCGCCAGTGACTCCTCGTTCTTTCAAAGTAAAAGGCAAAGTCATTACAATGGCTTGTAAGGCCCCGTACGACCTTCCTGCCCCCATTTTTTCTCCAGGGTCTCCTTCTAACTCTAATTCTTCACCCACACTGGCCCGTAGACACTGCCCCGACTGTCAGGCTCGCTCTCATCTGCAGTCTGCATAAGCGGCTCCCTTTGCCAGAGCTCTCTTCCTTCTCTCCCTCCTTCAAGTGTTTGCTCAAGAGAGACCTTCTCGTTAGACCTACCTGGACCACCCTAACTCACAGTGCAACCCAACCCCATCTCCTGTATCCAGTTCTCCACCTTCCCTTACTCTGCTCTATTTTTCTCTATAGCACTCACCGCCTTCTAATATACTGTATAATTTACCTATTTATTGTGCTAATTGCTTATGGTTTACTTCCTCTTGCCAGAAGGAAAGCTCCCTGAGGGCAGGCATTTTTGTCTTTTTTCGATAGCTGACTTAGTTCAAGTGCTCAGAATTGTGCTTTGCCCATAAATATTTGTTGAGTGTATGAATAAATTGATTCGTTTACGATTAATATGGCACTGAGGACCTACCATGTGTCACACCCTCTCAGGTCCTAGGGATGTGGTGGGAATGAGCTACGGTCCTGGCTCCTGTAGAGTCTGCAGCTAGATGATTGTTTACCATCCCAGTTACCCTACTTAGACTAGTCTCACTAATAGGTAGAGGGTATATTTATCATATCAAGGAAGAATAAGAATTAAAACATTAATTTCTGGAGGACTCCTTCATTACAATCCCATCCATAATTCATACAGAAAGGGAGACAGATTGGGTCCAGGTTTTGAGGAACTTCACAAAGAAAGATGTTATTACAATGAGCAGGCTGCCCAGGAATCAGTATTTGAAGGGCTTTTATTCCTTGAGATGGAGGCCAGCTGGCTGGTCTTGCCCACATTTTATCTCATCTGAAGGCACTCTCGCCTTTTTGACTACGGCTGGAAATCGGCATCTAGGACATAATCTGATTGGAGCGACAGCATCAACCAACTCCCTTGGGAATGAAGGTACAGCCCTGGTAATTTCTTTGAACTTAACAATGAAAGGGAGAATTTAAATAAAACCCTTGAGACAGCATTCCTTTTCATGCACGTCTAACTGGACTTGATCATAGGATTCTGTCTTGATAAGTCTGCTCTTGATTCCCTGGAAAGGTGGACAGCTCCCGTAATGACTGCAGAGGTCTCCTCCCTTTACTCAAGTGTGTCAGGGCAACAAGAGCACCTCTTGGTTTTGACTTTATGGCTTTTTTAAAAGAGATGGTCACTTGGTCTTTTTTGGGGGGTGGGGGGTTTATAGAACAAGCATCATGGAGATTTATTTACTTGTATTCAAAAATACTGTGGTGAATAATTTTTAGTGTGTGTTTTGACTCTGCTTACCTCTTTGATGGAAAAGTACTTTATAACTGATAGGCATTTCAGCAGATCAAGGAGATTCATTACCCTGGCGGTTTTTCATTTTCAGATAGGAATGAGTAGAAATTATCCAATTTCTCTTTTTATAATAACGTCCAATACATTTAGTGTCCAATTTCACACTGCCCCTTGATTTATAGCATTTGCCAGATTAATCAAGATCTGCTGATATTATAAAAGGTTGGTGTCTCTTAACTCTATGAAGCCCAGGAGGCAGGCATATAGAACCACACAAGGAATAAACCTCTCTGACTCTGACTCTCATACACACTCCAGAAAGCAATTCATTTATACTCTGTTTACTCGTGTGTTTCTATCTTGTCCTACCCTGCCCCACATCTTGAGGAAATGTGCAGATTCTTGGCAGCAGCAGCAGTCTCTCAGAAACCTTGATTAAAACCACCCATAAAGTAAAGTAAGTGGGGAGTTGCATACCAAATCTTTAGTGTTTCAATGGTTTTGAAGTTTAGATAGCCTGTGTCTTCCTTATCTTTGCACATCAGGTTTTCATTTAGGGGTCTTCCTACCTGATCTCTGCCTCACTAGAGGGCGATGTGCTGCAGAGGGCCTTCGGGGCAGGCTCTCCTGGCTCTGCCAGAAGACATGTAGATGGCCAGCACACACATGAAAGGATGCTCAACATCGCTAATCATTAGAGAAATGCAAATCAAAACTACAATGAGGTATCACCTCACACAGGTCAGAATGGCCATCATCAAAAAATCTACAAACAGTAAGTGCTGGAGAGGGTGTGGAGAAAAGGGAACCCTCTTGCACTGTTGGTGGGAATGTATATTGATACAGCCACTATGGAGAACAGTATGGAGGTTCCTTGAGAAACTAAAAATAGAACTACCATCTGACCCAGCAATCCACTACGGGGCATATACCCTGAGAAAACCATAATTCAGAAAGACACATGCACCCCAATGTTCACTGTGGCACTATTTACAATAGCCAGGTCATGGAAGCAACATAAACGTCCACCAACAGATGAATGGATAAAGGAGATGTGGTACATATATACAATGGAATATTACTCGGCCATAAAAAGGAACGAAATTGGGTCATTTGTAGAGACGTGGATGGATCTAGAGACTGTCATACAGAGTGAAGTAAGTCAGAAAAAGAAAAATAAATATCGTATATTAGCTCATATATCTGGAATCTGAAAAAAATTGGTATAGATGTCTTATTTACAAAGCAGAAATAGAGACACAGACTTAGAGATAGAGAACAAATGTATGGATACCAAGGGGGAAAGGGGGGGGTGGGATGAATTAGGAGATTGGGAATGACATATATACACTATTGATACTATGTATAAAATAGATAACTAATGAGAACCTACTGTATAGCACAGGGCACTCTACTCAATGCTCTGTGGTGAGCTAAATGAGAAGGAAGTCCAAAAAAGAGGGGATATATGTATACGTATAGCTGATTCACTTTGCTGTACAGTAGAAACTAATACAATATTGTAAAGCAACTGTACTCCAATTTAAAAAAATGGGCTCAATAATAAGATAAAAAGTATATGGCACATAGTAGCACTACACTATGATACGTGCATTCCTCTCCCCAACACGCACATACTTAGTTTCTTCTAATTTCTGTAATGTTTCAAGTTTGCTTCAAGTTCCAGCATCTTTTTCAAGGTGGCCTTTATCATGAACTACAGTATATGATGCTATGTTGACATGTGGATGCGGTTCTATCTCTGCAAATATATTGAGAGTCATCGGAGAACAGGAACTAGGTGTTAAGTTGTGTTTCTTTGAATAATGTGACTGCTTTATAGATACTTAGTGACTGATGACTTAAAAGAGAGAGAGAGGCAAGAAAGGAAAGTGAAAGAGAAGTTTTATAGGTTATCTTTCTTGCTTATTTGGAAATCCTATGTTTAGCTTTCATGATGCTGGCATCTCCTCTAGCGCCTCTGAACTGGAGAAGTTCTCATGGAAGAACATCCTGTAATTTTCCTTTCCAGTGTTCTATTGCAACTACTAACCACCTTGGCCTCCTCTTGCTGGCCCCATCCAATCTGAGGGCACAGGTTGGAAGAAAAATCCTTATTTCTCCAGAATCTACTAGTTCTGTCTTGAAAATGCCTCTTGTGCCTGCCCCTTCTCCCTATCCCCACAGCTACTCCCCTAGGTCAGGTATTCATCTCATCTCATTTGGATTCAGTTCCATAACCTTCCATCTCTCCCCACCCCAATCCATAACCTCTGCTGCTGGACCAATTGGATGTGGGTAGAGTCCTTATCATCTCAATGCCTCTGATGATAGAATCATCTCCCTCAGTCTGGTCCCCAGCACCCTCCATGACCTCTCCACACCCAGTTCTCTCAGCCTTACACCCATCTCTTTATGTCTCCTGGGCTTCATGTGGTCCATCCCATGAGCCTCTTCTGACCTCTCTCCTACCGTTCATGTTAACCCCTTTTGTGGTCACCCAATATTGCCCTTGACTACGGCTCTGGACCCTGTTTTCTTTCAGGCATGGCTCCTGTGCTTCTTCATCATCAAGCTTTCCCAACCTTCAGCTGGAATAAACACCTCCTACTGGCATCCCTTAGACCTTATCAAGATACCTTTTAAAATATTTATCCCTCTCAATCTTGTCTTATGTTTAATATAATATTTCATATATTTTGCATTATAAAAAATTCTATTTGGGGATGTCTTTTGTCTCCTACCTTTCTTTTTAAACATCTTTATTGGAGTATAATTGCTTTACAGTGTTGTGTTAGTTTCTGCTGTATAACAAAGTGAATCAGCTATATGTATACATATATCCCCACATCCCCTCCCTCTTGCATCTCCCTCCCACCCTCCCTATCCCATCCCTCTAGGTGGACACAAAGCACTGAGCTGACCTCCCTGTGCTATGTGGCTGCTTCCCACTAGCTAGCTATTTTACATTTGGTAGTGTATATACGTCCATGCCACGCTCTCACTTCATCCCAGCTCACCCTTCCCCCTCCCCATGTCCTCAAGTCCATTCTCTACTTCAGTGTCTTTATTCCTGACTCTCTTGTAAGCATCTTGAGGACAGAAGGCATGACTGTGTCTTTGCTTTTTAAAGAAGTTTTTTGTTTTTTTTTCCCATTATAAACCCAATGCACCTGATTCTCTGAGTTGGAGGAAAGGCATTGTAGATAATGAGAAAGTTGGAGTCCAATAACCTTGTATTTTCTTGATGAAGAAGACAGTAAAGTCAAGGTTTTAAAGTAAGAGTTTCAAGTAATTTTTTTAAAAAAAGTAATAATTTGCTTATGTATCTAATAAATGCTTAGCTTACATATCCATTTTCAATTATAATTCTACAGCAAATCCTACTGTCCAAAAAAATTTGCAGACTCATTACAGAAAATTTGGGAAATTCAGAAGTCAAAGCAAGGGAAAATGTCTTCACTTGGAGTGTAACACATTGCCTGACACCTTAGACTTTCAGTAAATTATCTTTAAGTAATTAATCAATGAAATCAAGATTTCCAGGAGATAAGGGCTTTGGAATGAGAGGGCCAGGGACATGAAAGCCTCGGGCAGGTTTCAGAGCAGCCAGTAGAGTGGCAGGATCTGAGGGGTGACAGAAAGCCCCACTTAGATCTCTCCCAAAGGGTCCCAGCTTGAGTGCCACTCAGTCTGAAATGGCACATGAGAACCCATCTCTCTACTCCGCTTAGTCAAACCACTAATACACCTGGAGGACTACCATAATGATATACAAAACAGGATTGCGCCACACATGTTACATCCTTTCCTCCCTCGAGGGACATAGTGGGGCTGGAGACAGGACCAGAGGAATCGTGTAGAAAGAGAAGTCACAGACCCTGACGCTAAACCTTTAAGATGATTGTGCCAGCCTTTATGTCACTGTAATCAACCCCCTAGGCCCTTTTTGCTTACCCTCCCTCATCCTCAAGGCAGGCCTTTCCTGCTTTACCTCTAGTCTCTCTTTGCCCTTCTCGTGCTCCAAGCTCCTGTCAATCAGCCCTCACAGCACCTCTTCAGACACAGGGGCCATGTGGGCTTCCTTCTCCATGGGGAGAAGTAGGTTCAAGTCTGCATGAGGCTCACACTCGGTGTCTGTGGTGAGAGACTGGTGGGCACAGGGTCTGGTCTTAGCTGACAGGCTCAGCTCATTACCCCATCCTGGGCATGCCCGTCTCCCACCCCAGGTGACTAAAGAGCCAGACCCTGGCCTGTGAACATTTAATATGAGAGCACTTAGCATTCACGTGACACCCTGTTACCTGTCATGGTCACAAAACATCTTGAGGCCTTCAGGTGGAAAGTGCTATAAATGCAAACAGCCTCAGTCAGACCTTGTTCGGTCCCTCAGCAAATGAGAGGTGAGTTACTGTCCTGTTCCGTCGAGCCCCTTGCGAATTGGTCAGATGATTTGTGAAAATCAGAGCAGAAGCAAGGGCCTCTCCCTTGCTTTCTTCATGGCGCGGATGGGAGAGGCAACAGTGAGAAATATGGCTGCCCTGACTCTTGTCTAATATAGCAAAATAAAATATTTCCTCTTCATGGACAGTAATTTGTGACTAATTAGGCATCAGTGCTTTCTGGCTGACCAGCTCCAATGCAGAGGTCAGCTGGTGTGTTTCCTAACAGATCAAAAAGAGAGAAGACAAATGCTTGTCACGGGGAAATGAGCTTCCTTAGCTGGGATGCTTGGCCGAGTCTGTGGTAGCATTGCTGCTCTGTCTGCATGGGTCTGCCTGAGCCACCTTCCTCCTAGTTAACTCACCTTTTATGGGTTCACTCAGAAGTCACTCCCTTCTAAAGGCCTTCCTCCACTCCCTGGATTATGTATAGCCAGGCACCTAGCTAGACCCTCCGGTTATGTCTCATAGTCTTGCGTGCCCTTTGTGTACAGCTCTAATCAGAGTATTATCATCTCACGCTTGATTCAGCTTGTTCCTCTCACCAGACTCGGAACTTCCTGATGGCAGGACTGGGTCTGACTCGGTTCCCCACTATTGCTCCAGCCACAGAGGCTGCCGCTTAGCGGATGCTCAATAAAACTGAATGAAGGAATTGCAGACTGTTAGCACTGGAAGGGACACTGAAGCCCCCAGAGGTGACGTAATGCGTCCAAAGACACAGTGTCCCTCATAGCAATCACATTTTCCTGATTTCGAATTCCAGATTCCTTCCCACATTCACTTGTGAGGCCCCCTGCCTTCAGAATGAAACGGGTCACTTCCAGAACTACCCTGGTCCTTGGCCTCAGGCTCAGATTTCAGGATGGTAATCAGTGGACATAGGGTGGCTAGAGGAAGGGGATGCCCAGTGCGGGTCCTGTCATATTCAGCACCTTCAGATGGTTAGTGCAACCTGCTTCCTTTGAGGACTTGGGATACTGTATTGAGCTAAAGATCTAAGACTTTAACCCAGAAAAACAGCTGATCTCTATTAGAAGAACATTTGAGGCCCGAGGCAGCTCAACAGGCAGAAAAGTAGGTCATGTTAAATTCTGTACACAGGGAGATCTGTGGCTAAATGATGGGAGTCGTGTTATGATCCCATTGATACGGTCTCAGGGAAAGAAAGATTCCCCACCCCCTAGTCACCAAATTGGAGGAGGAAAAAAATGAAAGGGTTTTACTTACTAGAAACATCTTTTCTGTCCAGGGAAGAAAAATAGCTCTTAAGAGTGTTCAAGAAATAATTTCAATCAAGAGCAAGGCCATAAACATAACAGCATGAACGGTACAGAAGGATGTAAGAGCCAGGTGCACCAGGCAACACACTGTCTTTAAGTTAAACGGCTGGGTTCCCTCTTATGGTCAGTAGAAAATCATAGAGGGGAACTGTTAGCTTGGCATTTCTTTTTTCAATAGTAAATCAATGGATCCTTCATTTTCACTAAATTGTTTTCCTGCCCTCCAGGGAAAATATGACACAAGCATAACGCAGATGAGGAAAGGAAAGGCCAGGCTGGGACAAAACCCCCTTTTATAAAACAACCTTCCTTCAGCTTGACAAATGGATGAAGCAAAATGTGCTTATACAAGCAAAACAATTAACCAGGTCCATACAGTTTAGAACTCGCATGGATCAGTCGCAGGTGGTAATTCAGCCCATTGCTCGTCAGGTGTGCGCTGTGGGGAGGGGCCGGGGGCGGGAGGCCCAGTCTCTGCAGAAAGGTGGCTTCAGAGCAGCAACTCTGCACTCCCTTCACAGAGCAGAGGTTTATGTGGGATTTGGCAGGGCCCAAGTTTCTGTGTTTCTGGAGCAGGGTGGAGACGGATTCTACCAAGTGTCCCCCTGGTGCGCATGCGTGTGTGTGTGTGTGTGTGTGTGTGTGTGTGTGTGTGTGTGTACGCGTGCGCACGCACACGCGAGGAAGGGGCTGGGAGGGAGTGTGGTGGAATTCTGCAAAAGAAGTACACTCCAGGGTACAGCCCGAAAGCCATCTCTGCCTTCCAGCCTGATAAATCGTCTAGCTTAGTTGTTCAGAAACATGTGTCTGAGATTCACAAACACATGAGATTTAAAACCTGGGGAGTTTTTAAAAATGCAGATCCCCAGCCCCACTCGAGACAGCGGAATTGGTCTCCCAGGGAAGAGTAAGAACACTATCTTACAAGCCCTTAGTCTGGAATGACCCACAGGGTTTGGGGCCCTTTGGTCCGTCCAGCACCTGCCTTTGGCAGCTGAGGAAACCAAAGTTGAGATTGTTGGAGCCACACGGATCTTGAACCTCTGATCAGGGAGTGGACCCCAGTCTTCAGAGCCACAACCCACCGCCTTTCTTCAGCAACGCGGTTGCTGGAGGACTCAGGGGCTCATTTGACTGAGGAAGGTCACACTGCCGCTGGCTGAAATCAGGCTTCCCCATTCCAAGTCCAGGGCTATTGCTACAAGATGCTGCTTCCTTTGCCCTTGCTAAGGTCCTTTCGCTTGTTGATTCAGTCATTTATGCAGTTGTTCAATTTGTACAGTGTTAACCTTGTGTGATTGCCCACTCTGTGCTACTCACAGCTGCAAGGGGTGGGGATATAAAGTTAAATGAGCAGTGTCTATATCCTAGGGAATAACACAGCCTAACAGGAGTGACAGCAGTAATAATGCACAACAATTATAGGAACGTATCACTTGCAAGGCACTGTTTGGAGCCTTTTCTGATTACTTAGTTAATCCCTCACAATAACCCTGTGCAGTAGGTGCTGTTGTCCCATTTTGCAGATGAGAAAACAGAGGCACAGAAAGACTTGCTTCAAGTCACACAGCTAAAGAGACCTAAGATTTAGTACCTTGGTAGTTGGGCCTCCGAGCCCATCTTCCTAGCCACAGCCTCGCACTGCCTCTGGTTAAGCTCGCTGTACCTTGAGAGTCCAGTGGAGGCACAGGGTCAGTTCTCCGTGGGATCAGGAAAGGTTCACAGATGAGAAGTCACCACAATCAGCACCAGGTGGAAGGTGGAGTAGGAAGAAGAATTAAGGCAAGAAAGGCAGCCTGAGCTCTGGGGGTTCAGGAGCAGAGGATGGAGGAAGGACCTCGCAGTGGATTACCTGTCACTTCCTGGTTTGTGGAGTCATGTGGCATTCATGTGTAATCTGTCCCCCTAGTAAGGGGCCACCTTTTGGGACCATGCCATTCCTCTGTGTCGCCCACCCAGAGCCCCCAATAAATACCAGGTGAATGAAAAGGAGAGGGTGGGGCAGAGAATGCAGGGACCCTGGCTCTGAGGAGAGGAGACAGTTCAGGGGCAGCTGTGGCCACAAGGACGAAGCAGAAGCCAGTCCTGCTAGGGGCAGAGGTGGCTCTTCTAAAGCTCTGGCACCTACGTCTGGGCTTTAAAGGTAAGCCCACAGTGGCTTTATGGGTTCAGGAGTTCAGAGTCTACCCTGGTGCCAAATTCAGCCTGCCCCTGACCTTACGGGCTTCCCAGGGCAGCAGAATTAGCCAATGCAAGTTGCTTTGTCTTCATGCTCACTTAAGCCACATTCAAACTGTGCTTAGAGCAGGAAAGCGACAGTTAAGATGGAGTGAATGGTGCAGGAAACAAGGGGAACACAGGCTGATGCTAGTGGAGAGTGTGTTTGACCTTGGTTTGCCGCTATCCTCGGCAGGGGAGACCCACCTAAGGATTTTACAAGCTCTGAGAACACAGTGACTTCATGTTTCCTGTGAAATCAAAAGGTCCTTTAAGGCATTCTAATGATCTCTTTAATCGCCACCATGCTAATGTGGTTTGAATTCTGGGAGACTTCCCTATCGTTTATTGTTGACAGAGTGGGGACACATCCCAATGGGTACATGAAGTTCTTTATGAAATGAGCCCTAGGAACCTGGAGGGGTTTGCCAAGGGCCTCAGCAAGCCTCTGCTTCCCAAGGCAGGGTCTTCACTGAACATCGAGATGCTCTTTCTCTCTTTGATGAGAACTCCCAGAATGATCACAGAGGGCTTTGTGGTAGAAAACTACTTGAACGGTACATCCCCCAAAGGAGCTTTGCTGGCAAAATTGAAACTGTTTAAATATGTTCATACAGAAGACACTTTAAAATAAGCCTGGCATAACTTTTGTGGGTTGTTATTCTACAGAGCTTGGTCCAGAACTATAGATTTAAAGCTGCTGTTACTGGGAATTCTGTTCACTGAATTGAGCATCCTGAGTGGTTTGGCCTCGCTAGAGTGAGAGAAGGTGGGAGGGTGGAACCGGAGCCAGGACTGCAGAGGCAGGCGCTGGCACGGTGGAACACTGCCTTTTAAGTACCATATGAACCAAAATGGACATGCAGTGACAATTTCACACAAGCAGCAAGTTGGACTTCCTACAGAGCAGTTTCTGAAAGGACTCAGTGTGTTGTTGGAGAACAGCATCTTGGCGCCCTGGTTCAACATAACGGAGATAATCTACTTTCAACTCCCCAGTTCAGAATGTTCACTAAGCTCTCACATGCCTAACAGCCAGACAATGGCAGCATGATCAGCTTTTGTAAACTGCTTGCTACCCACGCAAATCCTAACTTTTAAAAGCCACATCTTTCAAGTATCCTTCATTAACAGGGGAAAGCGAAGCAGGCTGGGTGAGGCCAGCTGTAGGCTGGGTTAGGTGTGTGACGGGCTGCGAGGGTCCGCGGGGTCGTGTAAGGAAACTGGGTGGGTTTGTGGGACCCAGTGAGGTAGGAGCTGGTGGTGAAGGACAAGGCTTTTCCTATTTCAGTTGGTAGAATGTTCTCTGAGGTTATAATCCTTTGTTTCCAGTACTTAAGCCTCATCAACTGCCCTTTAAGCCGTGTAAAGTATGACTGAGGACTCCGGTTACAGCCTCTGGGAAAGAAAGGAGTTTCTGAACCCTCTGTAACCCTTTCTGGCTGAACAGACACGTGAAAGCACAGTGTACAGCAAGCACCCTACAGGTGAACAGAGCAGGGCAGAGGTGGGGAGGGATGGAAAATTACATTTTGAAGCAAGGTTTAGAATAATTTTATCATCATGTGCTTCCCGTGTACGGTTTCTCAAAGCCACCCCAAGTCTCCTGTGCACTGCTTGCGTAGGCGCCTCCTATACTGATAGGCGAGCATTGTTTTCAGGTTTTAAGCATAATAGTGTTTTAAGATGTAACCTTATTTGCTGCTCTTTCAATTGCTGCTTTGCAATGTTTTATCTATTTTAATTACTGTTTTAAGGTGCTGCATGTATCCCAAGATGCTTCTGTGAAGGGTACCATTTTAAGAAGTGAAGAACTAGATAAATAAATCCACATAAGGATAAGATGACATTAGTCAAACCTGTGTCTAAATGAGCATTTTTTTAATGTGCCCAATGTTGAGTGCTAATGAGCAATAGTCTCTCTTTCAAGTGTAAGGACTGAGGTGTGATATCCAAGGTCAGACATGGAGCATGGGTAGAACTGGGAGTGGAAGGCAATATTCCCAAGGGCTCTCTTCGTTTCCAATAACTAGAATCCATGCTATCATGTTTGAGTTTGAGCTTCTGTTCTCAACAAGTCTTTAGAGGTAACAATAGCTCTAATGAAGGCAAAAGTATATATTTTCCACTTAACTCTAGCAGCAATTGAACTGTAGTTCTCTTGGCCAGGAAACAAATTCCACAGACCCAGTTCTTAACCTGAATCATGTTACCCTTGGTCACACACTCGACTGCGTTCCTTGGCTTAGTCAAGTAGGAAACGGATGGTGGGTTCAGAATTTCCTGAACCTGAAGTAGGTGCTGTAATGACATAATGCCTCTCCACTCCCCCACGGCCACACCAAGCTTTTTATTTCTGGATTTAAGCACAGGCAAGGTGAAAACAATAGCTGAAATTTCATAAAACAGTAGTAGTTACGCCTAAATGTTTTTACTGACTTCCTAAAAACACGTTGGAATCAGCTCCAACTGTGTTTATAAATGAAAAAGGAAATGAAGTTCAACACCCCCACTGCAAAATTCTTTGGTCCTGAATTGGCCAGATGCCTAGATTTCCTTTACGTAAACGGGGTCAAGTGTGAGGGCAGCCAATTGTAAACTAAGGTTCTGGCCTCCTGGAGCCTCATGATCAAAGATGTCAGTGAAGACACCATGAAGTCGTGATGTAACTTCTTAGTATGGAGAAAACCCAGGCCGATGGAAGCAACGAGCCCAGGGGTCAAGAGCCCTTGGAGCGAATGTGGCTCATGCAGCAAGAAAGAAAACACCTTTCTCAGGCCTCTCTCCCCTCCACCCAACACACACACACACACACACACCTCTGCTTCTACAGACTCCTTCTGTGGGGCTGGTCCTATGATTTTTTTATTACTCTCAGATAGCTTAAAAAAATGGTCCTCTGATCAAAACAACGAGGTATCACCTCACTCTGGTCAGAACGGTCATCATTAAAAAGTCTACGAATAACAAATGCTGGAGAGGGTGTGGAGAAAAGGGAGCCCTCCTACACTGTTGGTGGGAATGTAAATTGGTGCAGCCACTACAGAAAACAGCATGAAGGTTCCTCAGAAAACTAAAAATAGTGTTGCCATATGATCCAGCAATCCCACTCCTGGGCATATATCCAGACAAAACTATAATTCAAAAAGATACATGCACTCCTATGTTCATAGCAGCACTATTGACAATAGCCAAGACATGGAAACAACCTAAATGTCCATTGACCCATGAATGGATAAAGAAAATGTGGTACTATATATATATATATATATATATATATATATATATATATACGCACACACACACAGTGGAATAGTACTCAGCCATAAAAAAGAATGAAAATTGCCATTTGTAGCAACATGGATGGCCCTAGAGATTATTATTTTTTTTTAATTTAATTTTATTTATTTATTTATTTATTTTTTGCGGTACGCGGGCCTCTCACTGTTGTGGCCTCTCCCGTTGCGGAGCACAGGCTCCGGATGCGCAGGCTCAGCGGCCATGGCTCACGGGGCCCAGCCGCTCTGCGGCATGTGGGATCTTCCCGGACCGGGGCACGAACCCGTGTCCCCTGCATCGGCAGGCGGGCTCTCAACCACTGCGCCACCAGGGAAGCCCCCTAGAGATTATTATACTAAGCGAAGTAAGTCAGAAAAAGAAAGACAAATACCATATGATATCACTTATATGTGGAAACTAAAATACAACACAAATGAACTTATCTATGAAACAGACTCACAGACATAGAGAACAGACTTGTGGTTGCCAAGGCAGGAGGGTGGGGGAGGGATGGATTGGGAGTTGGGATTAGCAGATGCAAACTAGTATATATTGGATAGATAGACAACAAGGTCCTACTGTATAGCGCAGGGAACTATATTCAATATCCTATGATAAACTATAATGGAAAAGAATGTAAAAAGAATGTATATATATGAACCAATTTGCTGTACAGCAGAAATTAACACAATGTTGTAAATCAACTCTACTTGAATAAAATACACTATAAAAGAGAGTGTGTATAGTATGTTATACATATGGGTGGGGCAGACTTACTTTTCATTATTTACTCTTTTGTATCTTTCACATTTTGTACTTTATATATGCATTTCCTATTCAAAAAGAAATAATTTTTAAAAGAGTCCTCTGGTCACTTGTAATCACAGAAATAGTCTCAGGTAATAATTATGTTCAGTCACATGTAATAATATCAGAATCTGAGTTTCATTCCAAGTGAGTTCCCTTCACCAGCTTGGGCCTGCTGCAAGGATCCATCTTTCTTTTGATCCTCCTGATGTTTCCCACTCCACTCCTACTTGCTAGCTTGGCTTCTCCAAGGTTAGGGGACAGGAGAAGGAGGAGAAGTAAATAGGCAAGAAAGGTTTCATTTGTCTGGCACAACTAAGGTGCCATTTCCCTTTGGCTGTGACAGATGTTGGAAGTTGACTGGTGTGGGCATTTGTGAGGGCTCTCTAACCTGTGGTTTCCTACATGGTTTGTGCGTTTCATCCACCCCTCCTTTGCCCCCTGAACAACCAGCTGTATAGCCCTGGATTTCTTCCGCTGTGATCTCTGGCCTCTCCAGGTGACATTCTAGCGCCAGGTCTATGACAACTCAACACAACAGGATCAGCCTATTACACCACATGATCCGTCAATAGGAACCATGCTCCTTAGATGCGTTCTCAGTGGAAACACATCAACTTCCTAAACTGTAGCTCTCACTCTGTTGCAGGCTGTTTCAGCCAGCTCCTGGCTCTTTAGATTTCTCCAGGTGAGTCAGGCAGCAGGTCTGACACTGGGTCTCTCAATCCTCTGGGGACATTCATCAAGCCTGTCAACGGTCTCAATGAACCTCGTCTCAGGGGCTTAAGGGGAGGGGCAAGCTTCATCTGTGTTATCCCTTTCTTATACATGATGTGACTCACAGATTCACTTTGCCCAGTGGAATGTGAGTAAACATGATACCCACTACGTCCAAGTGGAAGCTTTTAGAGACTTTGGAAGTTTCAGCCCTTTCTCCTGTCATGGGAGAGAAGCATGTTCCAGATAAGGCTGCTCCTTAGCCTGGGTTTTAGGATGAGAAAACAGATGGCAGAGCTACAGCCAATCGGCAGCCAAGAGGAGTCAAGCCCAGCCGAGCTGCAGCTAAGTAGAGCCCAGTAGAGTCAAGCAGACATGTAGGTGACTCCTAGCCTTTACATAACTTGAACAACAGACATCAAACATCAACAAACACCTTTGTGGTTGCAGATCACTGAGATATTTGGGCTACTGTCCCTGCTGCAAAAACTGACTAGCTAAGTAGTGGCACAGTAGGTATTAGAGGGAGTATGTCCTAGAATCCAAGTGAAGAAGGAGGTTTCAAGTAAAAAGGAGGATCAATTGAGTTAAATGTTGTTGATCGACCAATAAAATGAAAAGTGAGGCTTGACCATTGGATTTAGCAACATGCAGGGGAGCATCAAGACTGGTAAGAACAGGGACTTCCCTGGTGGTCCAGTGGTTAGGGCTCCGCGTTCCCACTGCAGGGGACCCAGGCTCGATCCCTGGTCATGGAACTCCTGCAAGCCCCGCAGCCAAAAAAAGAAAAGAAAAAAAGACTGGTAAGGACAGTTTGGCGGAATGATGAGGGCCACTGCAATATCAGAGTACATTCAAGAGAGATGGGGTGGGGGAGAGGATTTGTAGATACTGTGATTTGAAAACTCTTTTGAGGGATTTTGCTATAAAGGACAGCAAAGAAGGAGGTTATAGCTGGAGGGGGTGTGTGGGCGGGAAAGGTTTTTTGTTTTTACTTCAGATGAGACTGATAACACTAGGTTTTTAAATTATTCAGGGAAGGGGGCAAATGGGGGCAAATGATGATATGAGAGAGAAGAGAGATAAATGCTGGAGTGATGTCTTCCGGTAAGTGAGAGAGGATGAGAGTAACACACGAACAGGAGGATGAGCCTTAATTGGAGCAAGATAAGTTTGTCCCTTGTAATACAACAAGGTGGAGTTTAAAGGCATTGATACAGGGAAGTAGGTAGATAAAGGGGGAGCTTGTGAAAATGATCTTCTGATTGCTTCTGTTTCCTTAGTGAATTGAGAAGCTCATCAAAGGAAAGAAAAAGCTGGGGAAGAGGTGATGGGGGTTTGCGGGGAGGAGAGAAAGTACGAATGAGCTTGTCTAGCAGAGTGGGGTTGTTCATGGGTTAGGGAACTTTAGGATTATCTCTGCGCAGCCCTCAAAGGCCCTGAGTGCCAAGCATGATGCTAAAAGCTAGGAGACAAAGGGAAGAGATCCAGACCATGCCCTTGGGAGTCTCACGGTCTAAGGTAGAGAATGCTACCATCAGCAACATTCTGCCTTTTTCCCATTTCCATTTGATGTGTGTCACGTACTTGAAACTACCTCTGTATCCCCCCGCAAGCCCCACCTATCACAAATACACTTGGCAGAAGACAAAATTACGATGTTGCTATTTATTTTTATAGCATGTATTAGAAGTTATGAGACACACTGGACAATCCAAAGAGAAGTTAACTGTAGGATGTAAACACAGGCCAGATTTTCATTTCACCTTAGTAGCCTACTGAGTTAGACAGGATTTGGCTCAGTGACAGAAAAAAACAAAATCACAGCCAGATGTTTGTGTTCAGGATTGGAGGCAAAAATATTAAGTAAAACAAAAAAATCAGAACTATACTATCAATAATCATCAGTAGCTTTACAAAATATATTTATTCCTATACTTTTGTGCTACTTTTGCTGTGTTGCCAACAAAAAATTTCTGCGAAAATGTTTGCCTCAAAGTCTACCTTGAATAAAGGAAACAGAGCAAGTCGAAATTTGCAAATGCCCTGTGTGACTTCTGTTTAAAATGGTTTCACGTCAGCAGTCCCTAATGGTACCCCTCCTAATTTCCTACTAAAATGCTTTTGAAGGCCCAGAAAAGGCAAACAACTCCAATACCATTGAAAACCTAAAATAAAGGGCAGGCTAGTGCTAGAATCTCACAGGAGTTTTCAGTAACCATAAGCTGGAGGAGGGACCTTCAAGACGGTGGAGGGGTAAGACGTGGAGATCACCTTCCTACCCACAAATACATCAAAAATACATCTACATGTGGAACAACTCCTACAGAACACCTACTGAACATTGGCAGAAGATCTCAGATTTCCCAAAAGAGGCCTAAGGGTGACCTACATGCAGAGACGGGGCCAAATCCAAAGCTGAACCCCAGGCGCTGTGTGAACAAAGAAGAGAAAGGAAAATTTCTCCCTGCAGCCTTGGAAGCAGTGGATTAAATCCCCTTGATGGACCCTGCATCTGTGGAATACCTGAATAGACAACGAATCATTCCAAAATGGAGGTGGTAGACTTTGGGAGCAAATGTAGACTTGGGTTTTGCAGTCTGTGACTGATTTCCTTCTGAGTTTTATGTTTATCTTAGTTTAGTTTTTAGCACTTGTTATCATTGGTGGATTTGTTTATTGGTTTGGCTGCTCTCTTCTTTTTTTATTCTTTTATTTTAAAAATTAAAAAAAAATTTAATTTATTATTAAAAAAATTTTTTTTTCTTTCTTTTTTTCTCCCTTTTCTTCTGATCTGTGTGGCTGACAGGGTCTTGGTGCTCTGGCCTGGTGTCAGGCCTGAGTCTCTGAGGTGGGAGAGCCAAGTTCAAGACATTGGACCACCAGAGATCTCCCGGCCCCACATAACATCAATCAGAGAGAGCTCTCCCAGAGATCTCCATCTCTCCTCCATCTGGATGCCCCATGCCAAACAACTAGCAAGACAGGAACACTACCCCATCCATTAGCAGAGAGGATGCCTAAAATCATACTAAGTTCACAGACACCCCAAAGCACACCACAGGATGCAGCCCTGCCCACCAGAAAGACAAGATCCAGTCCCACCCACGAGAACACAGGCACCAGTCCCCTCCACAGGAAGCCTACACAACCCACTGAACCAACCTTACCCACTGGGGGCAAACACCAAAACCAATGGGAACTATGAACCTGCGGCCTGTAAAAAGAAGACCCCAAACACAGTAAGTTAAACAAAATGAGAAGACAGAGATACACACAGCAGATGAAGGAGCAAGGTAAAAACCCATCAGGCCAAACAGATGAAGAGGAAATAGGCAGTCTACCTGAAAAAGAATTCAGAGTAATGATAGTAAACATGATCCAAAATTTTGGCAATAGAATGGAGAAAGAACAAGAAACATTTAACAAGGATCTAGAAGAACTAAAGAGCAAACAAACAATGATGAACAACACAATAAATGAAATTAAAAATTCTCTAGAAGGAAGCAGTAGCAGAATAACTGAGGTACAAGAACAGATAAGTGACCTGGAAGATAAAATAGTGGAAATAACTACCACAGAGCAGAATAAAGAAAAAAGAATGAAAAGAATTGAAGACAGTCTCAAAGACCTCTGGGACAACATTAAATGCATGAACATTCAAATTATAGGGGTCCCAAAGAACAAGAGAAAAAGAAAGGGACTGAGAAAATATTTGAAGAGATTATAGTTGAAACTTCCCTAATATGGGAAAGGAAATAGTCAAGTCCAGGAAGCACAGAGAGTCCCATACAGGATAAATCTAAGGAGAAACACACCAAGACACATATTAACCAAACTATCAAAAATTAAATACAAAGAAAAAATATTAAAAGCAGCAAGGGAAAAGCAACAAATAACATACAAAGGAATCCCCATAAGGTTAACAGCTGATCTTTCAGCAGAAACTCTGCAAGCCAGAAGGGGGTGGGAGGACATACTTAAAGTGATGAAAGGGAAAAACCTACAACCAAGATTACTCTACCCAGCAAGGATACCATGCAGATTCAATGGAGAAATTAAAACTTTTACAGGCAAGCAAAAGTTAAGAGAATTCAGCACCACCAAACCAGCTTTACAACAAATACTAAAGGAACTTCTTTAGGCAGGAAACACAAGAGAAGAAAAAGACCTACAAAAGCAAACTCAAAAAAATTAAGAAAATGGTAACAGGAACATACATATCTATAACTACCTTAAATGTAAATGGATTTAATGCTCCAACCAAAAGACACAGACTGGCTGAATGGATACAAAAACAAGACCTGTATATATGCTGTCTACAAGAGACCCACTTCAGACCTAGGGACACATACAGACTGAAAGTGGGGGGATGGATAAAGATATTCCATGCAAATGAAAATCAAAAGAAAGCTGGAGTAACAATTCTGGTTTTTGTTTTTTGTTGTTTTTTTTTGTGTGGTACGCGGGCCTCTCACCACTGTGGCCTCTCCCGCTGCAGAGCACAGGCTCCGGATGAGCAGGCTCAGCGGCCATGGCTCACGGGCCCAGCTGCTCCACGGCACGCGGGATCCTCCCGGACCAGGGCACGAACCCGTGTCCTCCGCATCGGCAGGCGGACTCCCAACCACTGCGCCACCAGGGAAGCCCTGGTGTAACAATTCTTATATCAGACAAAATAGACTTCAAAATAAAGACTATTACAAGAGACAAAGCAGGACACTACGTAATGATCAAGGGATCAATCCAAGAAGAAGATATAACAATTGTAAATATTTATGCAGCCAACATAGGAGCACCTCAATACATAAGGCATATGTTAACTGCCATAAAAGGGGAAATCAACAGTAACACAATCATAGTAGGAGACTTTAACACCCTACTTTCACCAATGGACAGATCATCCAAAATGAAAATAAATAAGGAAACACAAGCTATAAATGACACATTAAATAAGATGGACTTAATTGATACTTAAAGGACATTCCACCCAGAAACAACAGAGTACACTTTCTTCTCAAGTGCTCATGGAACATTCTCCAGGATAGATCATATGTTAGGTCACAAATCAAGCCTTGGTAAATTTAAGAAAATTGAAATCATATGAAGTACCTTCTCCGATCACAATGCTCTGAGACTAGACATCAATTACAGTGAAAAACAACTGTAAAAAATATAAACACATGGAGGCTAAACAATATACTACTAAATAACCAAGAGGTCACTGAAGAAATCAAAGAGGAAATCAAAAAAAACCTAGAAACAAATGACAGTGAAAACGTGACCACCCAAAACCTATGGGATACAGCAAAAGCAGTTCTAAGAGGGATGTTTATAGCAATACAACCCTACCTCAAGAAACAAGAAACATCTCAAATAAACAACCTAACCTTACATCTAAAGCAATTAGAGTAAGAAGAACAAAAATACCCCAAAGTTAGCAGAAGGAAAGAAACCATAAAGATCAGATCAGAAATGAAGGAAAAAGAAATGAAGGAAACAACAGCAAAGAACAATAAAACTAAAATCTGGTTCTTTGAGAAGATAAACAAAATTGATAAAACATTAGCCAGAGTCACCAAGGAAAAAAGGAAGAAGACTCAAATCCACAGAATTAGAAATGTAAAAGGAGAAGTAACAACTGACACTGCAGAAATACAAAGGATCATGAGAGATTACTACAAGCAACTATATGCCAATAAAGTGGACAGCCTGGAAGAAATGGACAAATTCTTTGAAAAGCACAACCTTCCAAGCCTGAACCAGGAATAAATAGAAAATATAAACAGACCAATCACAAGCACTGAAATTGAAACTGTGATTAAAAATCTTCCAACAAACAAAAGCCCAGGACCAGATGGCTTCACAGGTGAATTCTATCAAACATTTAGAGAAGCGCTAACACCTATCCTTCTCAAACTCTTCCAAAATATAGCAGGGGGAGGAACACTCCTAAACTCATTCTACTAGGCCACCACCACCTTGACACCAAAACCAGACAAAGATGTCACAAAAAAAGAAAACAACAGGCTGCTAACGCTGATGAACATAGATGCAAAAATTCTCAACAAAATACTAGCAAACAGAATCCAACAGCACATTAAAGCGTTCATACACCATGATCAAGTGGAGTTTATCCCAGGAATGCAAGGATTCTTCAATATATGCAAATCAATCAATGTGATACACCATATTAACAGACTGAAGGATAAAAACCATATGATAATCTCAAAAGATGCAGAAGAAGCTTTCCACAAAATTCAGCACACATTTATGCTAAAAACTCTCCAGAAAATGGGCATAGAGGGAACCTACCTCAACATAATAAAGGCCATATATGACAAACCCACAGCCAACGTCATTCTCAACAGAAACCATTTCCTCTAAGATCAGGAACAAGACAAGGTTGTCCACTCTCACGACTATTATTCAACAAAGTTTTGGAAGTTTTAGCCACAGCAATCAGAGAAAAAAAAGAAATAAAAGGAATCCAAATCAGAAAAGAAGAAGTAAAACTGTCACTGTTTGCAGATGACATGATACTATACATAGAGAATCCTAAAGATGCCACCAGAAAACTACTAGAGCTAATCAATGAATTTTGTAAAGTAGCAGGATACAAAATTAATGCATAGAAATCTCTTGCATTCCTATACACTAATGATGAAAAATCTGAAAGAGAAATTAAGGAAACATTCCCATTTACCACTGCAACAAAAAGAATAAAATACCTATGAATAAACCTGCCTAAGGAGAAAAAAGACCTGTATGCAAAAAACTATAAGACACTGATGAAAGAAATTAAAGATGATACAAACAAATGGAGAGGTATACCATGTTCTTGGATAGGGAGAATCAACACTGTGAAAAGGACTATATTACCCAAAGCAATCTACAGATTGAATGCAATCCTTATAAAGCTACCAATGGCATTTTTCACAGAACTAGGACAAAAAATTTCACAATTTGTATGGAAACACAAAAGACCCCAAATAGCCAAAGCAATCTTGAGGGAAAAAAACGAAGCTGGCGGAATCAGGCTCCCTGACTTCAAACTATACTACAAAGCTACAGTAATCAAGACAGTATGGTACTGACACAAAAACAGAAATATAGATCAATGCAACAGGATAGAAAGCCCAGAGATAAACCCACGCACATATGGTCACTTTATCTTTGATAAAGTAGGCAAGAATATACAACGGAGAAAAGACAGCCTCTTCAATAACTGGTGCTGGGAAAACTGGACAGCTACATGTTAAAGAATGAAATTAGAACACTCCCTCAGGCCATACACAAAAATAAACTCAAAATGGATTAAAAACCTGAATGTAAGGTCAGACACTATCAAACTCTTAGAGGAAAACATAGGCAGAACACTCTATGACATAAATCACAGCAAGGTCCTTTTTGACCCACCACATAGAGAAATGGAAATAAAAATAAAAACTGGGACCTAATGAAACTTCACAGCTTTTCCCCAGCAAAGGAAACCATAAACAAGACAAAAAGACAACCCTCAGAATAGGAGAAAATATTCGCAAACGAATCAACAGACAAAGGATTAATCTCCAAAATATACAAGCAGCTCATGTGGCTCAATATCAAAAAAATAATCAACCCAATCCAAAAATGAGTAGAAGACCTAAATAGACTTTTCTCCAAAGAAGATATACAGGTTGCCAACAAACAAATGAAAGGATGCTCAACATCACTAATCATCAGAGAAATGCAAATCAAAACTACAATGAGGTATCACCTCACACCAGTCAGAATGGCCATCATCAAAAAATCTACAAACAATAAATGCTGGAGAGGGTGTGGAGAAAAGGGAACACTCTTGAACTGCTGGTCGGAATGTGAATTGGTACAGCCACTATGGAGAACAGTATGGAAGTTCCTTAAAAAACTACAAATATAACTACCATATGACCCAGCAATCCTACTACTGGACATATACCCCAAGAAAACCATAATTCAAAAAGAATCATGTACCAAAATGTTCATTGCAGCTCTATTTACAATAGCCAGGAAATGGAAGCAACCTAAGTGTCCATCATCAGATGAAAGGATAAAGAAGATGTGGCACATATATACAATGGAATATTACTCAGCCATAAAAAGAAATGAAATTGAGTTAATTGTAGTGAGGTGGATGGACCTAGAGTCTGTCATACAGAGTGAAGTAAGTCAGAAAGAGAAAGACAAATACTGTATGCTAACACGCATATATGGAATCTAAAAAATACATATATGGTTCTGATGAACCTGGGGGCAGGACAGGAATAAAGATTCAGATGCAGAGAATGGACTTGAAGACAGGGAGGGGGAAGGGTAAGCTGGGACAAAGTGAGACAGTGGCATGGATATGTATACACTACCAAATATAAAATAGATAGCTAGTGGGAAGTAGCCGCATAGCACAGGGAGATCAGCTCGGTGCTTTGTGACCATCGAGAGGGGTGGGATAGGGAGGGTGGGAGGGAGACACAGGAGGGAAGGGATATAGGCATCTATGTATACATATAGCTGATTCACTTTGTTACACAGCAGAAACTAACACACCATTATAAAGCAATTATATTCCAATAAAGATGTTGAAAAAAAATAATAATCATAAGCTATTTTGAGAAGAGCAACCAGTGGCCTATCCTTACCCCTACCCCACGTCATGGAATACAGCATCCTTGCCTGTCTGCAAGACAGCTGAAACGCACTACGTTCTTCGCCCCACTATCTGCCCCAACCCAGAGAACTTGTATCAACCAAACAACCTAGAGAAGAAAGTCATAGGGTGGGATACAAGGTGGCAGTTGGGGGTGTTGTGTCACCCTCACAAAGGCAGGGACTGTGGTTTCTTGTATTCTATGCTTTATCTGGTGGCTGGCACAGAATAGAAGCTCAATAGATATTTGCTGAATGACTGTGAATGAGTGAAGGAAAGGACGGGGGACAGAGGTCAGCATTTGCAATGGCACATTGCATTCCAGGGGTATAAATGTCCCATAAGTAAAGTGGTAGCCAGGGTGCAGGTGGGGAGATGCCAGGAGCGGAGTGTGCAGCATTGGTTCAGAGGGCCTCAAGACTGAGAAGTGAGGATGACAGAAAATTCTACACATAGGACATAGCTTCAAAGAGGAATATTTGCTTGATCCTAGAGCCTAGGTTACAGATGTTGCAAATTGACTTGCTTGCTATGGCTCCCAGCAAATAATGTAATGAACAACCAGATGGCCGTTTAGGGGAGCCAGGGGCAATCCACATACCTGTCTGTTGGCAAATACCAAGTCGGGAAATCTTTCTCCATATTCAAATACTACTGGAGACAAGAAGAATCACACAGAGCTTACCAAGATGTTTTATAGAACGAAGAAAAAGGAACATCTTCCTGAAGACCTAGAAGAAATGAGCTTCTGGAATCAGGATAAAATTTTAGAAAACTGTTAGGCATCCTCAAAACATGCAGTAATCCTGGACTATAAGAAACAGGTTGGAAAGTCACCAAGGAGAGAATAGATTACATTGTTCGTGTTTAAATTAACCTGACCTTACTAGAAACAATTTGGCAAAATATATTTTGAGCTGTAGAAAATATTCTACCCTTGACTCCTTAATTTCATTTTTATTCTAAAACAAATCAGAGATACTAAAAGTTTTATGCAAGTATGTATGAAATAATTACATCATTTATAACAGTTTAAGATAAATCTAGTCTAATCTAATGCCGATGTAGATAAATAATTTTGGCATATTCATATGATTTTGTTATTCAGTCCTTGAAAACATAATTTCAAAGGATAGCTAATAAAATTGGAAAGTTATCATGGTATATTTTAAGTAAAAAAATAACAGATCTGAGTTTTGTTTAAAAAAAATTGATTTCCAAAAAAAAGTCTATAGAAAAATGTAGTACTGTTAGTAATTATCTCTGTATAGAAGGACTTCAGATGAATTTCATTTTTTAAAATAATTTTTTAGTTTTCTAATTTTATATAATGAGCATGTATTAGTTTATACTCATAAAAATTAAACACCTGCTTAAATGCCTGGTAATGGCTCATGAAAAATAGAATTAAGATTACTGTTTCAAACATTTGTATTTTCTCCCCTTTCTCTGAGAATCCCTTTGAAATGCTAAGAGTGCTGTATAAAAATGAGTAGATCCATGGCGACAGTAAAATTTAAAAAAAAGAGAAGGGTGGGATTATTTTGCTGGCTAGACCAGAATAAACTGCAACCCACATGGACAGAGGCTGCAGGCAGGCAGCTGCATTCCCTGGCAGAGCCCCAGGAGGGCCACGCAGAGGGGCAGGTGAGGAAACCCAGGCTGTGGTGGCCCCAGAATGGACTGAACCAAACCCATTCCCAGCATTTTAGCTGGAACTTTCCAAACAAAGATGATCATTTGCTTGGTGGGGACTCATGTGTGGGTGCTGTGCCCAAAGAGAAAGAGTGACAAAGAGGCTCAAGGGGACATGCGGTGACCTTTGAGGTACGCGTTGAATCCTGCAGAAAATAAGAAATAAGCAGCCAGTGCCACTGAGAAGTCAACTGTTGAGATGCTTTTCACGTTCATCTCCAAACATGAGTGTTGCTTCATAACCGGCCAGTTATACTCTGCACTACAGATCTAGCATAGAACACCCTGCCCATTAAGAAAAAGAAGAAAAAGAAAAGAAAAGAACAGCTAAGACTCTTCCAAACATTCCTTGTACCGAATACAATGAAATCTGCATGAAAGCATATTTTGCCTCTAATGGGCAATTCCCTGTGTTAAGCAATTTCTTCCAAGTGACTCTGTGTGATAGAATTCAACACTTATTTTTAAAAACTCCAGTTAAAATCCCATATTTTGGCCTGCAATTGGTCTCTAGGGTAGATGCTAAATGGGAGCTTTATTGTAATTCTTTGGATTTTACACATTTTAAACCATAAGGTTTAAAGTGCATACTAGCAGGTAAAAGATTATAATAGATTAAAAAAATAAGACTTTATTTTCTGAAGAGAAGTTAAGGACTTCAGGGAATGAAATGATGTTGATCAAAACACTGAAATCTACTAGCTCACTGCTTACTTATAGCCAGAATGAAATGGAGGAAATAGGGAGTCCCCACTGTCTAGTGCTAATGAAAATATCTTTGTTGTATTACTTTTTAAGATTCCACATTATGAGAACTAGAGAATAGAAGAGGGGCATGAACATATAAGAAGGATACAACCATTTTAAGTTTCATTTCTGGGATGAGAAAGACATACCAGACAATTTGAAGATTCCCTATCATAAAATGGTGTACTACACACAACACATCAGAAATATGTGAAAGACTGTATAAAATTAGAATGCAAGACCTTGACTACAAAAAAAAAATTATAGTGGGAAATTTAATGTACCTCTTTCAGAATCTGACATCTAGTAAAAATATAGATAAGGATATAGGGAATTTGAGTAACATAACCAAGAAACTCAATACATATGTACATAACTTTTTTCTTAAAAATAGCAAATATTCTTCTTTTCATATCCATGGAGTATACACCCAAATCAGTCATGTACTTGATCACAAAGAAAACTTATATTTTATTATTTAAAAATTTTTTTTTGATGTGGACCATTTTTTAAAAGTCTTTATTGAATTTGTTACAATATTGCTTCTCTTTTATGTTTTGGTTTCTTGGCTGCAAGGCATGCAGGATCTTAGCTCCCTGACCAGGGATCGAACCTACACCCCCTGCGTTGGAAGGCAAAGTCTTAACCACTGGACCGCCAGGGAAGTCCCGAAAATCTTACATTTTAAAAGTAGAATTATTACTGATAACATTCTCATAATTTGATAAATTAGAAATAAATTTTTAAAAAGGTGATCAAAACTGTGATCATTTGGTAAACTAAGAAACTGTCAAAAAATTACCTATCAAAGGAAATCAAAACTGAATCATCTCAAATGTAATCACTGAATCAGACAAGGATCATCAATGGATGCTAAAAACAGTGGCTTACAGAGAGATTGGAGACAGGAGATTCACACAGCGCTCAAGTATTGCCGCATAGGTTAAAAACTAATTCCAAAGGTAAAACTATACTTTTACAATGGGGGTTAGCACTGTAACCATATGAACAAACTTAGCATCACCAAGAGTGGGACAACTTGACCTTACGTGCCTGTTGATATGAAATACGCATTATTAATTTTTTGAAATACACATTATTAAGCATAGAGCATTACCAATGAATATTCTTTTCTTTTTGGCTTAAACAACAGACATTTATTTTGTCACAGTTCTAGAGGCTAGAAGTCTATGATCAAGGTGCCAGAATGGCTAAGTTCTAGTGAGGGCATTCGTCCTGGTTTGCAGACAGCCACCTTCTCCCTGTGTCCTCGTTGCGTTCCATGGAGCATGCGTGCAGAGAGACAGCGATTGATCTCGATCTCTCTTCTTACAAGTCCACCAGTCCTGTCAGCTAGGACCCTACCCTCAGGATATCATTTAACCTTCATTACCTCCTAAAAGCCCTGTCTCCAAGTATACTCACATTGGGGATTAGGGCTTCAATATATGAATTTTGAGAGGACACAGTTCACTACACAGCAGGGTAAGTCTCAGTTCGGACTAGCCACATCCACATGGTCAAAAGACATGGGGCTACCAGGTACCATGTGGAATGGTACAGTCCAACAGTTGTACTTGAAGCATACCCCTAACGAGTGAGAAAGACTTGTGCATTTGCCAATGAATATACTTGTCTAAAAGGTTCAACCTGAATTTCGAGCCTTGACCTAATTTCTAGTTTACAGGAAATATAGCAGAGAGAAGAACATATTAATGGATGCTGGGAGGAAACAAACAAGTCCAGAATGTGGAATAGTGTGCAAAACAACTGACCTGGTTTCTTCTAAAAATCAATGTCATGGGGAAGAAAACGAGAGAAACTGGTTTAAAGAGACTAAAAAAAACCCAACATTGACCAAATATAATACATAATCTTGATTTGATCATGAAATAAAGAACATCTATACGTAATTTTTTTTGCGATAACTGGGGAAATTTGTGTATGTACTGATAAAATTATTAATTGTTTTTAATATTTTTAGACACAGTAATGGTATTTTGGTTACCTAATAGAATGTCCTTGTTTTTCAAAATTGTATACTTTAGTATTTAGATAAGAAGTGTATGTCTGTTTTTACATTGAAATGATTCAGTGAAAAAGAAAAGAATAAATAAAAACACATTTAATATATGTGATATATATATGTATATATGTGATATATATGTATATATAAAGGCAAGAAAGCAAAACAGGCATATTATTAACAGTGGATAAAACTAGGTAAATGGTATATGGATATCCTTTTTAGTTGAACTATATGAAATTGACAATACTTGACCATTTTTGAGTTTAAAGAAATGACAATTTTACATTTGAATACACCAATTACCGTAGGAGACACTAGAAGGGTGATTAAAAACCCATCATTAAAAGAACTCCAGGAACCAGATGGTTTTACAGCTGACTCCTAACTAGCCTTTAAAAATCTGATCATTTCTATGCTATGCTATTTCAGGCCATGAAAAAATAGAAAAGTCTTTAGCTCATGCTATGAATGTAGCACATCCTTAACACTATTTAAACCCAATAAAGACAGCCCCCTCTACCCCCAAAAAGAAAAAGAAAAGTATAGACTAACCTCAGTTATTGTTATAGATAGCAGAATTGTAGGAAAAATTCAATACCAGGATATCTATCAATATATTTCATCACATCAATAAAGTAGAGGAAAAGACTATGTGATTATCTCAATATATGCTGAAAATACTATTAAAATTTATCTGACATTTCTAATAAAAGCTGTGAGTAAAATAAGGTTACTAATGAGTGCTTAGTTCTGCTTAATGGACTTTAACATGTATTTTCTTATTTAATGTTCACACATTTAATCTTCAGAGACAGATCCTGTTATCCCCATTTTGCTCTCTAGGCTAAATGTCTAGAAGAGGGAATGTTGAGTCCTATAATAATTGTATGTTTAACTTTATAAGAAACTGCTAAAGTGATTTACAGATTGGCCATACCATTTTGCATTCCCACCAGCAATGCATTCTCTTTAAGTGTGAGTATGTAGCTTGTATTTTCATTCTCTTAACAGTGTCTTTTGCAAATCGAAAAATATTCATTTTGATGAAGTCCAGTTTATCATTTTTTTCTTTTGTACATGATGCTTTTGGTACAATATTTAAGACTCCTTTGCCTAATTTACAGTCATGAAGATTATTCTCTTATGTTTCCTTTTAGAAGTTTTATATTTTACATTTTGATCTATGATCCACACATGTCCTGCATGTGTGCCATCCAGTGTATAGTCTGGGACCTGAGTGATGCTCTATCTTGTAGCTCATGTCTCACAATTTGGTGTGCTGTTTAGGCTCAGATCCATGCTTACATAGCTTGGAAGCGAGCCCAAAAGTTTATACACAATTTTATCGGATCACTTTCTTGTGCTCCCTCTACTCCACAATGTCTTCCACGTTTTCTGGCTTCCCAAAGCCCAGGGCTTTCGTTTCCCTACACTGCTACATGTTTCCCATGATTTTTTCATAATATTGGGCCTGTTTCCAAGCTCAAGCAATGATAAGATTAAGAGAGAAAAAAATGCAGTGGGACTTCTTCCCAAGGCCTCTGGACCTCAGTTCCTCTGGTTGGGAATTTGGGGTCCACTCAACTGTTGCTGCCATCATTACCACTGCTGCCTCAGGTTTGCCTGGTATTGGGATGAGAATGGAGTAAATGATAACAAACAAAAGAGGGGATTTCCCCCACTCTTTTGACCCACAGCAGTCCTCTGTCCTGTTCCTCATGTCCAAAACAGATAATTTCTTTTGCAGTTCTTCCTTGTTGTGCAGTTCTGGCCTTTAAACTGCCTTTGAGTTCAGGTCAAGAGATTCCAGAGAGGAAAAAAAAATGGGAAATTCATCACTGTTTTAATAGTACTCTGAATTCTGGTTTCCTTCCCCAATCTATCTGCTACCACTTGCTTTTAAGAGTCCTTAGATGACTGCTCCATTCATTCTGGCCAGGGATTTTAGTTGCATTCGTTGGAAGAGACAGAGGGGAGTAAGTGTGCTTACACCGTCTTGATCAGAACTGGAACCCCTCCGTAGTCTTTTGGATCACAAGTTCCAACTATTGCATTTAAAATATATTTTTTTCAGACTTCACCTATTACCCAAAGTAAAGATACATCTATTACTTAAAGTAAGGCACCTATATTTGATCATACTTTATGGTAGCAAGCTAATAAATTCTCTTTGATAGAGCAGAATGTTCACTGTTTGGTAAACTTAATAAATGGGTGAAGCTTATTAACATCGATGTTCTCAAGAGCATGTTGGAGAAGATAAATAAGAACACGCCTAGTGGAGGATAGCTGGCAGTTATGAACATAAAGACTACTATCTCTGAAACCGGCAAGATTCAGTACATGGAAAGAAAGCATATTAAAGAACCCAGATGGCATTGGAGGCAAATTTAGGAGCTGCTAATCCCTGCTTGTTAAAAACCTAGGATATATTTAGGTTAACAATAGGTTACTAGACTTATACAATATCTTTAATAAAATATGTCAAACTGGATTGATTTAAGCAATAAATATTTGGAGTTGTGAAACATTTTTTAGAAGAGCCTATGGAAAATAGAACATAATTTTAAATGGGGGTTAGAGGTAGGGGATATTAAGTACAAGTTTACATTCAAATGAGTAAACTGGTTTTCCATGTTTCTTGACAAAGGGTATTTCTCGGACCTGCCAATTAATAAAAATTGAGACAAAGTGTACAAATTGGTTCACAGTCAATGCAAAATAATGAATTGATACACATTGATGAAGCGGTGCAAATTAAATATCTGAAGAGATCCTAAGCAAAGATTATCATGTTCAGAAGGAAATAAAGCATGTTCTAGAAAGAATCTTTCTGAGCTGTTGGATGAATATAACGCTTTTTGTGAGCATTTTTCCTTAAGAGGTTTATCATTTTGAATGCAGAAATAGGAGCTGCCTGTAAAACTGATGAATCTAATCATTACAAAAAATGAACTAAGCTCCCCAGAGGCTATTTCTTTCTATTCCCCATGTAAACCATGCTTTCATAAATACAATTAATTAATAACACTTTATATGTATGTATGTGTGTGTGTATATATATGCCATAGGCAGAAGAGTGTTTGGATAAGAAAAGGCTCATAGGTGATCATGTGGGTAGTGTTACAGCAACATTTATTGAGCACTTACTGTGTGCCCTAAATTTATACATGCAGTACTTAATCCATATAAAAATCTAAAGAGGTAGGTATTATTATTGTTCCAAGTTTACACATGAGAAAACTGAAGCATAGAGAGGTTAAATTTCTTGCTCAAGGTCCCACAGCTAGTAAGAGAGGGAGGCATGGTTGGGCCCCATACCGTCTGCCTGCAGAATGTGTGCACTGATCTACTATGTTAATACACCAGTGAAGTAAATTGTTAAGCATGCATGAGACTTTGGATGCTAGAAAGAAAACCAGGCAGAACACAATTGGATATGAAGAGAACTTGATTATATGTATTCTTCCATTATATAAATTTGACATTGCCTCACCTCAGCAATAAAGGAAGTCTGTATGTAAGCAGGTGTATTTAACTCTACTGTTAAGATTAAAAAATATTACTAAAGACAGTTCTCTCCTTACCACTGTTTGCATTCCCATGGTGGCTGTTATTATAAACTTTGTAGCCAGTGGGTATATATGATAAAGGAATCATTATAGGATGACATAAAATAGGATGGGCCATAAACCCAAAATAAAATTTAAATACTTAACTAAAATAATGGTAGTGGAGACATTGCACTAGTTAAAAGTTATTCACTCTGCAATGGACACAGGGCGGTATGTGTGATTTTTTGTTTGATCTGAGGAAGGGGCTGACAGCAGACTGGCTTGGGATCCCAAATGGGGTTAGGAAATGAGTCTGAGGGTAACAAATTCTTCTAATTCCAAATTCCTATAATTGAGGAAGACAAACGTCCCTGCTTGGCTACCTGAGATCAGGGCTGGCCTTGTTTACCTTTAACTTTTCTAGGTCAAGGAAAAAAATCTGCAGCAAGAAACTTCTGTGCGGCACTAGCAGGTCAACCCCATCACTCATGAGGGATGAAGATTTCCTGTGTTTGTTTTTAACTGGCCTGTCTTGCTTATAAAAGTGCATCTCTTTTTCCCCAGAGAATTTGTTAATCAAGGTAGTTTGCAGGCTTCAGGAATTAGCTCATTTATTTGGGGCAGCAGAAGAATGAACCAGTTGGGAGCGCAGGCCCTGGGCTCAGGCTGCCTGGCCTTGTAGTCTGACTCTGTAGCCAGACAGCGGGGTGACCCTGGGCCACTTTGCAAGGCCTCACCCACCCTAGGAGGTAGCTACTGCTACTGCTATACGGGGACATTTTATAGATTAGAGGCTGAGTCACAGGGAGGTCTTAGGCCTGGCACTTTATTTTCTAAATATCTAGCACAGAGTAAATAGTCAATAAAAGCCAACTATTACTCTGAGATGTTCGAAGCAAAAATCTGGAAACTGTAGAAGTCATCTTGCTGGGGGCACTTTCTCATATTGTCTGGAATACAAGTTCTGAATTGCTCTTGTGTGCAAGGCTTTCTGTACTGTGGTTGAGGTATTTCGAAGAGATGGCTCCAGCATTCCTATCTGGGAGAAGCCAGGAAAGGTTTGCACTGTGGTATGGGCTCCATTCTCATGAGTTCTGTTAACTCCATGTGACACCCTACCCTAAACTAAGGATGCGGTTACCATCCCGGATTACTTACCACTGCCGGAGAGCCCTGCCTCACTGGTTTCTGAGGTGTATTTGTAGGCATGTGTAATTATTTGGTGGACAATACTGTTTACTGGCCTCTGTAGGGCAAAGCCTGACACCTTTGATCTCTTGTTTCTTGGCTAACAGCAGAGCTAGTCCTTGGAGACTGGGAGCTGGGTTTTCCTCACCACCAGTATTAATGTAATTCACAGAAGGGAGGAGATCTGGATTCTAATCAAGAAACCATTCTGCTTTCTTTTACATGAAAACCTCCAAAATAATACTGGGGGAGTCTTTTCTTTTTCTCTAGAATTTTAAGAAACAAAGGTTCGTGATTTATTTCAAATGCTGCATTAAAAATATTTGTTATTATTAAAAAAACAACAGCTTTAGGACAAGAAATTTGAATGTGCTTAGGATAAAACTTAACCAATGGAGAATTTGTTTCATATGTTAAGATAATGCTGAGTCTCTTTAAGCACGAAGTCATTGCTGTTTTAAAGTTTTTCTATCAAAGTGTAATTCATATTAATATTATCAATTTTTACCTTACATAAAACGTTTAATCTGCATCTTACTGTGGTAGTTTTCAGCTGAATGGCAAATTTTATAGGGACTAAAAAATAAATAAATAAACTCAAGTACATACCTAATAACTTAAGAGGAAAAAAAATGTAGAAATTTAAAACAATCAAAAAAGGGGGCTTCCCTGGTGGCTCAGTGGTTGGGAGTCCGCCTGCCGATGCAGGGGACATGGGTTCGTGCCCCGGTCCGGGAAGATCCCACATGCCATGGAGCGGCTGGGCCCATGAGCCATGGCCGCTGAGCCTGCGCATCCGGAGCCTGTGCACCGCAACGGGAGAGGCCACAACAGTGAGAGGCCCGCGTACCGCAAAAAAAAAAAAAATGATGGATAACTATCATTTAAAAGCGATAATGAAATGAAGGATTTCTTTGATAGCATTATAAACCACAGTGGAAGTGGAGCATATGCTGGTATCACTATAACATGGTCAAACCAAATTTATGTCGTGCTTGTGTGTGTGTTTGAACACACACTAACTTATGATCCTATTCTTTTATGTTTATTCTATTGTGCTCTATTTCCTTCTCGTTGATCAATGCACAATGAATTTTTCTCTTCAAGTTAGCCCCTGCTTCCCTCCAGCATAGGTGCTAAAATTTTTAAACTTGAGGCTCAGGTGTGGGGCCCTGGGCAACCCCAGGCAAATCTGACAGTATTTAATATTAGCCCCATCTCTATGTGGGGTTATAAGTCTAAACCAGTGGTTCTCAAAATGTGGTCCTAGAGCAAGCAGCATCAGCATTGCCTGGAGTGTGGTTAAAATGCAAATACTTAGGCCCTGAACCAGACCTACTTGATCAGAAACTCTGGGGCAGGGGCCCAGCAATGTGGGTGTTTAGTGAGCCCTCCAGTTGGTTCTGATATTCATTAAAGTTTGAGAGCCTTTGGTCTTAACTTGGTCTTGCTGCCCTGTATCCTGTCTACCTGGGTTGACTTCCTAGATACACACATACCTATAAAGCTCAGTTATCCCCTCTGATTTCCTCATGACTGGGTCTCTGTCTCTCTGACTGGGTTTATGCCCTGATTTCAGATTAACACTCTAGCTCCCAGCTGGGATTTCCACCTGGTCTGCTGGACCACAGCCCTGTCAGCTCCTTTCCTTAAATATATCACAGTCCTGCTTTTACTCTTCTCCCCTCCTGGCTGGTGGACAAGTCTGACATTGAATCGGTTGGGCCATTTGGAGCCAGTTCGCACTGGGGCATCTCCATGACCTGGGAACTCCATGCTGTGCCTCCCAGCAGGCCATAATAGCACTGGCCTAAGAAGACCTCCAGTCCCCTCACCTGTGGACGTTATAGTTGACATTACTATCCTTCTTTATTAGTCCCTGTCCTATAACCTGATAAACATTCTAACCTGCCTAAGGCCCCATTTTATATTACCCTGTCCCTACTGATCTGGATATCAAGAGACTGCATGAGCTATAACATCTATCTGAAGTCAGTGGATACCTTTGGAAAACACTACAGTAGAGTTAGGTAAACATTTTAGGGTAAAACATGTATTGATTTGGGACAAATCCTTCAGAGTAAAGAAAGACAATAGTAGAAAATGAGTTATATTTGAATTACTTTAAGAAAATGTTGCCACTTTATGTTCTGAAATAAAGCACCACTTTATGTTCTGAATATTCTAATTTACCTGATAGAGCATTCAATACATTTATCTTATGAGGATTGGTATCCTCTAACTTCTGCTTTCCAAGTCCTAATTTTTCCACGCATGGATCCACCTACTGAATTTATTTTCCCGAAACCTGAACACACCATTATCTTACTATCAGTTTACAGGAGACTCAATACTATAGCGTTTAATAAAATATTCGTGCTCATCCAGAGGAGCCTATAAGCAGCTACCACCGTGAAAGAAATTGAAGGTCACATTTATATGCCTAGAAAATAGTTCAACAAGTATTTCAAAACATTCTCCATTTCAACCTTTGGTCAAAGCCCTTTTATGTTTTAGCAATATTCACAATACTTGAAGAGGTCCTTTTTTCCTTGAATTGCATTTACTGCATAACCACTTGGCCCAGTTTAGACATAAGCTTTCTTACCCTAAACTCATGAGTCCTGCTTCTGCTTCTATTTGTCAGATGGATAGAAATTTGTCAGTAAAGCCTTAACAAAAGGAATTTACATGCGTACTTATATTCATTCAATTTTCCATGGAGCAATTATTTATTCCATTCTACTATGTGCCAAGCACTACATTGGTGCTGGAATAACAGAGTCCTTGCCTGAAAAAAATCTTCTTGGAAATCCCCTCCCAGTCAGATGGATCTTTTCTTGTCAGAGATGGTGGGTATGGATTTGCCTCACAGAGAATGGGTGGGGACCAGGGAGGGGCTGCATGATCATCAAGATGTAGGGCTTTGGAAAGTAAAATGTGATCTATGAAAGCACTGTTACATTCTGGGATGTGAAAATGAGGACCCAGATCAAAGAAACAAAGACAACAACATTTTACTTTTTCACAATTGGTACAAGCTATTCATTTTTCATCAAATCTTCTACTACCTGCATACTTTGGGTTAATAGCAATCATCTTCCAAGCACTGCTTACTGGATGGCCCCTAACTGAAGCCTTGACCCGATTTTCCTTTAAGAAATTGTCTAATCTGTGTCTATAGCATCCCTCTGGCCAAACATATGGTTGAATAATCAAATACGTTTAAGCATTTCCTGTGTCTCTAATTCTATCCTAAGTGCTGTGACAAATTAAAAACAAAGCAAATTCATTTTCTCCTTGGTATTATAGTTTTTTCTCTATAAATTCTACTGTATCATAAGTAACTTGAGGACAAGACTCATGTCTCACTCATTTTTGTGAACTCCATGGATTATCACATTATACTCAGTAAATATGATTGAATGGAAAAATTCATAAAGAAATTCATTTCTAGGGACTGTAGACTACAAACATCATCCTGAGATTTCTAGAACTCTTGGAAAAGTCAGTTCTGTTGGTGATAGGTCACACTGTTTCACCTTGTGAATGAAGGTCAACTTGACCCCAGGGAAAGTTAGTGTACAGACATGCCATTGTACTCTTGACCAGTCAGCAACATCAGAAACAGTGCAGCCATGCCTCATAATGATTTCCTTTGTTAAGCAGTGTCACTCACCTGATCTGAAGCCAAGTCAGCATGGGGGTTGTTCCTCCTCCGAATACCCAGACTGTGAAGAACACGAGGAGCAGAGTGGTGGTAAACATCATTTGCTTGGGCTGAGATTCTGTGTTCCGAATAGCTAAGGCAAAAGCTATCGCTCCTCGCAAACCTGATGGAGAAAAACCAAAGAAGGAAAAGAAACATCTGCACGAGTGTCATTCTCATTTCATTGAATTTATCTTTACAATTTACTGACAAACACAATTGTATTTTAAAATTAAACTTTTAACTTTGAGATAACTGTAGACTCACATGCAGTTGTAAGAAATAATAGGGACTTACTGTGTGCCCTTTCCCCATTTTCTCCCCAGCGGTGATATCTCGTCTTGCAAAACTGTCTAGTACAATATCACACCCAGGATTTTGACACTGATATAGTCAAGATTCAGTACATTCCCAACACCATAAAGATCCCTCATGTTGCCCTTTATACTCACACCTACTTCTCTTCCACAAACTCCTTAACATCTGGCAGCCAGCAATCAATCATCCATTTCTATAATTTTGCCGATTCAGGAATGTTATATAAATGGAATCATGAAGTACGTAGCCTTTTGTAATTGGCTTTTTTTTTCACCCAGTGTAATTTTTGGATACTCATCCAGGTTGCCAAATGTATTGATAGTTTGTTCCTTTTTATTGTTGAGTAGTATTTCCATGGTATGGATATTCCACAGTTTGTTTAACCATCATCTGTTAAAGGACACCTGGGTAGTTTCCAGTTTTGGGCTATTACAAAAAAGGCTGCTGTGTGAATGAATGTAAGTTTTCAGCTCTCTGAGATAAATGCCCAGGAGTGCAATCACTGAGTTATATGGTATTTGCATGTTTTTTTTAATTAATTGATTTTAATTAATAATTTTATTGAAGTAACATTATTTAAATTTATATGTATAACATTGTATATATTACAACATGTTTCACGTGTCCAACATTATATTTCTTTTTTTAATTTAATTTTTTATATATATATTTTTTTTTTTTTTTTAATTTTATTTATTTATTTATCTTTTTGCGGTACACGGGCCTCTCACTATTGCGGCCTCTCCCATTGTGGAGCACAGGCTCCGGACGCACAGGCTCAGTGGCCATGGCTCACGGGCCCAGCCGCTCCGCGGCATGTGGGACCTTCTCAGACTGGGGCATGAACCCGTGTCCCCTCCCTCGGCAGGGGGACTCTCAACCACTGCGCCACCAGGGAAGCCCCTATAGCATGTTTTTAAAAGAAATTACTACCAAACTTTTCCAGAATGGCTCTAGCATTTTACATTCCCAGCAGCAATAGATAAGTCATCCAGTTTCTCCGCCTTTACCAGCCTTTAGTGTTGTCATTATTTTAAATTTTAGCCATTTTGATAGCTTATTGGGGTTATAATTTCCATTTTCCTAATGGTATTGTACATTTTTTAATGTGCTCATTTGTGATCCATCTACCTGCTTGGGTGAAATGGCTCTTTGTGTCTTTATCTCATTTTCTAATTGAATTGTTAGATGTTTGTTAAATTTTGAGAGTTCTTTATATATTCTAGATAATAGTCCTTTGTTGGATATATAGTTTGCAAATATTTCCTCCCACTTTGTAGCTTTTTATTGATAAAGTCTAATCTGTTGATTTTTCCTTTTATAAATCATCTATTTGGAGCCAGGTCTAAGAACTCTTTACTTAGCTCTAGGCCCCAAAGATTTTCCCCTATATTGTAAAATTTTTTCTAAAAGTTATTTAGCTTTACATTTTACCTTTAAGTCCATGCTCATCTTGAGTTAATTTTGGTATAAGTGGCGAGTTTTAGGCTGAAGATCTTTTTTTTTTTTTTTTTTTTATGGTACACTGTCATGATTACTGTAGGTATATGGTAGGTCTTAGTATTGGGTAGACCTCCTGCACTGTTGGTGGGAATGTAAATTGATACAACCACTATGGAAAACATTATGGAGGTTCCTTAAAAAACTAAAAATAGAACTACCATATGACCCAGCAATCCCATTACTGGGCATATATACCCTGAGAAAACCATAATTCAAAAAAACAGATGTACCACAATGTTCATTACAGCACTATTTACAATAGCCAGGACATGGAAGCAACCTAAATGTCCATTGAGAGATGAATGCATAAAGAAGATGTGGCACATATATACAATGGAATATTACTCAGCCATAAAAAGAAATGAAACTGAGTTATTTGTAGTGAGGTGGATGGACCTAGAGTCTGTCATACAGAGTGAAGTAAGTCAGAAAGAGAAAAACAAATACCTTATGCTAACGCATACATATGGAATTTAAGAAAAGAAATGGTACTGATGAACCTAGTGGGAGTGCAGAAATAAAGACGTAGACATAGAGAATGGACTTGAGGACACTGGGTGGGTGGGGAAGGGGGAAGCTGGGGCAAAGTGAGAGTAGCATCGACATATATACACTACCAAATGTAAAATAGTTAGCTAGTGGGAAGCAGCCGCATAGCACAGGGAGATCAGCTCGGTGCTTTGCTACGACCTAGAGGGGTGGGATAGGGAGGGTAGGAGGGAGGCTAAAGAGGGAGGAGATATGGGGACATATTATGCATATGGCTGATTCACTTTGTTGTACAACAGAAAATAACACAGTACTGTGAAGTAATTATACTCCAATAAGGATCTATTTAAAAAAAAAATCGGGTAGAGTGATTCTTATTTTTCATTTTCAAAACTGTTTTAAATATTCTAGATCTTTTGCCTTTCCATAAAATTTTAAAGGAATATTGTCTGTATTTACAAAAAAAATCTTTCTGGGTACAAATACTTTTAGAAAATCAAGTGTGTTAGACAACAAGGAAAACCAAGCTTATGGACCGTTGAAAATTAATAAACGATTAAATGACATTTAAGAATTATTCCAGCCTGAGAACATACTTTTACAAAGTCTATAATCTAAACTGACCTATTAAAACCTGCTTTTTTGTCTATTTTTCTTCTTTAATAATAATATGTTAATTGAATTTTTATGAAGCCATATTAAATATATTTGCAAGAAGATGTTAAAGAAGATTAAATGCTACAATTTCAAATCAAAGTGTGATGACATTATAAAAACAGATGTAGACTTTGAAGAAAAGTAAATAAAAGCACGAGTAGTAAAACTAAAAAGTTAAAATTGAAAATCTCTCTTGGGTAACACAAGACTTATAAGACATTTACAGGCTCTGTTACACCACGTAACAGGGCAAATAAACATTTATAATGATAGCAAGTATAAGTCAAAGGTAGTGATTTTTGCTACTTTTATAGGAAGGTTTAAGTCACATACATAAAATTTCAATGGTCCATTTTTTATAATATTTATTGTATTAATATCATCTAGGTTTCTAATTTTCTAAATCTTTATTCATACATTAAGAGACTTTTAGAAATTGGATACAGGTTAGGATGGGAAAAACTATAACTACTTTGGTCTTTATCCTTGGCTTCGCAACTTAGAATATAATGTTCCTTTCTCATCTTTACACTGAGAATATACAAGAGACGAGTGGCATAACACAAGATCCAGAGGATTAGAATAGAGAGACTTAATATATTTTGCCTGAAAGAAGGAAGCCTCAGAAAGAGAGAGGAACATGCACTCTGATTATAAAATTACCTTCAAGGAACAAAATGTAATGGAGGAAGAAAATTATTCTAAATCTCCATGTAGACAAGGAAATGGCCTGAAGATAAGAAAGATAACATTTGAAGTAGATATTAATAAAGAAAAAAAATTTTTTCATCAGAAATTCTGAACACTTAGATGGCTGTACTCAAGAAGAGTACACCAGAGACGTTCATGCACTTAGACCCAGCTGGGGACAAGAGAGTGGGGATATTAATAACCCTTATTACTGGAGAATATTTCAATAACGTTCTCTCCAGGAAATACAAATGGTGTCATTAGGGAATGAGAACTGAAAGAAACAGTTTTCCAACAGCCTTCTATATCTGAGGAGAAAATGTATAGGTTAAGGTAAAGCTCCTAGCAGTGTTTAATCAGGACAAGATTGGAGATAGAAAGTGATCTTTTCTTTTTCCCTTTTCCTCAAGCTCACATTTCCAGAAGTGTCCATAAAGAAGCATTACTCCAGTTAAGTGGTGTGTATTAGAAATATTAAGTGATAAGACTCTAAGTATTTGTTTTCATTATATTGAATATTTGTGTGTGTGTGTGTTTTTGGCTTTGTTTTTTCATTTTTTGTTTTGTTTTTACTTTGAATTTTGTGAGAAAGAGAAAAATAGAGACTGGAATAAAAGTTAAAACTTGCTACGTCATGTTTATTGTAAAGTTCATGTTAGTTATCAAGGGCAAGGAAGGACATAATCATTTATCTTCCTGAATATGTTTAATAATGTATTGTTATTATGTTAAACTAGCATAACTAGGCTCTTAAATCTAAATTATCTAGACATGAGCAGTTCTTAGTTTAAAAATATACTCAAAAGATGTATGTTATTCTGACTTCTAAAAAAATCTGTATCCTATAAATAAAACTCTATATTTACAGGAGATGCAATGTGGAGATCTCTTTAAAAAAAAGAAGAAAGAAAAATGCAGCCACTGCCTTGTACTTGTACTTGTGGAATATTAAGAAACATTGATATTTAGAACCAACTTCAAGATGGCTCTATAAGAGAAGCCCTCCCCCATATAATGGTCACCTAAAAAAACACAGAAACAGTGTGTTTTTGGAGAAGACAGTATCTGTCTGTAGCCCTGGCCACTTTTCGCAAATATGGCTCATGCCACATGTGAGATGGCCTAGTAGCATGGGAAGCATGGAACTGAGAAAGGTGAGGTCACTAAGTAGACAAAGTGAAGCTCATTTAGAACTCTAGATGAGAACAACTGCCTACATACCATTCATCCTTTATGATGCCAAAGTTATTGATCACGCATTTGGCGCCTAGACAATTGTCAAATCAATGGCCATTCGTTGGCTTCATTCAGCACATATGTGTCTTAGCCTGACATAACAAAATACCACTGTCTGGGTGGCTCCAACAACAGAAAATATTTCTCACAGTGTGGAAGCTGAGATGTCTAAGATCAGGGTGTCAGCATGGCCAGGTCTGGTGAGAGCTTTCTCTCTGGCTTGCAGAAGGCTACCTGCTTGCCATGCAAGAGCAAGCTCAGTGGTGTCTCTTCTTAATTCTATCACAGGGCACCCCACCCTCATAACCTCATCTAAACCTAATTGTCTCCCAAAGGCTCCATCTCCAAATAACGTCATATTGGAAGTTAGGGCTTCAACTTATGGATTTGAAGGGGACACTATGTGAGGGGAGTCCATAGCAATATGTACTGATTATCTGTTATGTGGAGGCTCTGGGCACACTTATCCTATCTCCTTCACACCATGGATTTGGGAAACAGAGGGCTTTAGGACTGAAATAAATTACTTAGGCTACCAGCAAAATACTAGAAATTAAAGATTAGTACTGACTTAGGAGTTTCTTTTAGCAAAACACTATTTTCCAAGAACACATGCCATCTTGCTTACAAACCAGGAAATTCAGAACTCATTATCAAAACTTGTGTTTTATTTTGTTTAATGGGTACTTTGATTCTTTGGATTTATCTTTCTTTTTCTCTTTGTTTTGGCCAACTAATGGACATAATTTTATACTTTTGGGGGTTATAGACTATATCATCTCATTTTAGATGGGTTTACTGTTCAGAGACTTGACGTATTTCACATACTCAGTTGGAAAGTTAGCATCATCTTGTGGAATAAAAGAATTACCTGAAATTAAATGTGGTTTCACTTAAAATTGGCCTCTAAGGGATTGTTAATTATGTCGATGTTCTATTCATAACAATAGAAGACTATTGAACCAAGGAAGGCTTTCAGTCAAGGACCCCTGCTGCAGAAAAAGTGCAGCTTCCTGTTTATCTTTAAACAGCAAAAGTGAAACTTAATCTGTTATAAATTTGCAAATGTGTTATGAACCAGGTGAAGGTCTATTACAGCTACATTTAAATCACAAGAATACAAGTACCCCCTAAGGCATTTGCATTGAAGGTGCAAAGCAAGAGTCTAAACCTAAACATTTATTGAGCACTCACTCTAGACTACCTGTTACCCAAGGCACGGTGGGGGGATGCAATGGTGAGGAAGCTTGGGCTCCTCTATTTTAGGGCTCATGGTTCTACAAAAATGAGTCTCTTAACAGGTAAATTATGATAACGTATATTAGAGGTATAAAGAGTATGCTTTGCATGTATAATCTGTTGAAGAAAAAGGTAAGATTGCTAAATTTCATGAGGGACCAAATCATGGCCATTGTCAACAAATGTGCAATGTTTAAGGCACTGAAATCAATGGTGGGGTGAAAGAGGTCTTTGCACATGTGGTTTTCTATACTGAATCATTTTTCTCCCATTCAAATTTTCTCTAGTTCTTTCTTCTATAACCCTCACCCAAATTTCACCTAATTCCAAGGATCTTCAGAGCTCAGCTGTACCTCTGATTTCTCTATGAAGCCTCCACTGAGGTCTGGGCCTGGGTTAGGCTAACTGACATTCCCAGTACAAACTGTGCTTGGCCTATCAGGTGACTTATGACATTACATTGTAATTGGCTGGCTCTTTGTTTATCCACCCACGTAGAGCGATGCCAAGCACACAAAAGGTCAATGAAGAGATGAATGCTCTGATTCTTCATGATTCTTGATTACAAATGGAAAAGTGATTGATATCTCTTAGTTCAATGGAATGGTTGAGTAATTGTTTCTTCAAGTTTGGCTTCTGCCCTTTTATTATTTATTGAGACCCTTAAAGCCTCGTACTGAGAGTCAAGAGACCTGGGATCTGTTTTCAGTCCTGCCCGACAGGATGCATGATCATTAGCCTCGTCTGAATCTGTGTTGTCTCATCACTAAATGGAGGTTTTAAGACTAGCTTGTGGTCTTTAACCAGAAGTGCACATCAGAATCAACTGTGAAACTTAAAAATGTATGAGTTATTCATGCTAGTGTCCTGACTCTAGAGATTTGGATTCAGCAGAGAATGAGTTACCTGAAAGCTTGGGCTCCTCTCTCTTCCCTCTGTACCACCTTGGTCCAAGGCCCATCACCTCACACTCTGATTGTGCCCCTGACCAACACCCTGGTCTCTTGGCCTAACAGCCTCCATCCTTTCTTCCTTCCAGACTATCAACGTCCCTCTGAACAGTTTCCTCAGAATCTAGCTTTTAGAGGTGGTGATCTGACCCAGAAACCATAAGTGGCTTCCTACAGCCCATAGAAACACTTCAATCAGAATTTTGCTCCCCTTTCCGGTCTACCTCCTCTTGTCCATTGAGAGCTTTGCATACCAACAAGGTGGTCTTCTTTCTCTCAGTAAACAATGGTTATCCTTGCCCCTACGCCATGATCTCACTGTTAAGCCTGTGTTTCACTTCTTTCTGCCTCTATTCCACCCCCATGAAGTTTTCCTGAAATACTCCAGTCCACATTGCTCTCTCTTTCTTGGAAATCCTATAAGACACATTGCTCATGCCACTCATATTATTAAATGATAGTCTGAGATGAATCAGTAGTTTAATATGATCTATTCTTTACTCTCAATTATTAATCTTTTAAAAGGTTGGAATTACAACTTCTTTACACAACGTAATATCTCTCATAGTATCCAAAACATGAAACTCAGTAAATACTTTTGAATTGAATGATTACAGTGGCTTCAGACTCTCGAGATATGAGGTTGTGACGTTCATGTGTTCCTTCATTCATTCGGGCTCTAGGGGATAGCAGAAAACAAGAGATAGTTTCTGCCTTAAAGGGGCTTCCAGATTAGTTTAAAAAAGAAAAGAAAAAGTAATATGTAAGTTGTTGTGAAGAAAACAAAAGTAGGATAAGAAGATAGAGGATATATTTATGAGAAGGGTTGGAGTGTTTAGGGTGGTTAGGAAAGCCACTTTGGTTAGGTGACATTTGAGCATAAACTCTAATGAGGGAGAGGCCATGTGGGTGTCTGGAAGAAAAGCACTCCAGGCTTCTGGAACAGTAGGCGCAAAGGCCCTGAGGCAAGGATATGCCTGATATGTTCGCATAGCAGCAAAGGGGCTGGTGTGGCTAGAATGGGATCAATGGGGGGCGGGAGGTGGGGGGGTGAGTGGAAGGAGATAATGCTCAAGAGGTAACCGAGCCAGATCATGCTGGGCTCTTGAACAGCAAGGCTTTTGAATTTTATTTTGAGACGGAAAACTTCAGGAAGGTTTTTGGCAGGGTAGTGCTAGGATCTATTCTATGGTTAAAGGGATCACTTTGGCTCTGTTATGAAAAACAGATCTCCAGGCTGGAGGCAGGAGGTCAGTGAGAAGCCTGCGGCATAATCCAGGCAAGAAGTGGAAGTGGATCAGAACAGGATGGTAGCATGGTAAGTACTGGAATAATGTCAAAGGTTGACAATATTTGCTGATGGGTTGGATGAGGGGTATGAGAAGAAGAGAGAACTCCAAGAACTTATGGCCTGAACAACTGGAAGAATTGGGGGAAACTGTGGGAAGAGCATATTGGGGTGTCTGGGGGAGATCAAGGGTTATATTCCAGCCATGTGAAATCTATGATCCCTAGTAGTCATACAAGCGCAGAGGTTGAGTGGGTGGTTGGAGCTAAGGGTCTGGAGTTCAGGGGAGAGGTTAGAGTCGTTTTTACTGGAGACAGTGGGGAGTTGGGAGGAAAGTTTGGAGTTTGAAAAGTGTGGGAAGATAAAGTTGATTTTAAACCATGTTTTCTCTTGCTTTAAGGACTTTGTGCTGCTTCTCGCACCTCCAGTGCTCTTCCCAGGCTTCCCCTCACCCCCTTCCCCAGTCGCCCCACTGCCGGCCCCCAGCCCTGGCTGCTCCTCATTCATTTCAGTCCTCAGAAAGGCTGCCCTGACCATGCCATCTAAGTGCCCTCCACTAGAACCCAGGCCTTTTTTACATGTCATTTATTACACTGATCACCATCTGAAATTATATGTTTGTTTTTTAGCCTTTAAGACCTGTGTCCCTCCACAAGACAGTGAGCTCAGTGACAGCAGGCCCAGTGCTAGGATGGTGCCTCTCATATAGCAGGCACTCCTTAAGCATTGGATAAATGCATGAGTGAATGGATGAGGGAAAGATCATATTTTGCCTTTGAAACACAATTGGAATCCAAAGGAAAATGAACAGTAGTTGGACAGGGATGCAGAAATGTCCCTGAGAAACTGACCCATTCTTTAAAAGAAATATCCCTTAGATAAGTTATTTTGCTGCCTTTCTTTTCATTTGGGATATAATCCATTGCAGTACCTTTTTTTCCTTTCATTTCAAGTACTGTGAGGGGGTTGATTTCAAAGATTTAACACATTCTCATCAGTCTGATAAATCAAACCCTAGTTTGAGTCTACAGTAGAATTATGTATTGCTTTTACCTTTGCTGAAGTCCCATGACCTTGCAAAAGGTAACTACTTTCAGCAGAAATGTCAGTCTGATTTCAAAATACATTTTCCAGGATAGTACAACCTTGTTATACAGTCCCAGTTTCAGTTCAACGCCGTTTTATCACATGGAAGCGAAGCCAACAGGTTGTTTCAGTGAAAAAGCCTCTGCATTCAAAAATAAATTGAGTTTTTCTGGAAACTAAGTCTGTGTTAGACGAGCAGAACTTTCTTTCCTTCATCTCTCTTCCTGAACTTGAATCATTTAAACCTAAGGCCACTGAGAAGGAATGCGACATAACTTCAATATATTTTTGCATAAAATGAAGTTTGTTTTTGGACACCTTAGGCAGCCAGGAAGGGTAATTGTAAATAGGATTAGCTCTGTCACAGCTCTGAGTCAACATGCATAGATGCCTCTGTCTTTGGAAGTTTAGTTTTACGTAGGGAAGGTAGATGTGGTAGGAAACTGTGGAATAATCCTTGCCACTAGCTGAAATCTTCAATGCAGGGTTTCAAGAGAAAGGCTGAGAGAGATCAGAAGAAAGTCAACTTTCTGTGAGCAGTACCCAACTTATGGCCAGCTTGTGTTTCAAAGGTCAACTTATAAGTTTCCTATTTGACCAGTGGTTCTCAACTTGGGTGAGTTTGTCCCCCAGGGAATATTTGGCAATGTCTGAGGACATTTGTGATTGTCCACAACTGGAAGGTGGGAGGCGCTAATGTTAATCTAGTGGGTAGAGACCAGGGGTGCTGCTAAATATTCTACCATGTACAAGACAGATCCCACAAAAAGGAATTATCAGTCCCCAAATATCAATAGTTGCTGGTTTGAGAAACCCTAGTTTAGACACTGGATTGCTTTTTTTCCCATAGGATCAACGCTAAAAATATTCCTACTGCAGAGGGCTATTTTGGCAAAGATGGCTATCTGTCCACCGGAACCTATTTTTATCATCCATGCTATGCTGCTATAACTGCATAAACTACATTTCCTAGCGTCTCTTGCAGCTAGGAATACAGCTGGTTCTCACCAGAGAAATGAGAGCAGAGGTGATACATGTCATTTCTGGGCCCAGGCTTTTAAGAAAAGCTACCTACCCCAGTCTCTCTTTCCCATGGTTCCACCAGCCAGTTATAAATCATGATGAATCCCTATAGCAGTAGTTCCCAGACTTTAGCTACATCAGCATTACCTGGAGGACCTGTTCAACCTTAGATTGTTGGGCTCCACCCCCAGAGTGTCTGATTTCAGTAGGTCTGTGGTGGGGCTTGAGGATTTGCATTTCTAACAAGTTTCCAGGTATTGCTGATACTAATGGTCCAGGGACCACACTTTTAGAACCCTTGACTTAGGGGATTATGATGCCACAAGATGGAAGGAGCCTGGTGATATCTGAATCACCACCTGGAGGAGAGGCATCTTTCCCCCACCCTCATGTTAATATCAACCCTACCTGTGACTTGAATGAGAGAGGATTTACTACTGTGGTTCAACAACTGAATTTTAGGAGTCTGTGTGTTCTAGCAGCTTAGCCTATCATAAGGCTCTCTACATCTACCAAACCTACATCTCTCTCCCTTACATGTCCCTGTAGAATCTCAGAATATTTTCTTAACAGATGAGGGAATATGGGCTGGGAAGGATGGAGTAGCAAGGTTACATAGTAAATGGTATGGCTTGTTATTCAATCTGTTTCATTCCCCCCATTGAATATATAACCCATAACAAAGATTTAAAAAATCATGATTATCTTAATAATTTGAATTTTTAGGAAAGATGCGAAGAAGGAAATTTTCTTCCCCTTTCCCAGGCAGACGATCAACCTGAGGCAACATTTTGAAAAAGATGTTTTGCCTTTTGCTCTCCCTCCCCAATTCTTTCTGCACCTTCTCTCTCTGTGTCTCGGTGTCTCTGTCTCTCTCCCCCTTTCTGTGCATTACTGCCATCATGCTGCCCTCCCCATCCCAGTCCCAGACACCCGACTCTAAAATGATCGGGTTTTGACTCTCCAGTCAAAAACCCCATTTCCGCACGCAGCCAAAATGAGCTTCCTGCCAGGAAGAAAACAATTGGAAGGAAGAAATATGCTGGGGAAGGGTAGCACACAATTCTCCTGAAGGGCGTGCTTTTTAAAATAGTTAACATGCGTGCTTTCACGTTTACTTGTGGAATTTAAAACAGCTCCAGGAAGGTCTAGTGACATTTTTCAGGCACTGAGGGAAGTGGATGGTGAGTGGGACTGAGGATCCTGTAAAGGGAGGGCAATGCTGTTATTCACAGGCAGGGGACCTCTGGTGTCTCCTTCTGCCCTCAAGTGTGATCACAGGTCTCTAACTTTTGGAAGAGGGTCAGTGGGAGGCTGGGCAGTGCGGCTGGGACCCAGCCCTACTCACAGAGGTTTGGTCTGTCTGTGAAGGATTTGGTTGCCCAAACAGCACTGCAATGTCCCCAGTATATTAGAGCAAGTGCTGATAATTCCTAAATGATGTAATGGCCCTATGGAAATTTAGCACAAGGCATTTTTAAATGTAAATGCTTCTTGCTCATTTGCACATATAACTTACTAGAGTCAATCCTATTGACTTCTTCTGAACTCTATCCACAGAACCTGAGGGCAGAATTAGAGGGATTTATGCATGGCACAGACAGACTTATTTTTTGAGCTTGGTTCGTGTGTATTGATAGTTTTCTAAGGTTATGTCTACCTAATGCCCAAAACAAGCAAGCAATTAGTAAGCAAATTCAGGCAGAAAACAGGGAAAAACAATGTGGTCCTTTTGTTTGCCTCAGCGGACAGGTTAGCTTGGTTAAAACTATCAGCCAGATATTTGTGATATCTGTGACACTCCTGAAAAACTGAAATGCACACAGGAAGTTCCCAAATTAAATAAGATTATTTATTTTTCTGTATCTAAGACCTTATCCTTGAAACACAGGGAGAGGTGACAAGTGTTCTGGGTTGTCCCCTTTCATTACTCAGTGTCTCTCAGGAGCTAGAGTGTTCTTATTGGCTACTCTGTCTCTATAGTGTGGTTGGGTAATCTACAAGGCCTTGCCACTTTTTCACACTCAATAAATGTCTAAGTAGATGGTGGCATTTTGCATGTGTCAACTTGTCCCAGAGGGGTTTCCAATATATTTTCCTCACAAAAACTGGTATTTTGAGCTTCACTTTGAGTTGACAACGTTGCACATCTTAGTGCGAGGAGTAGGTCACTGCTGCAACTAAAAGTAGAGTATCAGCAATTGTCCTTAAATGAAGGGGAGGGGGTGGAGCCTCGGATCTCGCCTTCCACGGGTATGTCACTAGCACTTAGCATTGGCCTCAGACTAGGTCCTCAGCAGTGATCTGAAGGTCAAACCTTACTTAGAATAAAAACCTTAATCTCCGATAGGAGGTTTTTCCGAGAGCAGTTGTGAGTTTATATGAATCATGTCTCTGTGAAGCACTAACGGCTATCTCCTCTCGGGTGGTTAGAGAGAGTGATGGAAACTCCCAACTGTTGAATGTGGCCTAAGTGGCGGTCCCTGTGCCAGGCATTTTATATACACTTTCTACTCTGGTTTTCAACACTGACCGTCTAACGTAAGCACCATTTTATAGCCACGGGAGCTGAGGTTTAGAGAGAGTTAACCATATAGCGCCCCATGGCTGAGCCTGCTTCAAAGCCTGAGCCCTCTGCATTTCACCAAAATGGTAGTTCCTATTTAGAAAATATGTGGGGTGCCCAATAGAATCTAATATGCTGCTTAAAAATGCAAGAGCTAATAACTTTTACTGAAAATTTATTTTGGAACTAAGTGAAGAATAGGCTATTTTGACCTAATCATAGGAGGACACTATGGGGCTGGCTGTAGCTCAAAGCTAGTTCTCCGATGTTCTGAATTTGTCATCATCACATAAACTTTTCTCAGCATTTGAAACTATGAGGACTTAATGGGATCTTCGGTTCATCCGGACCTGCCATGCTTGTCTACTTTGTCACAGCAATGCGGCACGTGGTTACTTGTTATTCAAGATGTCTTTTTTCTGACTGTTTGACACACTGGTTAGAACATTTTCATGACTCATTTCCTGCATAAGCTGGTTAACCCTGTCCCGTTTGAAGACCGCAGAAGACCTTCACCGGTCAGCCACCTGCTCACTAATGCCTTCCCCGGGCCACAGTGGGTGTCACGTGAGAGAGGTGGGGACTTGGTAGATGTTCATCCACTCTAATGGAGAAAATGTTCTCAGCCTATGTCCCATTAGCTGGTTAGTGACCTTGTACTGGTAAGGAAGAGATAGTGGCCTAATTAATTGCACAAGATACACCCAGAGCAGGAAGGAGATATACCACCACGGGAGCGGGAGGGAACCCTGGACTCCGCGGGAGGGGCTGAGAACAGGAAGGCTTGGCAAGGAATGCTTGACAACGTGATGGCGTCATCTGGGCTGTTGCTCTCTGGAAGGATGAACAAAGGAAGAGACAAGGAGAGAAAGAGTCCTGTCAGGAATTCCCTGGCGGTCCAGGGGTTAGGACCTGGCGCTTTCACTGCCAAGCCCGGGGTTCGATCCTTGGTCGGGGAACTAAGATCCCCGCAAGCCAAGAAAAGAAACAGTCCTGTTGCTTAGAAGACTCAGACTCTCAGACAACCCTTGTACATACATTTAAAGAAATTTTTTCCTGAGCTGAAGTCAAGCCTGATTCTTTTTTTTTTTTTTTGCGGTACACGGGCCTCTCACTGTTGTGGCCTCTCCCGTTGCGGAGCACAGGCTCCGGACGCGCAGGCTCAGCGGCCATGGCTCGCGGGCCCAGAGGCTCCGCGGCATGTGGGGTCTTCCCGGACCGGGGCACGAACCCGCGTGCCCTGCATCGGCAGGCGGACTCTCAACCACTGCGCCACCAGGGAAGCCCCAAGCCTGATTCTTGATTCAAATCATTTGGCTCATATAAAAGTCCCAGGGTTTTTAATGAGATCTTAGGTCTTTAACTGGAAATCATAAACATCCATCCAACACAAAGCAAGCAAAGATTTGAAAAATAGTTTCATATCCGAATGCTACTGTTGAGGAAGTATTAACAATGTTTACTGTTATGAATGCTCAGGGAAGGGTTTTTTAGCCAGAAGTGAGTAGGTAAAAAATATTTTCTTTTATTTCAAAAACAAAAGTCTTTATTTGTTGATCTCTTTCCTTAAATTTATTGTTGCTTAGCTCCCACCTGGGCAAACATGGTCTGAGAGCTGCCTTTGGGGTCAATTCTGGATTCAGAAGTTCCCAGGCTGATAGAACAGGAATGGATAGTCCTTAAGTGAAATTTTAGTGAAATGTACAATTTTAGTTGCATAGACATTGTTGTAGGTTGTTCATTCATTTGCCTATTCATCCGTCAATTATTTGTGGAAGGTTCAAGTAGTGGGCTGGGTGCTGAGGTACAGAGTGAATGAAACAGATAAGTATTGGGCCTCACAAAGCTCCCTGTCTAGAGGGGCACACAGGCAGGCAAACCAAAACTCATGGTAGAATGTGATGGGTGCTAGGGGAGGAGAAGTATTGGGTGTTACGGAAACAGAGGAGAGGGCCATCAACCCAGACTTGAGGAGTTACAAGGTTTCCTACAGGAAGTGATGTCTAAGCCAAGATCTGAAGGATAAAAGGTATTAGCTGAGTAAAAGAGTGAGGGGTGGGGCTGTGTGTGCGGAAAGGGGTCCAGACAGATGGAGAGCCTGAGTGAACAGGGAAAGAATTCCACATACTCGAGGAACTGGAGGAGATTCTGTAACTGGGTAAACATTGCTGTGCTGATCAGACGGCAAGGGGAAGGACAAGAAGCAATGGACTTGAGGATATGGGGAGGGGGAAGGGTAAGCTGTGACAAAGTGAGAGAGTGGCACTGACATATATACACTACCAAATGTAAGGTAGATAGCTAGTGGGAAGCAGCCGCAGAGCACAGGGAGATCAGCTCGGTGCTCTGTGACCACCTAGAGGGGTGGGATAGGGAGGGTGGGAGGGAGGGAGACGCGAGGGGGAAGGGAAAGGGATATGGGAACATATATGTGTGTGTGACTGATTCACTTTGTTATGAAGCAGAAACTAGCACACCATTGTAAAGCAGTTATACTCCAATAAAGATGTAAAAGAAAAAACAACACAAAATAAAAATTGAAGTTCTTCAACTTGAATGCTAAAAAAAAAAAAAAAGGAAGCAAGCCTGGCACCCAAGGGGGTCCAAAGCAGAACAGAATAAGGTGAGAGGGATGGATTGAAGAGAGAGGTTCAGAACAGAAACCACAAATTGTGATTATGTTCTGGGATGCACTTCTCAAACTTTCACATGCATGCGAATTGCCTGGGGATTTTGTTAGAAAGCAGATTCGGATTCAGCATTTCTAAAGAGACCCCAAGTGATGTCCTAGCTGCTGGTCCCTGGACCACACTTTTGGGTTTGAAGGATCAACAAAGCATGGAAGTGTCCGTTTTACATGGTGGCTGGTAGTTATTGTGGGAACGCTATGGCTTAATAGCGTTCCATTAATTTGGGTGGTCATAGACACAGAGTCCTGTTCCTAGGCACTGCTGAAAAAATAACCTTGACTCTTCACTTTCATGAATTCCACTTATGTTTTCTTCCTGGGTATAACTGATAAATCAACTGGGAAGGCCACTTCTTGGTCAAAGTCTCAGACTGGCTCTGACAATGGCCTGATTGGTGGCTCACCAAAAAGACACTGAGAAAGGTTGTCACCTACACCTGGGCAGTGGTCCTTAAGCTGTCCTTCTGTAGAACACTGAGGTTCTATACACTATTTCCCAGAACTTGAATAGTAATGGCAGTCTTTTTACCATTAAGGGGGAAAAAACTGAATGCTAATGGGAAAGTTTTCTTAAAGTTTTACTTCCAGGCCTTTCTCTCAGTTCTTTGGTGCCAGCAGCTGTCTGAATGCTAATGAGTGCTGGGGACGATCAAATGAGCGACAAGCAACATTAGTAGCAAAGCCTGGCCACCCTTGGTGTTGTTGTCTTTATGGCTATGTAAACTCTTGGATGAGGTTTTATATTATATCCATACACTGAGGTCACATTTCCCCGGTTAAAAACCCTTCCTAGTTTATGCAATAGGACACAGCAGGGGTGCAATGTCTCTTCAAACTGCAACAGAAATGGACAAATTGGAGAATTATGTCCTGTGACCCACCGTTGGGGCCCTTGAACCTGCCCGGGTGCTTCAGGGCCTCCGTTCCGTCCGGATCAGCACAGCAGCTCTGCATGGAGCCTCTGAAGCCCAGTAGGCTAAAGTCGCCAGCCACGGTGGTTTCAGGAAGGCTGCCGGGGCTCAACTGGGCTTGGTTTTTCCTCTCCTTCAAGCAATTCCCGGCTCTTATTTAGTTTTAAATTAAATCAAAATTGCAGCACATGGATTTGAATTAAAACAAGAGGCCCGATCTTTGTAATATGCACCACATCAATAGGAAAGCTAATTTGTGCAAAGCACATCTCCTCCTTTAATTTAAACCACAGAGCTCCGCTTCTCCGGTTTCAAGGGAGCTGAGAACTGGGCAGGGCAGCTCACCCCAGGCACTAACTACGGCTGTGCTGAGAGGGACAAGAACAGTTTCAGGGGAGCTTAGCGGTCCTCTTAAGCCCTTTGTTCCGGGTGTCACATGATACAGCAGAACAGTTGTGAACTCCTGGCCTTGAATTTAAAGAAGGTCTGAAAATGTCTCAGGGTAGACTCCCCCAACTGACTCTTAACTGCAACCTAGCTACCAAAAACAGAAATTGCGTTATTAAAAGCTTCTCAAGGCAAATGAAGCAGAGAGACCACACTGCTCCTGACCTTGAGACCTCATTTTAAGGTTCCAAGGCTGCATGTGTGTGGATTACTAGATTACACAAAACCAATCGGGTAGGGTCTGTGCTAGGTGAGAAATTCAATCTGGGTCCTGACAGTTGCTTCGCTCAGTTTAACTGGCTCTAGAGGCCAAAGGTGGAGACGGTGGGGGTGCGGGGGCTGGGGAGGGCACAGGGTGGTGGAAGTGGCAGTAAGGTCATCAATGAACAATGTGTGCTTTGCTCAAAAACATTGCTGTACCCCAGCCATCTACACAGCTCCATGCCTTGCTTCAATGCTCACTGCCGGTAGTGTGTGCTCCCCAACAGGAGGTAAGTAATAAGCAGCTGGATCCCTCTGCAAACTGTCACCTCCAGGTGCATCCAGATTTGGAAACAGGTCTGATTCAGGTTTTATGGGGCCTGAAACTTACACATTTTTGGATCCTCTTTAAGAAAAATGATACAAAAACACCTTTCACAAATTTTATATACCATTAGGACACACTGCTAGCGCCCATCCCAGGGTCTTGGAAGGGGGACACGGGGAGCTTAAAACTGAAGCTTCTTTAACTTTACAACTAAATCCACTTCTGCTTGAAATACATCACCAGTTCTCTACCTGCCCAGTGCAAAAAGGCATGTACAAGGTGAGGGTAAAGTTGATGGAAAAGGCTTTGTCAAATAGTAGGTGTAATTGACTAAGACAGAAATTCTGGTTCTTATTTGATTGGTCTTTGAAACATCTGTGGTGCATCGGCTTAGGGAACCAAGCTTGGCCCAAAGCCAAGTTCTCTCTCTTAGCCTGCAAGCCACCTTAAGGGCAGGGTTCTCATCGCTGTCTTTGTTCACCCAAAAACCTACCAAAGAGAGCCTGTCAGGGAGTGTCTGCTGAATGAGTAGCTGGGTGACTGATTGAGGGATTGTGTAAATAAATTCACGCTCCCATTTTAGATCGAGGGTCATTGCTGTTTATCTTCTCCAGAGGACTCTTTGAAAAATGTTTTAAGTTATGTAAAGAAAGGCTCCATCTAAATTTATTAGTGAAGCATGGACAAGTGGTTTCCACCAGACAGCTTCCAAACTTATCCTTCTTACTGGATGACCAAAACCACTCTAGACATAATTAAGAGCATTAAACTACATTATAATGCAAGTATTCTTTAAGGGGTTTGGCTGTGTCTTCTGGCTTCAGCAGCTGTTGTGCCCACACACCCAGAAAAGGCTAGACAGTGTGTTATTTGATCTGCTTTTTCACTTCCTCCTCAGGCTTACATTACCTTACGTTGACCTTTTAAATTCTGTACTTCCTGGCAAATATATTTAAAACTTTAGGTCCTGAGTGAGGTATGGCATATCAGAATTCATGCAGAAAATCAAAGCCCAGTCTGGACCATTCTTTTGAAGAAAAATACTGCCCTGCACATGGTGAACTCCATTGGTCCTTCCTACACTCTGAAGGGAGTCAGTGGGTGCAGTGTAGAACCTGAGACTATGGCTGGGAGGGGTGTCACCCACGTGTGTGGTTTACTGTGAACAGGATCGGGGTCAGGTTTTCATGAGAGACATGTTAAGACATGCTAGAGTTGGCCTGGGCTAGGAAGGGCACGGTTTTGATTTAACTTTTGTTCTCATGACCTTGAGGGTAAATCTGAAGTTGTGTCAAGACAGATGAGAAGGCTCTAAATTCAAAGTCAAGAGGCCTGGGTTCAAGTCTCAATTTCATCTCTTATGAGTTGTCAGATCGTGAGCAAGATACTCAAAAACTCTCCATGTCTTTCTCTCTCTCTTTCTTTTTTGTAATCTGCAGGAAGAGACCAAGAGCGCCTATCTTATCTTGCCCTGGCTATGAGTCTCAAAACATTACCCACAAAAGGTCTTAGAAAGGTATAAAGTGACTTTGGAGTTGAGCATCTATGATTCCATTACATAACCATATAACATTATAATCTTCTCATTTTTAAGAAGACAGCTTTTTAGTGGAAAATCCAATGTTCTTAATGCTAGGAACTAGCAGATGGATATTCCCTTGAATTAAACTATTAATGTCAATCCCATTAAAGTGATGGGGTTATTATTTTTCTTCTAGAGGATGAAGATGATCTAGAACAGGGCCAGATAGTAAATATTTTAGGTTTTGTGGGCCATACAATTTCTGTTGCAACATTCGCCTCTGCTCTTAGAGCACAAAAGGCAGCCACAGACAATATGTAAACAGAGGGGTATAGCTGTGTTCCAACTTTAGTTACAAAATTCCTGTGGGCTAGATTTGGTTCAAAGGCCATAGTTTGCTGACTCTCTGATTTAGGATATCATAAAGGTATCACCGAATTCTGGGCTTCCGCACATCCCCTGGTCATACACACCATACTGCTGGCCTCAGTTTTTAATGCAGCTCCAATCCAACAGCTAAGCAAACATAGAAGGTGCCAAATCCAGAAAGCCACGAGGTTATTTGGGCAGACACTTCACATCCCAACATGGCTATCTAAACCTTGCACTTCTCTCACAATCTTCTTTGTAAAAAAAAGCATTGTTTAAAATATAATCTCCAAGTTTTAAGAATAAACCACCATTCTCCAGAGTAAAGCTACTGATATCTTGATGGGAACGAAGGAAAAGTGCTTCCCAACTCCTAGAAATGCTTTGCAAAAGTGCAACCCAGTGCCGACTTCTTATTTATGTGATCCAATTTGCCTTTTGTTTTCCCACAATGGAGTCAATCATTACCAAAGTTCATCACTGCTCTAAGTCAAAGATCACCTATCGGTACGAATTATCCTCTGTATGACTCCCTCTCTCACCCCGCCGGCATGTCTGGAAACGTAGAGCAGCACTGTCCGAGGCCTACAGAAGGACATTTTTAAACTCTGGGTCTCCATTTGCCAGTACTTGATTAAATGACTCATTCTCAGCCTGAGAGCTCCCACCCTTTACTGTGTGGAACAGGCTAGGAGGGACCTGAAGGTGAAACAAGCCTTTTATTCCTACTACTACGTCTAAAGATGTGGATCTGGGACACTTAGTTGGGTTTGAGGTGAAGTCTCACAGACCTGGGGTTAGGGATGAGTTCATCCTTGGCCAAGTTACTTGACCTCTTTGAGATCCTGAACCTCAGTTTTTCCATATACAAAATGGGTTAATATCTGCTTTATAGGATTGATATATAGTGAGTGGCAAACAGCAGATACTCAATAAATGATCGTTTTCCTCACTCTTTCCATATCTCCCTGAATACCCCAAATTTTGTTTGCTCTATTCTGAAGCAGTTTTGTTTTACTCTCATGCATCTTCCAATGAACTACCTCTGAGTGTAATATAAGTGCACAAATACATAGAAGGCATGTAAGGGGAAAGGTCTCCAAACAAGAAAAGGCTGATGGTAGGAAAATTAATTGAACAGAGAGAAACAGAATCCCCAGGGTAGTTCAGGGTCAGCAAATTCATTTTGTTTATTTTCTTTGGGAAAAAAAGAGCCTTCAGGTATGGTTTGAGAGCAGAGATCCTGTTGATCTCATCCACCTGTGCCTAGAACGGCTCTTGGCATTTGGTGGGAGTGCAATTAATACTTGTTTTCTCAACTAATAACTGATCATACTTAGATATGATTTGCTTTTGTATTAACCATAAGAAGTTGCTGGAGCTTGGCATTAGAGAAGGAGCAGGGTTTCTAAAGAGAAGGAGCTTTAACACTGAACAAAAATGGTACCATTTACACACTATTTACCTGCAAGTATGCAATTCATGAAATTATTAAATTATGCAAATTCTCCCAAGTGAAAATTGATCTGAAATAAGTCAGGGGCAAGTCCAATGCCTATTCCAGGCCAGTTTCCGGCAGATACTGAACCTTGAGGCCATTCCAACAAGATTCCCTTTAATTGCATTTCCCTTCTGGAAAAAAAAAAAATCCCATTGTTGTTCAGAACTTATGGATATCCACATGGCAGTATGTACAATGGGATAAAGAGAAGTTATGCTTCCCCAGAAGGTCTCTAAGTATCCTCATGGTTGTCCAAGCACTGGGAAATTACGAGAGAAGACATGCGCTAACACACAGTGTAGTTCACATACCTGAAAACATCATTATGTGCTGAAAGTTCCAGGGGATCTTGTGTTTCCGGCCCAGATTCAGGAGGAAGGAGAGGGGATATATGTTGCATGCTCTGGCTACAAAAATTGCTAGCTGTGGATAAGCACAGGGAAACATTGAGGAAAATGTTGCTGCAATAAGGGTGAGAGTTCTTGAGCTTTAAATATTATGTCCTAAAGCTTCTCTATATTAGGACCCAGAAAACAGGAATAAACATGTCAATACATGTATGTCCAACTTGCTTCCAAAATTCATTTTTCAACGTCAGTTCCTTTCCAGAAACAGTAGAGAACTCTGTCTTCTTTGAACCTATACTCGGTTTAAAATTGTTAACTCAATACCATTTCAATCCCTGTAAATTTTCTCATCATGTTTATGCTGCTGATAACTGACTCTACACTCAGGTCTGCTGCAAAATGTGAGGCAGAGACTGTTCCGAGGCTGTGGTATTGTCCTCTCAAGCAGCACTTTAGAAAGGATAAATGTGCTTCAGCTCACGATTATCATCTTACTTTCCATCAGTTTATACTCCTTAAACCTAGCAAGTTTCACTTATTTTTTTTCTTTTAGTGGATTTAATTTTGAGAGGAACTGCCTGTCTAAATGTATAATACAACTTCTGCTTTAAGAGGTGTTTCACTAAACTCCAAGCTTTCTAGGTTAAAAATCTATGAAAATATTTGTGGTAGTCATCTCTCCTCTTTTGACATCTTGGACTCCTTCCCTGATAGTCTGTCTATTCTAGTTTGTCCTCAAATGGGATGGAGTTATTTGGGAAGAGGGAGCTTCCTTCTAAGATCCAGGTTTCAGATGGAATTTGAAAATTCACTTGACTGCTCAATGAAAAGAGAACCAGAGGTAGGTGCCGGTGCTTAGTTGGACACTGGCTTCCAGAGAGGAGTCGGCTCTCTTGGCTGTTACAATCGTCTGCCTGTGATCCTAGGGGGCATCTGCCCATTTTCCAGGTGGGAACAAGGACAACAGCTGCTGACTGTCCTTGGGGACGTGCGCAGTGGCTCAGTATCCTTTCTGATAGACATCCCTTCCTACTGGGAATGCTTATACCCCAGACCTAGAGCTAGAAAAGCCCTCTGCATTAAAATTGAAGTCTAGATTTCACCTGTCCTTTTACTTACAGGAAAGGGGCTAGCTTATTAAAATAAACTTACATGTGCACAGTGCTTAAGACATTGAAAGCACATCTATCATGTTAATTTCACTTGATCTTTACTATCTTTTTTTCAAAGTCCTCACTGGAAAAAAAGATTTTACCATCTTGCACTGAAAGTATTTCTGAAGTTCTAAATCCTGGCTGTCTTCTGATACATTCTAATGCAGATTAAATATAAAAAATGGATTGACATACTCTTTATATAAATGATTCATAATTTGAGTTAAACATATTTTGAATATTCAAAAAATGTCATTTTCTTTTAGTTTTTCCCCCTTACTTCCCTCAGTATTTTCCAAACTTTTTATCCTGAACCATAACATTTAGTAAAGGCCCCAATTTCTTAGAATAATTTCCACCCCTAATTAGAATTACTTGTCTGCCTTGAATTTGAGCTTTGCAGTAAACCTGAGGAAATACTTTAACAATTTAACAGAATAATCACTAAAGGTAAGCAGTTTGTTCTCTTTTCTCATCACCCATTGTTCTGTATTTCAAAGGATACAAAGGCTCCAAGTATGAAAAGAGCATTAAAGATATGATTCTGGAACGTGAACAGCGCCAGGCCCATGTAACAGAAGATGACGTTCTCAGCCAAGAAGTTCATAAATTCAAACAACTGAAAACAAAACAGAAAACAAAACCCATGAATTATGACTCAGCTTTGAGTCCATTTAATTTCTTGTGACTGTATTTGGTGACTGAATGGTCCTCCTGTAACTGGCAAGGCCATCCTTTGGCCTTCTGCTCAGCCTCTGGCGGGGTGCAGGGGCCCTGCCTATCCTGCCAGGTCAGCTGACTCTACACTGGCTCTCTACCCAGTGACAGATGCTGCAGCCGTGTCAACATCCCACCCTCCTTTCCAACTGCAAGGCTGCCAGAGATACCCCAGGGTGAGATTAACTGGCCTGATCCTCCATGGAACAATTCCTACTAGGACGAAAGAATAGTCCCTGTTACAGAAACTGAAACTACAGGATTTGCTTAACGTGTACCATAGTGAACGATGCAAGAATTGTTTAGTAGATACACGTGAGTTCCCAGACCCTGAAGAACTAAATAAAAAAAAGAAAAAAAGAGCTTTATCTAAATTACCTTCCTCAGGCAGGCAGGAAGGGCAAACCTGGAAAACTTAGAAACCTGTAGTGAGGGTGAATGTCGATTATATTTCAATATTAGAATAATCAGTATATTTCAAACTTCAGACAATGCGACTCATTAAATTGACTGATGTAGGTATATCCATTAAATGTCTACAATCTCTAGCTGGTAAAATGGAAATGATTAATCCCAGGGATCAGTTAATTCAGCAAGAACACAATCGAAACATCAAATTCAGTCAGAGGGATAGAGTAATAACATGTTATGCTGAGGGATGCCCCCAAGAGTTATTCTTAGACCATTAACTAAACAATTTAAGTTGAACAAGAAAAACATTCTCCAACTTCCAGATTAGAAGTGAAAGGGAAATGTGTCCAAGGGCTACAGCAAAGGCAGATTTAGAAGAGATTTTAGTTTATGATCCAGACTATTCATTTGGAAGTTCTGAAACTTCTTTCCCAGACCTACATAAATCACCATGTTAGGTAGACGTCTCTGGAGACATTTCTCTTGATTTTTTAAGGACTCATTATTTTTTCATGTAATGTATTTACAGCCCCACAAATAATGACCAATACCTGTTCACCGACAGCTGACAGAAAGAAAAGCAGAATCTTGTCAGACGCATTATTTAAAACCAGTAATAGAAAGAATGGATTAAAAAAAAAACCACAGTTCTTTTGGTACAGGATGGTCTTTCTGCAGGGGTTAGTGATCGTCAATTATCCTGAGTACTCACTTTACATTCTAGGCCAGCCCATCTAAACAAACACCGTCACTCAAATAACCACAGACAGCTTGAAAATATAGGGGGAAATGTAGGAGATGGGGGACACTTTTCTATCTCATTATGTCTTTACTTTTTCAAAAAGTGAGATTTGGCTGCTGTCTTAATCTGCCATAACATGTCAGGCTGCTATAACAAAATACTATAGATTGGGTGCCTTGAACAACAGAAATTTATTTCTCATAGTTCTGGGTCTGGGAAGTCCAAGATCCAGGTGCTGGCTGATTTAGTTCTGGTGAGGGTCCTCTTCCTGGTTTGCAAACAGCAGCCTACTTGCTGTATCCTTACATGGCAGAGAGAAAGAGAGATCTTCTCTCTTGTGTCTCTTTTTCTGAAGGCACTAATTCCATTCATGAGCACTTCACCCTCATGACCTAATTACCTCCCAAAGGCCCCACCTCCAAATGCCATCACACTGGGGATTAGGACTTCAACAAATGAACTTGAAGGGGATTAAGGGGAGACATTCAGTCCAGAGCAGCTATCCAGTTTTTGACATTAATAATCACATATCAAGGTTAAATTCATAGGGCTTCTCCTTCTCCGGTCCCCATCCCAAGTGTATTTTACTTTAGAGGGGACATTTTGCTGACTAGGATCCATTCAGCCTCTTGTTAGTGGTCATACCCCAATTTGCCTCTGGGGTCCACCTCTTTCCCCACGCTCAGCCCAGCATGTTTGGTTCAGAAATGTGTGTGATGAATTCAGCAGTTATTAGCTGGAGTTAGGACTTCTGATTGTGAGACATTAAAAAAAAAAAGTAAGTTAAGGAAACAAAGGATATGTCTGTACACGTATGAATCCATCGTGTATTAACATATACATATACATATACATATACACATAACTTGCACTCCACTTTACAGACGTTTGACATTCCTATTAAATTTTGTTTTTTACCATGAACATGTTACTTTCATAGCTTAAAAAACTGAATTAAATTATAACAAAAATTTTAAAGTGGAATAAAATACTTCCCAAATGTTTTCCTTCTTTAGCCTTGCTTAAGCTCCAACTCTTCATCTTTTAACTTTCAGGAAGTTATCAAGCATTCTTATCTAATCTTTTTCTTATTTTCTTTAAAAGTTGTTCTTGAGTGCAGGAAAATACAAACAACAACCAAAAAAAGCACTTATCTTTTTGTGGAACATCTTTTTCAGTGATCTCTTTATTCACAAATCCATAGATTATATAGACAACATGCATAATGTTACATAAATCTGACCGTATTTTTATATAATTTACTTTAATTAACTCAGTAATATTTCACAAGCCTCTTTCCATGGCAATAAATCTCAATCTACTGAACAATTTTTAATGGCAGCACAATATCCCTTTGTATCTTCATACCCAATTTTATTTCACTGTATCTATTATTACCCATTATTAGACATTTGGTTGTTTCAGATTTTCCCCTTATAAACAGTGCTGCACTGAGCATCTTTATACAAATCTCTCTCCCCAGCTGAGTGATTACTCCTTAGGTGAAATTCCTAGATCTGGGCTACTTCTGTCAAAGGATATATATTAATTTTTCTTTTTCAACATACTACCAGCCTGCCCTTCAGAAATATTATACCAATTTACATCTCTAATAATGGTGTAGAGGCCGCCCTTTCCTCACACTCTTGCCAAAATTAATTTTTATCAATTTTTAAAAAAACCTTTGACAATCTAATAGACTCACTTATTTTAAATTGTAGATGGTTGTTAGCATTTTAAAAAAGATTCCCTTCATAGCAAGGCAGCAGCACTGAGTAGCACTCCTTTGTCTACTTATATCATGTAACAACATTCCTCTGAATGAACAGGCTTCATAATAACTTCCTTCTCAGGGCACTTAATGAAAATGTGTGGGCAAATTCAACTTTGTGCTTCACATGCAAAAATCTCCTGAAGACGTGTTTCAGAAAGAGAATGTACCTTAAGGCCAAGCTGACAGAAGCAACCAATTTGACCATTAAACCTTCATTGCCTGAGTCTGGCCCAGAGTAGTCAATTACTGAGGGAATAGATTTACTGGTCAATTTTGGAAAAAAGAAAAAAGAACAAACTCCACCCCCAAACCAATAATAATAATAAATGTCAAACTAGTTAATTCAGTATCTAATATGAATAACCTCGAATCTACTTCCTTCCTACTCAGGGTCAATGAAAAATAACTTGAGTCAACATTTTATTTATCCAGTACAGTAAGCAACATTTGTTTTATTTCCCTTAATTCACAGTTTGGGAGCCTGTGGAGGGGACCCAGGTTAAAAGTAATATTTGCTTAGCAGAGCTTTTCTTTAGGACAAAAAAGCACGTTTAATAGGGCAAGCAAGACTAGGGAAATATTTAAACTGCATAAGAGGACAATCTGTGTTTAAAAACTCAGAAAGTTCATGGTAACAATTTACATGTTAAACAACATAATCTGGTCAGCAAACCGTGTTCTCTAAAGACTTATTTGATACTATGTTTTTCAGTTGGTGTTACTTACTGTACTTACTAGAAAGTAAGAAAAAGTCATATCTGTTTTATAAAATATGTTTATTACTAATTCTGATTGACTTTTTCTCCTATTAGTAAAAGAATGAAACAACCATATTACTGTGGTTCATGTACAGAAATATTACAGCAGTTCACTATACCCTGCTTTACTAATACTAATTAAGTTCACACGAACTCCTCAATATGGCTTTTACTTGACTTAAAGTTTGTTTCAACATATTGACTTTCATTTACTTGGCCAAGTAATGCACTGAAATTCATTTTAATTGGGACGTTAAAGAACCTACAAAACTATAATAAAAGTGAAAGGAAAGAAAGAACTAACTATATTATTTTATTTTCCCCATAATTTTGTCCTGGGATTAATTTTTTGTTTGTTTGTTAATAAAATTTGCCCTTATTCCTAACTGGGAGCCTTCTTTAGAGAATATCTCAGATTTCATTTTTTTACACATTATTGGGTATATCTATAACTATTCTGAACAAACTGGAGTACAAGTAAACAATTTTTATTCCTATATTGGGGGATTTGCAAACAAACATTACAATATATTCTATTAAAATTATAAACTTTTGCTCCTGGGATTCTAATATTTGCTTAGTCCCAAGTCCTGAGGAAATCTGTTCAAGGTGAACCCAATAATTCCTGTGGGCTCTACAGGTAGCATAGGACTTGAATTGTACTGAAGACATGTGACCTTTACCACCAGGACATAAGGGATCTGAAAGCTTTGTTGCCAGTCAAGGTCATGGTTCCCAGAGTGAAGCCTCTCCTTACAAAGCCGAAGATCTATAGTTACAAATAAGTACAAGTGCAATCCTTTGAGATCCTCTTCTAGATTTAGGACACTGTAATAATATCAGTATTACTACTTCTAAAATAGTAATAATGCTAATGGGACTCATTTTTTTAGGACTTAACTTGTGCTAGGGAATGAGTTAAAGGTTTTTGCTTACTTTAAACATTTTTAGCAATTCATGTCATTATAAAAAGAAAACTCATAAATTGATAATATTATTTCTGTTTTACAGCTGGGGAAATTGCACTCAACAATAGTAATGCATTTGCCCACGTAAAGCTCAATAAAGGGAAGAACTGAGTTGTCCTGAGTTTTGTCCAAGGCACATGCCACTTCTGCCAGACTAGGCTGCCTCTCCATTAGACAAGATTCAGGTTCAGGGACAGCGAGAAGTTTGTAATAATAGTATTGGTGAATATTTGTAACACATTACAGTCTGCAAAGTATAGTCTCATACATATATACATCCTGTTTGATCATCAGAGCAACTCTTCCCTAGATATCTTCTAGGGAAGATATCTGTGACTCCGACCACATTGTTTTTCAAGCAAAGAAACCCAAAACGTAAATTTCCTCGTACCCAACTAGTGGATGCAGGGGGTGACTTGAGGTAGGGGATGCTTATCCCCCCGCAATGTCTATTACCATCTGCTCACCCAAGCCAATTCTTCCAACACTTTTCCTCCTCTCAAAGTACAAAAAGTAAAAACAAAGGTCCTGCCATGCATTTGTAACTTCAAGACAAATCTCCTCCCCATTCACCCCTTTCCCCTTAGAGAAATTCTGGACTTTTCACTGTGCCTTATATAATGATTGTATATGGTTTTATATATATATTACGATACATATATATATCTTGATATCTCTATGTATCTAGGTATCTATGTATCTATCTATGGCCTAAAATAAGACAAACTTCATGCAATGTCTCTGCCCCATTTGCAGGAGGTGGACTCCAAATCCAAGATCAGATTCTTCAAGGTTAGGACTATACAGGCCCTGAAGTAAAGGAGGTTCAGAGAGCTCCTTTACTGAGCTAACCAAGCTGGTGCAAATGATTTTCAATACTTGATTTGGGTATTTTGAGCATGTCGGCTATCTCCCGCGTGGTATAACATCGATTGCTCTCAAGTAATGCCTCGATTTTGTCGCGATCAACTTCAACTGGTCTACCTAACCATGGAGCATCATCGAGCGAGAAATCTCCAGTGCGAAACTTTGCAAACCACTTTGGACACGTTCAATCAGTCACAGCACCTTCTCCATACACTGCACAAATCTTTTTTTGCATCTCAGTTGCGTTTTTACCTTTCTTGAAATAAGAAAGCATAATATGCTGAAAGTGTTGCTATTTTTCTTCCACCTTCAATATTAAAATGGCTACACAAAAATTCACCAATTTTGATGTCTTTTTAAAATGCATGCTGATATGACAGCTGTCACATACAATCTAACAAAATTGTTTCGAATGAAGTTAAAGACAGCTAAGTGCTACTAGAGCCATCTTACAGAAAAAAAAACAAATGAAACTTTTGGCCCACTCAATATTTCTTTGTTTGAGAATTCTTGGGTTCCTTATGCACTCCTGGCTGCTACCCAGCTCTCTCCCGTCCCCTGCATTTTTCATTGTTTTCTTTTAAACTTAATTAGACTTTTTAAAAACATGAGAATTTCAAAAGCACAGCCTATAAAAACACAACAGAACACATTTTATGAAGATGAATAGGCATCATTAAGTAAGTAAAGCTAATATAGGAAATAAATGTAGTTACAGCTACAAGGAACTGAGCTTCATTAAACTGAATAAATACTATAGCCAGATTTTCTTGAAATCCTCAAGCTTATAACTTAAGGGGAAGGTTATTTTCTATGAATTTGCTAAATTACTTTAGCCAGTAAACACTGATAATAGTGTTCTTATTTCTGGAGGTTTTCCAGTTTTGATTCTTCCTTTTTGGGGGGCTATTAAGGTAAAAGTGTAGAGTTTTGTAAGGTTGCATTTAAGTTAATACACTATTACGTTAAGAATAACTTCTCAAGTCTGCAACTTCAAAGTTATTATCATGATATTGATCAGGAATATTGGTTCACCAAATAAGACTGGCCTTAGATCTATTTTGATGAATTTAAACACATACACACACACACATGCACATACACAGGCACACCACAATATAGGAACACGAATTTCAAAGGTAGAGTCACCTTGTGATGTATGTAGTCCAGACATCTAGCCAATGCTTGATTGCTCCAACACTCTTGTTAACGGTCTCTCCAGCTTATAACTGAACACAGCCAAAGGCAGAAACCTCACCACTTACCAAGGAAGCAAATGGCATTTTTAGACGTCTGTAACTGTAAGAAAATCTTTCCTTACGTTGAGCTGAAATTTCATTCTCTATCACTTTCAACTACTTCTCCTACTTCTACTTCTTTAGCTCATAAAAAAAATAAGTCAAGTAGGGTATCATTTTATCCCACACAGCTTTGCTCTAACGGCAGAAAGGGGATTTCTATCAGAAGAGTTGCAGTTTAGGCAATTTTACAGTGTAGGCAGCAAATGCCATTTTTCATCCTACAGTCTTGTTAGTCTTGAAAGTAAACATTTTGCTAGGAGTTTGTGGTTGGCATGTGGAGCCTCTAGTCTAGAATACCTGCAAAGGCTTGGGGGGCTAGAGTAACCAGAATTATGTTCAAATAAGTGTTCTCCAGAAGGATCTTCTCAGCAAATCTAATAGTACTGGCCTTTAGGAAAAAAAAAAAAAAAAAGAAAAGAGATGGCATAACATAATTTCTCCGTGGTTTGGCCGACAAATAAATTAGCTAGTTGAAACAATATATTTTCTTTGAAGAAATTAAAACCATGCTTTTAAAAAATCTCTTAATGAAAAAACCAAGAGAAACATCGATATTGTTAGGCATTGGTATAAAAAAATTCACACTTCACACATTATCAAAAATTTTAAAGGTCAATATCCCATTTCTTCTACTTTTTCATTTAGCTATTCTTAATCTGTTTTCTTATTCATCTTGTGTGTCTTTTTATCTTTATAATTAGCCTATGCTGAATTCTTTCTTGAGCGGGAGTGTGAAGAATGTACACAAAAAGGAAGATTTCTAATGATGTCATTCCTTTAGGTCTCTGAGTTGAATACCAATACCCCAGCCCTTGCCACTGATCTGAGTGACAACCACCCACAACATGGCTGAGGATATATTGCTCCATCCACCATGAGAATATTGTGCTCTTTCTACATGAAGATTTGGCACTGGCAACATACAGTATATTGAGCCCCAAACACTGTGAGCTGTGTTCGACTTCTTCCTGCCATCCCATTTCCTTGATGAAAGTGTTACAAATGCCTAGGATTAAGGACATTACTCAGTGTTGTTTTATGATCAGCTATTTCACAATGTAATGCATAGAATATCAGGACAGATGCAAAACACTAGAACCAAACCAGTATTCACTGAGAAAGGCTTTGCCTCAGTGTTTCAGACTGAGAAGTTGAAGCATGTGTTTGGAATAACACTTAGTTGTAAAGCTAGCTTGAAAATTTCCAGAGATCCTTTGCTTCATGTTATGTTACACCTAATAAACACTGGCATTTATGTTAGTGCATCTATCATGTTTGAATTCCTTTGATAAACTTTCTGAATTAGATAATTTTGAATAATTTACTGTAATGGTACGACAGTAACCAGAACTTCTCAGAAAAAACTATTCTACCACCCTTACCCCATCTCCTATTTTTGAGGGAAAGTAATTTGAAGGCTAATTCAACTGATTTGCTATCTAACCTGACCAAACTTTGTTCAACTTTTCCTTTTGCTTTGAGGTCATCTCTTGTACAATACATGGAGGTAGGTTTTTCACAATTTAGAATGTAAAGAGGTATATATTTTTTATGTATTTCAATCTGATTTTAAGTCTGATACAAGTATATAACACAACTTTATATTATATGTAAATAGTAATATTCAAACTCTTAATTTTTTGTTTTCCAGATGGTTAAAGAGTTCATTGATTTGACTGACAAAGAAAATATCACAACGAAGGGTTAAAAAGCATTTTAATTAGGAAGAAGATTTTGAATTGAATTTCTGAACTATGGTGGATTGGATTATGGAAAGGCATTCAATAGAAGGTTTGAAGCTTAGAGTAGAACATTGTGCTAAACATGATAAGAAATTGGAACATGTGAAAGAGTCTTTATAAATCAGAGAAATCAATGAAAATGAGACAAATATATATGACAATTGAATAATGCCATGTAATTAGAAAACAGCTGCCAAATGATTTTTATGAAGGCACGAATATCACTAAATCAATAGCTGGTGAAAATTAAGTTTGCTTGACTTGTTTCTTTGTAATGGAGAGTTAAAATGTAGTGAATGTAGATTGTCAGTGCTTGTACTGAACTCCAGAAAACTCTTATTTTACACCGATTAACTTTGTTGAGCTTCTTTTTCAGCAAGATTTATAAAGCCCCCTCCCTGAAGCCTCTTTGTATTGAAGCTACTGCACACCCTTGACAATATAAGTAAAATGTCAAAAATTATGAATGATTACAGTACGTGAATGTATTTCTCTTTGTTTCCAAGGAAGGCAATTATATTTTCACATAAAAACCAGGCATGCATAAATCGATTCTGTATGAGAGTTTTAGCTTTGACTTACTTTGGTGGTTTGGAGCTAATTTTATTTTTGTTCCAAACTCTTTGGGTATTTCAGAGTTACCACACAAAGATCCCTCAGAAAGTTCTCTTGGGCTACATGTGTATTTTCAATGATGTTCAGAAAGAGTTTGTATGCAAAACAAATCATATTCAAATACCGAGGGAAAGACTCAGCTGTAGATGTGCACTAGAAGATCTTAATCAGTCTCTACTCTCTAGTTTAACCCTCCATTCCTTCTTACCACATAAATTTTTAGGCTTAATGAGAGTCAGTTCCACTTGTTCCAAAGTCTGTTTATCTTTGCTTTAAATTGGTATTTGTAATTGCTAATTTAACTACGTAGATTAAGTGTGACTATGAAAGAAAGAGTTGATGTTTTTCAAAACTAAGTTAAATATGTAGAAAAAACTTGGTAAAATTTAGTTGCATAGAAAATGATACTAAATTAGTGGTAAGCAGGACAACTATAAAACGTTTAAATACAGAAAAATTCTTAACGTATATGCTTTGCTGATGTCTTTAATTCTTGGCTCTGAACTAAAGACACAGAAATAGAAACTGGAAGTTCTGGTAGATATATTTTGGGTGTGCTTTGTGCAAGAAAGGCATCCTAGAACCCTAAGATTCAAAGAAAAAGCACTGAATCTTTATCAAAAGATTGGCAAATTAATATGCATTTACGTAAGTGACGATTAAATGTTGGAGGTATTTGTGTCATTTTAAAATGACTCCTTGCTTTAACTGACTTTTCCATTAATTGGACTGATGCTAATTTTGTTTTAGATAAAAGTGGTGCCTGTTTTTCTCTCTTTTAACACTTTTTTGTATTTAATATTTCCATTTGATTATTTTTTCCAACATCTTGTACCTGTTCCAAATTACTAATATTCTTCTTTATCTCTTTAAGGATACTAATTGTGCGTATTTTAAATTGTTGGCTTGCCGTTTCCAATAGTTTTGCTTCTTGTGGTCTATGTCCAGATTTTGGTCTCTGTTTTAAGTGGTTGTGCTTTTTTGGGCATTTTGTTATTTTGGCCTGTGAGCCCATATCTTCCTGGGGTCAATCCTGTCTGCCAATGTTACGAGGAAATGTTACGAGGGACACACACTAGAGTTCCTTCAGTGATTTTTAGGAGATGCGCAGGGATGAGCTCCAGGGTGGAGGAAGCCCTCAGCACCATCAAACTTTTGATCACCCCCCAAAACTGAATTGGTTTCACTCCTCTGGTAATTCGTCTGTCAGGGATTCACCCTTAAACCCTTAGAACATAGCAACACTGGGAAGAGGCAGAGTCTCTCTAGGTCATTTTCCATCATCCTGAGGGTTTGGAGGCACAGGAGATGGAGGACAGAGGATGCTCAAAGGCAGGGCAACTGGTCATCCTGCACTTTTATCAACTTCTTCACTGCCCAGATGCTACTTCCAGGGCTACCACGATGGATGCTCTAGGCTATTGCAATGAGGCGGGCGAAGATAACCCCAAAACAATAAGGGCAAGAGGCAGGTGCAGAAGTTAAAATCTCTAACTGATTCTCTCTTCCGACTCCTGCTTTCGCTGCTGTGCAGGTGTGGCCATCCTTCATACCACTTTGACCACCTCTGGCCTCTCCAGGTGTTCTTATAGTTTTTATTACTTGCTTGGTTCCATGTTTTCTCTCAATCATGTGGTTTCTCCAGGTTTCATTTGGGAAGAAGGAGCCAGCAGCTGAAGCTAGTTTGCTATCTTGTCATCACTGAGTTTTGTATTATTTTTAAAGTTAAAGTTGCTGATTGAGAATGATAAATGGTATTGAAGTGTTCTCCTCCATAGGGGTTTCTGAGTTTAATTTGAATCAAACTACTGAAAAGCCTGCTTAAGGCAAAACTGGGGATATGAGGTTGTCTATGGCCTATGCCCTCGGCCTCTCTGCGTGTAGCACTTCCTCCCTTTCCATGGGTGAGGAAATCATATATTTCAGACTTTTGAGGACCGACCTATTTTCAGACACTTCGTTCTTTTGTCCCCATCTAAGTACTATTGTGCTTTTCTATCCTCTATTCTATTTTTGGTTTGGAAAACAAAGTTACTGTACCCCAAGAGATTTCATTCCTTGTACCCCTTATACTTCAGACGCCAAATATCCTAGAATTTTGACTTCTGGAAAATCAAACCGAACATTCAGAAAAATAGATAAGTCACAAACAAGCAATTTCTTAAAGAAGATATACAGAGCTTCCCTGGTGGTGCAGTGGTTGAGAGTCCGCCTGCCGGTGCAGGGGGCGCGGGTTCGAGCCCTGGTCCAGGAGGATCCCACATGCCGCGGAGCAGCTAGGCCCGTGCGCCACAACTGCTGAGCCTGCTCTCTAGAGCCCGTGAGCCACAGCTCCTGAGCCCATGCGCCTAGAGCCTGTGCTCCGCAACGGGAGAGGCCACCGCAATGAGAGGCCCGTGCACCGCCATGAATAGTAGCCCCTGCTCGCCGCAACTAGAGAAAGCCCGAGCACAGCAATGACGACCCAAATAAACGTAGCCAAAAATAAATAAAATAAATAAATTTTAAGAAGATATACAGATGACCCCAAAACTAATCTGTAAGTTTCAGAAGGGCGCCTAGCACACTTGTTGTGTTTGTCACTGAACAGCAACTCCCAGCAGAGAGCTTAGCATATCATAATGCTCAATAAATATCTATTGAATAAACAAAGTGAATAAAAAGGGAACTCTAAGGAATTGCCTGTGTCACTGTAAGTTTGCACAATCTTCCTTCATGGAAATTTAGGAAAAATATAATAAAATTTATAAGATGTAAAACCTTGATCTGAACAATTCTACTTCTTGGAATTTTTCCTAAGCAAATAATGTGACAAGCATACATAGATTACATCAAGATGTTCATTCCTTAAAATAAAAAGATATGGAAGACAACCAAAACATACATCAAAAGAAGAATACTTAAACAATTTAAAAGGGATTACACTTCTGAAGGTTCACTGCCATGTATGATGTTTCCTATGGCTTTTTACCAGATACATTTTATCAGATAAAGGAAATTCTTCCCTTCTATACTTTGCCAGGAATTTTTAAAATAAATATTTGTTGACTCTTTCATATCCAATGCTTTTTTTAAATCTACTGAGATATTTTCTTTTCATTTGTTTATGTGGCAAATTATACTTACAATATTTTAATATTAGAGCATACTTACATTCCTGGGACAAACCCAGCTCAGTCATAACGTACTTTTGTTTTACACTGATGAATATGGATTGCTGATATTGCTTTCACAATCTTTGTATCTATGTCCATAAGTGAGATTGGCACACACGTTTCATTTTTATTACTGCCATTGACTGGTCGTTATTTCAGGAGTATTATAAGAGTGTCATTAAATGACTTGGGAAGCATTCCTCCTTTATCTTTTTTCTTAAAAGGTAAGTATAAAATTGAATGATCTGTTTCTTGAAAGTTAGATAGAACTCACCTATGAAACAATCTGGGCCTTGTTTTTTTTTTGGTGAATGGATTTTTAGCAACTGATTCAATTTCTTTAATGATTACAGGTCTACTTAATTCTTTTTCCCCTTCAGACAGTTTTTTTTTTTTTTTCGAGTATCACAATGTTTACTGACAGATACAAGTATATAAAATCAGGGCATGAACATGACTTGATAAATTAAGTAGACTTAATTTCAATACTATAATAAGAGGGACCAATTCAAATTCTCACCATTTGTTTCACACCCACAAAGACCACTTCAAGGGCATTTAGGATCTCTCAAAACTGACCAGTTTTGTGCAAGTAAACCATGCTTCTTTTAAAAAGACTTGTGCACTTGCCCAGGCTCAAGGATATTAAAATCTAGCACATAAAGCCCATTACTAGAGGTAGAAATACAGGCAATATACTATTATGGCAGCAACCATCAATTACAGTTAAGAATTTTTCTGTAACAACCAGATGGATAATCAAATATTGCAACAACTCAAGTATTACTGAGCAGAGTGCATTTCTACAGTATTCAGTGTTGCTATTCAGTTTTCTAACTTAAAACAGCCTACGATAACTAGCAGCAAAGAAGGTCTTTGCAATAGACTGCCTCTGCTTGAGAACTTGATGTAATTATTGCATGCTGCTAATATACTATCTAAACATTAAAGATACTCCTAAAATATTTGATGGTAGACTATGATTAAGACATTACACTACAAAAAGACCTTACGCAGAAAGAAATCCTAACTGACGTGCTTCTGCTTTAAATATTGTGAAAATGCTACAGCAGAATGAATTTTCGTAGTGGTTAGGTCAAATGGAGTTACATCATAGCAACAGTATGTTTTGCACGATTTAAGGCTTTGGCTGTTTTTTTAGTCAGCTTCTTCCTCTGATTCTTCTTCAGGAGTTTCTAGCCAGGTTAGCCACTGATTCACCTGGAACAAAGCCTTGCGTTTCCCTGGAAACTCATGGGTTATATCTTCTTTCCAAGCCAAGAAAGCTTCTTCTTCAATAATCTCCATGTCATAGAAGTGAACAAAAAAGTGAAGTAACATGGCTTTCGGGAAGTTGCTATTGTAGCAGTGTACCTGAAGAGCATAGAGGGCACTGGCTCGTAGATCAACGTGATCATGAAGGAATTTCTGCATTACTGGCTTGGAGGAAAGAAGCAGTTGTTTTTCCTGCTCTAACTATTCTTTGGAAGGAGCAGAGGAAGAATCTGTTTCATCACTGGGTGGGTTTACTTCACTAGAAACGTACTGTAAGAAGCTAGTCATTAAGATGTTCACAAATCCTTTATCTACATGAAGTTTGGGAGAGATGTTATCTTTAATCCACTTATATATGGTTTGAGGAGATGGATCCAACTTTATTTAACTTTAACAGTTCCTTCTCCAATTGGAGGAGTGGGAGTAAGAAACTGTCCCTTTCCTTCCAAGATCTCCAATATGCGGTCCTTATTCTGATCAGTTTCTGGGAGCATTTTTTGCATATTGACTTGCTTTGTTGGAAGAGCTCTGTTGACCATTCTCGATCTTGTAATTTAGTTAAATGCTGAAGACAAAGTAAGAAGAGAGGAAAACGGGTGCCACTTTCCAGTGGTTGAGCTAGTTCTGAAATGCTCACCCGCTCCAAAATGATAGCATGAGTTGCAAACTGTGCTAAATATGATTTCACCAAGGGGATGTGAACCTCCAGTTTGGGGCACTGGTCCAGTACCTTCAGGAAAGCCTGCATGAGGTTGTCACTTGTGGTTATCCCTTTCTGTTTGAGGAAACTGATCAAAGAACTTGCTTTTTCTTGATCTTCATCACTTCTCTCTAGTGACAGGATGATTACTTTGCTTAACATCTCGGGAAGAAAATGTTTAGGAGCCCTCATCTCTCTTACACCATTGACAGCTTCGTTTACATTTCCACTATTCAAATATTCGGTTACAACAGTTTCAGTTAATTTATGCAGTTCTTCCTTTGATGGTGGTGGCTTTTTACTGGTCTTGGCAGGCTTTTCCTGAATAAGTGGTGGATTAGTTTTGAGACCAAGCTGAGGTGTCTGTCCCGGAGGTGGTGTCTGAGTGCGTGGTGGTTGTGCACTATAGGAGGAATCACAGTTATCTGGCACTGGATTTTTTTTCATTAGGAAAGACTGAGCAGGCCTCAGGCTAATCTCATCTGCATTAAGCTGTCCTTAGAAAACCGAGGTGGCATATCCTTCGACTGTCCTTGCAGCTGGGATAAGAGTCCCTGACTCTCATTATGGTAGAGCTGGCTTAGCCCCTGGTTTTCATAAACTTGCCTCCCATCTCCCCAAACTGCGATTGCGTGGGAGGCATGATGTGTCCCCCGTTGTCATTGAAGAGTTGGTTTGAACGATGACGCCCCATGGTGGGTGAAAATCTAACCTGGATAACTCCTAGACCAGTACCAACTCCACTACCTGGCATTTGTCCAAACATATCAGCAAGTCCTCCAAGTGCATCCCTATCCATTTTCATCCTGGGTGGCATGAACCGTCCCTCCAACAAGAGGTCACTTCTCATCCCTTGAGCCATAGGAGCAGGAATAAACACTCCTAGATCTTTTAATGCATCTTGATGGATTTGATTGATCATCTTTAGTCCACTGTCAAGAAAAGCCTTGTGAGGAACTCAGTGGTGTTTTCTCAACTCTACAGTATCCTGCAGCGGCAATTCCTTACTTAACATCAAGGAGCACATTTGGGCAAAGTACTGATCCATTAAGGACTTGGCTCGTTCATAGTCTAACCTAGGTCTCACTATTCTCATTATCTGACAGAGGCACTCTAAATCCTCTCCCATATCTTTGAGTTGGACTCTCTCCTTTTTTTCCAAAAGTATTTTGATGCACTTATGAAGGATAGATTCATGAATAAGATCAAGCCTTCCAAGTTCTCCAGTGAATTTGATGTTCCCCAACATCTTGATCTTAGCAATGGCTCTCTGTTCCTCCTCCGTGGGGAGGAGGGGATTTTCATGCTTATCACAGACATCAACATTTCTGGTTCGGTTTTCCAATTCCTCTTGTAATTTGGAAATTAGGAGGCGTCTGAGTGTTGTGCTTTGCTTCTGTCCCGGTTGACCCTCTGCTGCTGGACCATCAAAGTTTGGTGCATCTTCTGCCAATCGCAGACATAGCTGAGCATACAGTGAGCTATATTTTGGCTCTTCTAGGGCTTTGTCCACCGTCAGCAGTATGACCCCTTTAAGGATGAGTTTAGACTCTACACCCACATTGAGGAACTCAAGGCATAGCTTGTCAAACTTCTCAGGAGTAAGCTGATTCAGTATGCCTCTTACTCTCCTGAAGATTGCATCCTGTCGTTCTTTTTCATTTGCAGAGTTGTTTGCTGCGGAGTTGTCATCTCGTCTAGTGCTTGATGCAGGAATCCATTTCTGAGCGTTTTGCCCTGGGGTTTTCCCCAGGAACTCGCTGTTGCCAGCAGTCTTGGGATAGTGCTGAGGTGCACCTTTACTTCTCCTCCGCCCGAAGAAGCACTGAAACGAGAAGCAGCCGCTTCTACCATCACACTCTCCACTTTGGCAGCTTGACAAGGAAGACTCTTCAAAAGAATAATATTAATGGATGGGGTGGGGAGGGAAGGGGATGGGAGAAATGAAAGCCCTTCACCGAGAACTCAGCAGCTGCCACTGCAGCCGTCTCCTCAGGATCCGGTCGTCCGGGACGCGGAAGGGAGGGGGAGGGGAACGGAAAACAAGAAACGGGGAGCCCCTTCAAAGAGTTTTGGTAAGTTATATGGTTCTAGGAAATTGTCCTTTTCACCTAAGTTTTTAGATTTATTTGCATCGATTGTGCATGACATCTTCTTATCTTTTTAACCTCCACAGCACCTATGGTAATGTTCTCCTTTTCTTTTTTAACATTGTTAATTTTGGGGTTTTTTTGCCTTATCCAGATTGTCCATTTTATTGGTTATTTTCAAAGAAACAATTTTTGGCTTTGTTGATCCTCTCTATTGTAGTTTTGCTTTCCATTTCTTTTTTCTTTCCTTTTTACTGCTTTTACCTTTATTTTTTACTTAATTTTGTTTTTTGGACTTGTTCTGCTTGTTCCTTTTCTTAACTCTTAAACTGATATTTTTACTCATTAAATTTAAATTCTTTGTAGTTTTTTTTTTTTGCGGTACGTGGGCCTCTCACTGTTGTGGCCTCTCCCATTGCGGAGCACAGGCTCCGGACGCGCAGGCTCAGCGGCCATGGCTCACGGGCCAAGCCCCTTTGTAGTTTTTAACATAAACATTAAAGGATATAAATGCTCTAATTTCATTTCAATACTACATTTAATTAGTTGCAAATTTTGATGTGCAGCTTTAATTGTATTTCTTTGGTAAAATTAAATACAATTAAACAATACATAAATATGCTTAGAAATAATTAGAATATTTCAGATGCTAGAGTCCCCTTTGACTATTCCTCCTGGTCCCTCCCACATCCATCCCATGTAGTCTATTTTTTTTCTAGAAAGGTATTCTCATTAAGATATATTTTTTGTACATGTTTTTCAAAAACAGTATTATTTTGAAAATATGCTGAAGGAAAATATAGTATCATTTTTAAAATTTGCTGGTTGTAGGTTTACATATGACTAATTTAATAGATACTACAAAATAGCCCTCTAAATTAGTATATTTTTTACCTTTTCATGAGCAGTTTATTGGAATATCTGGTTCCCTAAAACCTTAAAACACCTAGCCTGGTCAACTTTTAAAAATTTTGTCAATCTTATGAATATTATATTATTATCGTTTTATTTGTAGCCCTGATTAATAGAGAGTTTGGGCAACTTCTCATGTTTATTGACCAATTGGAATTACTGTTCAATGAATAGCCTATCTTTTTCTTTAACCATTTTCTTTAGATTTTTGTTTAAAATTATTCTTGTTATATATTGAGTAGACAATGTGGAATACTTATAACTATGAAATATAAAAATAGATAATATAACATGTCTACACATTCCCCATACTGTTAAAGAAAAAGAACATGGCCTTTATACTTCAGAATTGCTCTCTGCTCCTCTGATCCCATCCCTTCCTTTCTGTCTGTGTGGTAATCACTATCCTAAATTTTGTGTACCTTATGGCCTTGTTCTTTATACTTTTTCTGCAAATTTTAATATCTCTAAACAATATATTATTTTGTTGTTATGTTTTTCAAATTTATATAAATGAAATCACATTGAATATATTGCTCAATATTTTGTTTTTGAGATTCATCGTGTTGTTTTGCTAGAGTTCTGCTTCATTCATTTTCCCAGCTGTATGATATAAGAAATGGAAATGCAGTTATCCATTCTACTGTTGATGAACATTTGGGTTGTTTCCAGTTCTTTGCTTTTATAAACGGTGGAGCTTTGACTATTCTTGTACCTGTCTCCTGATGCAGGTATGAAGCACTTAACCAGAGAGTATCTACTTGGAGTGGAACTACTAGGTCAGAAGGGACATCGATCTTTTGCTTTATGGGTACTGTCAAATTGCTTCTCAAATTTACCCTCCCACCAGCAATGTGTAAATGTTCCAGTTGCTCCACACTCTTGCCCAAACTAGGCATTCGCTGATTCATTCATTCATTTATACATTCACTCAACAAAAAGTTATTGAGGACTTACTATGTACCAGCCACTATTCTAGGTGCTGGAAATGCAGTAGTGAACACAACTGACAAAAACACTTGCCTTTTGGAACTTCAATTCTGTAGAGGAGACATTAAACAAGATAAACAACTAAAATATATAGCATATTAGTGATATGAACTAAGGTTAAAAAAATAAAGCAGGAAGGGAGATATAAAATAGCAAGGTTTTTTTCCCCTCCAAGGAGTTCACTCTGCTGCCAGGGAGATGAGAGCCACAGCTGTTAGACAGAAGTCCTGATACTCTTGCCTGCAAGAATGAAGGCGAGAGTTAACGACCCCCCCTCCCCCCCAGGAGAGGGCAAAACCTGATGGAGAAATATTCAGAGTGAAAGTGCAGAGGTCAGAAATGATCTGACGTGCCACGTGGCCAAGACAGGAAGCTAAGTAGGAAAAAGTGGGGTTATTCAGTGTGTTGGCTGAACCACCCCCTTCTTCTCACTGACTTTGTCCCAGAAATGTCAATAGCTCCGGATTATTTTTGGCTTTTGGTTTCCCCTCACTGGAGGCTGAAAAATAATTATCAAGGTGGATGTTGAAATTTTAGATAGTGTCCAATGAAACTATTACTGACTTAAAGTAAAGACAAAGTAAAGATCTAAAATAAAAGTGAAGATGCAAGCCAGGTAGACATTTGGGAGAGAGACAGCCCGATTAGAGCTAGCAGCAACACAAAGGCTCTGAAGAATATCAAGGAACCCAGTGTGGTTGGAACAGAGAAGTAGAATGCAAGAGATCAGAATGAGAGCCATGAACATGGTGCTCTAGGAACTTGAAGGACTTAGTGAAGGATTTTGGCTTTTACTGGGGAAGATGAGAGGCACTGGAGGGTTTTGAGCAACAGAGTGACATGGTTCTGATTATGCTTTAACACCATCATTCTTGCTACTGTGTTGCAAATAGAAGCCAGTGATGAAGTAGAAGGGCCAGTCTGATGGTTACTGTAATAGTCCAGGTGGGAGATGTCAGTGAACCTGGACTACAGTGGCATTGATGGGGCTGGTGAGAGGAGAGAATATTCTGAATATATTTTTAAAATAGAAGTGAGATGATTTGCTGAAGGCCAAAGATGAAGTCAAAGATGACACAAAGATTTTGGCCTAAACAAATAAAATAATCCTAATGAGGTTAATGTCCCTACGAGGTAGGAAGAATTAATAGCCTCATTTAATAAATGAGGAAACCAAAGCCCAAAGAAGTACAGTAACTTGCCCAAGACCAAATAACTACGTATGTGGATCTGGGATTTGAACCCAGCTTGGCTGACTCCAGAATCTGTACTCTTAACCACTCAATTATATATGTTAATTTTTTTCACCCTGGTAGAATGGTTTGAATTCCCTATGTGACCACTGATTTGAACATTTTGTGATATATTGATGACTATTAGGATTTCTTCTCATATGAAATATCTAATATCTTTGTCTAGTTTTCAAATCAATGGGTAGTTTATCTTTTTCTTATTGATCTGATCTGTAGGAATTCTTTATATATTCTGGAATATATGATCCTTTGGTAGTTATATGTCAAATTGCAAATATTTCCTCTTGTTTATCACTAGCCTTTCTCCTGTTTTTATGATGTCTTTTGATGAACAAATGTTCTTTATTTTAGTGAAGTCAAATAGATTGAACTTTTCCTTTATTTATTTTTTGTACTTTAGAAGTCTTCTGAAATAAAAGGAAAAATTAATCTATGCTGTTAGAGTCAAGATAGTGGTTACTCTTTTGGGGAAGAGCAGGGAGGTGACTGTAAGGGGCATTAGAGAGGCTTTTGAGGTACTGATAATGCTTCTTGACCTGGGTGCTGTTTACACAGTTGAGCTCAGTTCACAAAAATTCAGCAAGCTGTGCACTTATATGTATTTATCCTATGTATACTATAATACTACAATTAAAAATTTTTTAAGTTAAATCTGACAGTCCCTTCCTTTTAACTCATGAGTTTAGTCCATTTACAGTTTTGTTCACTATTAATGTATTTGATTTTATTTCTACTGTCTGCTTTCAAATTACTCTGACTTTTCTATGCTTTGGGGGTGGTGTTGTTGTTGTTGTTCCCATTTCCTGCCTGCTTTTGTATTGATTGACTTTTTTCCTTCTTTATTTCCCACTGGGTTGGAAGTTATGCATTCTATTATAACATACATATCTTATGTAAAGTGAATTTCTGTTAGTACGCCCTTTCAATAACTAAAATTAAAATGCTTTGATCTGTTTGTGCCTCATTTTACTAATTTACTTTGGGGCTTCCCTGGTGGTGCAGTGGTTGAGAGTCCACCTGCCGATAGGGGACACAGGTTCGTGCCCCGGTCCGGGAAGATCCCACATGCTGTGGAGTGGCTGGGCCCGTGAGCCATGGCCGCTGAGCCTGCGCATCCGGAGCCTGTGTTCCACAACGGGAGAGGCCACAACAGTGAGAGGCCCACATACCGCAAAAAAAAAAAAGATGGAAGCAAAAATGAGAAAATAAATTTTTTTTTTTTTTTTTGGTGACATCTTTGTGGCCTTTGTCTAGAATGTGGCTTGCCAAAGATGCTTTGTTTTTGCCAGTTGTTCCACGCATATTTCCAACCTGGACCACATTTTAATTTATATTTTAAGTTTGGGTATTGTGGATATCATAGGCAGTATAAATTTAAACCATAAACTCTCATAAGGTCAAGCCTGAAGTCTAAATTTCTCAGGGGATACATCTTTCCCCACCTAGAACCCACCAATGTTTTCTGAGATATTGTAGATATAGTAGCTCACATGTAGAACTATTTAGGAGACAAGTCTAGCCCAGAAATTAGACTTGAAAATAGTTTAAAATCATTATTTGTATCCTCTTAATTCAATTCCCATTTATTTCCAAATATTGGTTGACTGTTTGCCTTATGTTAAAGATGTGCTAGTCACTGGGGATACAATAAGAAATAAAACGTAATTCTTATTTTCAAGGAAATAATAGTTGGATAGAGAAATTTACAGTCTTGTTACGTAGAAATGGTCAAAACCTAGTATGTGCACCACAAGTTCTCCCTTGTATGCCCATGACAGGTATTTAATTGGTCCCAGCTTTCTTTTCCATTGATTTTGGAAACAGCCATAAAACTCCACCTCTACATCATATTGTCAGTTCATCTGAGTCTTCATATATCATCCTTTCTTGCCTTTCCTGATCTAGAAGAAAGACCTGAAGCATCTAGTATTCCCTCCAATTATAACCAGCTTCCAAGGTCAGAAAAGACTGGGCACCAGGGTGGCATAGAAACAGCCAGATCTAACAAGGATTTCCCTGTGCTACTTTAACACTGCCCTGGATATTTACCTACACTGTGGCACAACCTTGCCACTTCATGCCATTATATTCACTATATTAGAAACTTATAAGAATATAAGAAAGCATAAGTGAAAATATGCTTAAAAATTCAGTAAAACACAACCTAAAAGATTACCCTGAAAAATAGAAAAAAGGTCATAGAAAGAAACAGGATCTGTAAAGTTTCTCATGAGGCCAACTGCCTGCCTCTCGTTACCCACACCTGATTCTCATTGGGCCTGCCCGGATTTCATTTGGCTCTCAGGTCATTGCTTATTTTCATATGGGGGCTACATAACAGGGTCTCTTCCAGTCCCAGAATTCCATGGAGAGAAAAAGAGAAAATGTCAATAATTAATGAACTGTCAGGGAGACACAGCTTCAACACATCCTGAATCATGTAAAAATTCCTACTCTACAGCTCTTAGGCGTGACCAGCGAAAGGCCAGCATTTAACTTTTCTGAATGTATTTTAATATAATGCTTATCTTTGCTTCCAAAACGCACAATTTCATAAGGTAAGAAAAAACTGATATCTAAATTAAAATGAAAAATGCGGATGCGGTGACTTATTTTTACTTTTCACAAAACTCAACTTTGCAGAACTTCATATTTTTCTTAAATTTTAGAAAAACAAATGAATAAATTTTAAAAACCCATATAATTAATTTTATCAAAACTAACCCCAGTAATCACCCCTCCTAATAATTTGTACCTCTTAGGAACTGTTACACTTAACATCGAGTCATAAAAAGAAAGTGTTGGGTTATAAAGACACAGCTTGAATCCCAGCTCTTTGGTTGCAAGCTGTGTGAAGTTGAAAACTTGAAGCCTCAACATTATTCCATGTAGAATTGGAGAATTTAATACTTACTGTGCAACACTGTTGTTATGTAAACCTTCCGGCAAACATGAGGGGCTCAATGAAGGGTAACTGTTGTCATTATATTTTTCTGTAATCCCCTCAATGTCTAGCACATAGGGATTCTCAATTATTCATCATTGAAAGACAAACAATCATGACAAGATTGTGTGTATTGTGTATATCTAAGGTAAGAAGGTAATGAGAAAGAAACAAAATATTTATGGTACATATATTTATTTTGACTTCTGCCACATAAGCTATGTAAAAAGAAGAAAGAGTTGAATATAGATGTCTCCTTTACCCAAGTCAAACAATGAAATCTAACAATAATGTTACATTTCTTTGATATGCTGAAAGGACATGATATTGAGGGGGTCCTTTTTTTTTTTTCTTCTGTTTTTGGCCTCACTGTGTGGCTTGTGGGATCTTAGCTCCCCGACCAGGGATGGAACCCTGGGCCCACAGCAGTGAAAGTGCCAGGTCCTAACCACTGGACCACCAGGGAATTCCCTGGGTGGTCCAGGGAATGGATGCCTTAGCAGAGCAGATGGGAAGAGAAGGGAAGACCAGAAAGAAGGAGGAAGACCAGGAGGGGACTGACTCTCTCAGAAACCAAGTAAAGAGGTGGATTGAAGAATGTATCTGTTGTCTATGATGAAAAACCCTGTGCTGAGGAGAAATAGCTAGAAGGGATCAAGAGGCTGAAGACACAGGGGGGAGGAAGATGACTGAAGTCCCTTAGGAGATCCAAGTCCCTGCTCTCACAGGAGAGGAAAAGGATAGAGGCTGAACTGAGATGAAGGATCAAGGTTAATAGATTCCCCATCCAACTAACAGTCTCAGGTATCAAAGTCAAGCTGAAGGCAAGGGTGGCATGGGATTGGAGAATGTGCAGAAAGAGGAGAAGGTGGATCAGCTTTAATAATCAGGGAAGAATGTGTGGTGGCCACATTGTTTCTTCACACGTATATAGTTGCTTCGAAAATGCTTGACTGTACTAAAATCAGTTTTTGCATATATTTTCTGAAACAAGACCCTAGAATTCTATCTATACTAATCTTTTGGGTTTCCAGAGTGCCCGTCATTATGACCAATGAATGGAATTAGATTTCTTGAGACCTATATCCATACTCAACCAAGATGAACAAAGTATACTGAATGCTATACAGATGTCAAAAGAAATTGTCAGCCTAGGCAAAATATGGCTACCTGTTCTAAAAAATGCTAGCTAAAGGAGGATGCAGTTAAGGAACTGGTTCTTATATTTTTAAGGCTTTTGAAAATGTCATTTGTCTATTTTTATATTGTTTAAATCCACACAAATCCATTATGAAAAAGACCTCATCTTGCATAGTAAGGACAGAGCTCCAACAAGCGTCGATTACATGCTAAATAGTGTCCCTGCATGAGGTAAGTATTATTTCTCCCATTTCCCAGATGAAGCCTCTGTGGCTCAGATTGTTGAGTGACATATTTAAGATCACATAGCAAGTGACAAGTAAGGACCCTGGCTCTGTCAGATTAGCGGTGGATGCTTTCTCTAGAATGCTGAAGTAGCATATGAATCGCATCCTTCAAATCTCCCTACCATCTTCTCTTTGCTCTGTGAGTCTCTTGGGGAACCATTTCTTCTTTTACTTTAGGAATTAGCATTCAAATGTCATTACAACCTTAAAAGCATATTTCTGGGTCTATAATGAAGAACAATTTTATCCCTTTAAAACATACCCTTTCACTTAGATGGTGCCAATAATTGTTGTGGCATCTGATTTAATCTGATATATAAATAAGAAAGAATGAAATGATAAAAATCCACAGGTTGTAAGAGCAGAAAAGTAGATGGATCTAGATACATCTCTTTGGCCAGTAATGACAAAACAAAGAAGAAGACTTAAAATTAATGGGAGATGCTTAGTTTGTAACTGTCAAGTAGATGGTGCAGGATACAAAATTGTACACACACAGTTTAGTCTTGACTAAATTAAAATAGCTAAGAAATACTAGCAGAAAAAAATGCCAAGTTCAGGTAATATGCAACGAATTCTTAGCATACATTTGTAAATCCTGGAATTGTGGGTAAATACTAGTTTAAATATTAGTTGTTCTGATCAGGAATGGAGACACTGTGTTGGTTCTTTGGGAATATAATGATATTCTAAAAGGCAAAGAGAAGTGATGATTTGAAAGAAAAGCAGTTTGCCACAGATCAGCAAAAAAAAAAAAAAAAAAGCCAAAGTATTAGCAGTTACAGTGGTTGCTTTTAGGCAGTAAGATTTTCTTTTACTCTCATTATTCTGTTTTATATTTACTGGTATACTACAAGAATTATGTTATTTTTATAAATAGAAAAAAATAACAAAGTCAAAGCCATTACCAAAAGCTTTTGGCAGGTGGCTTTGAAGTCTGGGTCTTTTAAGTCCACAGGGGGAACGGCACCAAACCATCAAACCACAGAATCCCTGCTTGTATGGGGCAGGGAGTGACAAAGCAGTCGTCAGAAGCGCCACAAGGAAATGTCTCTTGGGCTTGTTGTCTTGTTCCAAGGAATAGCCCGAATGCAGGTCTACACAGGATTGTTTCAATTCACCTGTCATAGTGGCGAGGACGTGAGCAACCGCCCAGAAATGCTTGGGAGCAGGCTGCTCTGTGGGCACGCAGTAATCTAAGAAAATAGGCAGTAATCGTCCAGCAGTTCCAGCTGTCTTTAATGTAACTCCAAGCAAATATACTTACTTCCTGTATTTTAGCATCTACACTGGGTTTAAAGAAACAGATCTGCCAATAATTTAAGAGAACAAAGGCCCCTCTGAGCCCACACACGCCCCTCCCCAGCATTGCATGCTGCCCCCTCCCAGCCGTGCTCACCTCCAGCAATCAGTTCCATTTCTAAGGAGACAGAGAACAATTTATTCAGCTTCAATTTGCTAAGAGGAAAACCTCCTATTCTCTAATATTAATTCTTGAAGCAGATTCAAAAACAATTTTTGTTCCTTGCCAAGGTTTGGGGCTTTGAAAGATATTAATGTAGACAGTCTTTGAAATATTAGGAGTTGGCAGCCATTGTAAGGATCTTGAACTTAGCAAGGAAGTCTCAGTGCAAAGTATATGTTATCTTATGTGTTGAAATATATATCAAGCTTCCTGTGCGGTGAAGGGCTTGGGCACCCTTGCGGAACTATGGACGTGGACACGGACAATTGTTGCCTTCATTTCAAGCAGATCTACCCCGTATTAGGGACCAGGGTTATTTGGGGAGATATTTTCTTATTTTAAAGTAGGGTTTTACATTTCCAGTTCTGAAACTCCTTCCATGCAGTTTTAGGCAAATCTACTTGGAATCCACAAGTATACCCAGAACAGTGATGACCTGTTTCCTCTTCACAGATTTAACATTTTCATTTTTGCTTTTCACCAGTTTTCATAGATAGCATGAAATATGTTCTGTCATTCCTTTCTACGCCTTAACATAAGATTAATAGACTATCATTTTAACTAAACATATTAGCCGTATTGGAGCACAGGAGGATCCAGTACAGCGAAAAGTATTTAATTGACACTTGACAACTTGTGTCTTTTCATTGTTAGCATTTCCTATCGGTTTAGGAGAGTGAAAATCAGGGAACATGATCACAAGGCTGATGTAACTGGATTAGGATGATTTTTTTCATCTAATTGACTAGTTGTCTTGGTGCCACACAGTATACGCTGAGCGCTATTGCATCAGAATTTGCCGGCTCTCATATAACGAAAGCAATCCTAGAGACTCCCTGCCCCAGTCCACCTTCTGACTTATCTTTCTAAAACACAGTGTGCTTCTGCCGTTGCCCATCAACTTTAGCTGCCTCCTTACTGTCTGTCAAATAAAAGCCAAACTGCTTAGCATGACTTTTAAGACTCAACAGTCTCCGAGATCTAGCACCAGGCCCATCTCCTGATGCTTAGCCCTCCTCCCCTCTGCCCCTTAGTAGCGGGAGCAGAGCCAAGGGGTGGTATGGGCCACATAGGAAACTGTTTTGTAGGGAGTGGTGGTCCAGGTAGAGGTGAGGGACAGGCTTAGTGGACAGAGGGTGGCACCTCATGTTAGGAGCCGGGCGTGTGCACCTGGGACAAGGTGACGAGAATGCTACCAGGTTGGGGCTAGGCAGTAGCATGACCAAGGCTAAGTGGCTGTAACGAAAGTAAATATCCAGGGTGTGGAAGTGGGAGGGAAAAAAAGAAGACTAAAGCTGGAGAGGGATGGAGAAAACTATATCCATTCCTTTTCCTCGGAAACCACTTTCATCAGCAGACTTTGCAGAAACCATAGACACCCAAGGAAGGGAGAAGTGAGTATTCCTCCTTTGAGCACTCATTTTGGATTCAGATTCTTTGCGCTCAGCTCCCTGCTCCACCACTGCAAGCTCTGTGACCCCAGTCAGGCAACTTTGCTTTTCTGTGCCTCCTTTCACCCACTGGTAAAATGGAGATAAGAAGAGTTCCCACCTCATGGAATTATTGGAAGGATTAAACAAATTAACTGAGGTGTCTGCACATGGTGGGTCTTCAGTAACTCTTACTGACGATTATATTTTTATGATAAATTTGGACAGTTTTTTCTTTACACATTTAGGAAATAAGAAATCACAGAAAGCAGAATTGGACTGTAGTATACCGACTAGGGTGAGCAACTAGTCTCAGTTTGCTGGCATCTTTTCCTGTCGTAGCACTGAAATCTCCAATCCCGGGAGCCCCTCAGTGCTGGGCTAACCAGGACCATTGGTTGGTCACCTAGTAACGAGTGTGGGAACTCTTTGCAAACAGAATGCCCAGCTGCTTAGCAGCATGGTGTTAGTTGAATCATATGAAATTGCCATTTCTGTAGTTGAAAACATCAAATAGCCACAGTTTCATGTGGTCCAACATAGTAAAAAGTCCTAACATGGCTAGGAGTGGGTAAGGAGAAGAAGGTGCCTTCTCTACTTTAACTTGTCCCTTTCGCTTAAAAGAAATAAAAGTCAACAAAGGTTTCTTGAGTATTTACTATGTGGTAAATCAGGACTTGATCTTGACTTTGGTTAATCTTCATAAGTGGGGAAAATCAACAACATGAAACAATGGGAATATAAAGCCACCAAGAGCATTAACTCGAGAGGAAAAGAAAAAAAGCCTGAAGGAGAACACGTGCCTCCTAAAGATGAGGAGAGAGCCAGGGTCATGGTGGGAGAAGAGAGGGCGTCTGAACAGGGTGCAGTGACCCTTGGGGGAACCTAACTCGTTGAAGTTCAGATCCAGAAGGCTCTGGAGCAACAATCACAGTATCTCACTTCAGGGTGGGAAATGCCTTTCTGGAAGGAAGTCAACCTTCCATGGCCTAAACCACAACACTGAGATAGTTAAGAAAAACATAAGTTAAACTTTAAAAAGTTTTTTTTATAAAAACACAGGAGGGAGAAAAAGTCCAAGTTCATTGGCTTTTGGAAAAGACCTAGAGGATTTCTTATTCATCTGAAGCATTTTGGCCCCATTTCTACTAAAAAGTTTTAATTGTCTTTGATATGTAATCCTCTCTAGGGGTTTGGATAAAACAAGGGCATTATGAAGTTTTGTTTGGGGAATGACATCCCATAAAAGGATCTGTGAGTGGATTTTGGAAGGATCCAACACTGTTTTGTTGGATAGTTTTATATATTGGATGAACTGAACACACTAGAGCAGGGATTTTTAACTCTTAAGAAAACTCGAAGTACATTTTAACAGAGAAGAAAACAGAAGTCGTAGCTTTCAATTCCAAGGACTCTGTGACCTATGAATGGTTACTGGCTTCAATGGAGAGATTGAGATTTATATAAAGTATTTGATATTTATATAAATTTGCATAGTATTTATAAAGTATAAAGTAGTTGATATATATTAAAAAGTGAAGAATTCAAAAATGCAAGCCTAAAAAAAATGGACACTATATCTGATGCTGTACTTTTAGCTAATTTCTCAAAAGAAAAGTCTGTCCAAGGAGTGCCTTACTTCGTTTTAAATTTATTATGGGAGGAAGGGATGCCACCCCCATGACTCCAGGATGGAGGAGTGAGAATGAGAAATCTGGGGTCGTGCTTGCCAAGAGTCTAGCCTGAGTATCACCTGTTCTTAGAGCCTGGAAGGCAGCTGCAGCCTCATTTAACTTTATGGTTTATTTCAGCCTGCATTTATTGAGTCTGTGACACACACTGTGCAAGCAGAAGGGAAGGAATACCTGCCTTTGAGGAATGGAGAGGTTTGTGGCTAATAAACAAGAAGGGGCCACTAAGCAACTGAATTATCATGGTTGGTAGAATATCCAAGTTATTTTATCTGGTCAAGGTTTTCCCTTACTGACCAGATGGAAAAATGCCCATGCATTTTCTCAAGTCTGTCAGAAAGTCTTGAAAACACTATCCAAATAGTTGTTGCAGCACACAGCAAACAGACAAGAATCAGGCAGCTAAAGGGCAGATATGGTCTCTCACTGCTCTGTCAAGACATGCGTTCCCCACTACCTGTTTTCTGATCTAACCAGCTTCAGATTGGTTGCTGCTCTACCTAAGTTCATTGAAAAAATTGCTATAATGTGATCCATGATTTGCCTATGTCAACTGAGCTTTTTTTAGCATTTTAAATTTGATTTCATGGAATAAGATAATTCTATTACAGATCAGAAGCTTGAACTGCAAGATGTAATTACGAGTCCTAATTCTAGCACTCAGAAAACAAATAAGACAAAACAAAAACAAAATAACCAAAACCAAACCTAACATGCATATAAGTGCCACAAACGCTGTAAAAACGAGTGTGTGAAAACTTATTTAATCCTCACCACAATTCTATTCATTCGTCAACAGCTATTTGGTGAACTCTGTTACCGATTCTGATGCCGTGAAGTAGAAGCTATCATTATCCCCAGTCATGAATGAACCTGATTCACCCCCTCAGGCCTCCTTTTGGGTATCCTGGCCTCACCGACCTCTTGAGATTTTGAATGCTCTCTTGGCAAGGAAAGCAAACTGCAATCCCCAAACTTCCTCTTTTCCTGAGAGTTCTGCTCTGGACTCTCCTGAGCCCACAGTGAATTCAGCTGAGTTTTACTTATTTGATTCTCTTCAAAAGAGTAGTAAGGGCACCTTTTCTTGTCCTTGGGGATTGGGACTCAGACGAGGGGATGAAAGAACCCACACTACAAGTGTTCAACAGTCCATCCTCCTGCTGGAAGTGCAGTAAACCAGGGAGGACATGACATGTGGGAAGCTTGTCTGAAAAATCTTTAGAAAAGAGGCAGTCTGTGCAAACCTTCCTTCACTGGGTTCCTTCTCATTTCCTCTTTATAGCTTAACTCTCTATAAAATACAAAATGTGGGTGTAGATGATGAGAAACGGTAGGAAAAAACAAGACCAAATGATCTAGGTAATTGTTGCTCAACATATATCCACAAGCCTCATTTTAATGAAGGATATCTATATCGTGGCCTGGAACATCGCCCATGACATAGTAAGTTAAAAAATAGTAAGAAGTAAAAGAAAGGGCTTCCCTGGTGGCACAGTGGTTGAGAGTCTGCCTGCCGATGCAGGGGACACGGGTTAGTGCCCCAGTCCGGGAAGATCCCACATGCCGCGGAGCGGCTGGGCCCGTGAACCATGGTCGCTGGGCCTGTGCCTCCGGAGCCTGTGCTCCACAACGGGAGAGGCCACAACAGTGAGAGGCCCATGTACCACACACACACACACAAAATAAAAGTAAAAGAAAGAATCTTTGGTGTAGGGAGATACCACAAGTGCACGAGCAGACCCAGGCCGACAGCCCAGGTCTCCCATGTCCAGTGTCAGTTGCCCTACCTTCTCTGCTTCCCAGATGCCAAGATTGTGTGAAGACTGACTTGGAGACACACAGGATAATTCAGTACCTGTATTCTCTCGCTTCTGGGAGGCATTGTGCAGATGTTAATAATTCAAAAAGTCATGGCTCTAACCCAGCAGAGGATGCTTTGTAAAGGACAAACACACTGAAATCTGGGAAGGTGCAGTAAGTGAGGCTAAACAGGTAGGAGTAGTCAGATATACGAGCATACCACATGCAAAACATAGCAAAGCTGACCTTTGTTGTGTTACTGATGCATATAACCATGAAAAAAACCCTACATCTTTAAACATCATATATCTTCGAATCATCTGGAGGTAGAGGTATTTTAAAAATGTATCTGAGAGAGAGAGAAAAATATTTCAAACAGACCATTGTAGCCAACGTCCCTTTGTCAAGGAAAGGTCTTTGTAGCTAAAGTGAAATGGCATTTCTTTTTTAATGAGGTGAACATTTGTGAAGAGCTATTATGCATATTTTTCAAAAAATAATAGTGTAGATCTCTCCTGTAAAGCAGCAATAAATGTCTGGGTTTAGTCCACCTAACCTATTGTCTAAAATATAATGAAATTTTTAACATAAGCATCTACAAATAAATTGAGTTATGTATTTCAAGTTGGAACAATTCACAAAGCTATAGCAAAAAGCTTTTCTTATTAAAGATTTCATTTGGTAAAAACTGAGTGTAATAATTATCTTGCCCAGATTTCACTTAAAATAACAGTTATGTTTGTGGGAAGAAAGCCCATATTTTACACATTGAAAATTAAATCAGTTGTCAGATGATACTTTGAAACTCAAGACCAGCTCACAGTAATTAAAAGATAATAATGTTTCAAGAATCAAGTAAATCTGAAAGTCAATAAAACACAAAAATAATTTATTGGTGCTTTTAAACATTTGAAAATAAATTCTAAAAAATTATTTTAAATGATGTGTAACTTCTGTGCAGCAGAACCACAAATCAAATCATCTCTCTGTTCACCTAGTTCAAAGTTTGAAAGGGAAAGCGTGACTTTTTGAAGTTGACTGACCGTAAAATGTGAAATTTTTAACTGGATTTCTCAATATTCCTGTGGTAACAGATTTCTCCAGGAGCCCACTGCATTTGGGCACCTCTCCCAGAACCCTGGAACTACACCCCCAGGGTCAGGCAATGATGTTTTTTGGATGCAGGTGCTGGGCATGTTTTAGCAGGAGGATCATTTGTTCACGTTAAAGATCATGGGTTCATTTAGGGACCCCAGACTCTTTTGGTCCACAGAGCTCGGATTTACTCCTAGGGCGGAGCTAGGGGTCCTGGCGTCCCTCTGAGTCTTTTGTGCTGACCAGCAGGGTAGATTTAAGTGTTTCTTTATCAACCCTAGTGGTTGTTTGGCTTGACATTTGGAAACTGGTGGAAGAGTTGGGATGCTGGACAGTGGGATCAGAAAAACATATTTGGAATAAATAAGTTTGGCATGAGGTTTTCTTTGAACTGCAACCCTTAAGTCATTGGGAAACTAATGGTGCAACTAACATTTTACTTAAAAAAAAAAAGGCTTAAAAAAGTCACTTTTGTGTTCTGTGGCATAAGCTGAAGCTTCTGTTGCAATTTAAAATCAAAAAGCATTTTCTTTTCAAATGGAATTTCTAGGTTGAGGGAGGCCTTTTAAAAAATGATAGAAAAAGGAGCTTTGATTGCATAAATCATTAAATCCTTAGAATATTCGGATGAACAATAGAAATGGAATCATCTCTCTTTTAAAAGCAGATCTGAAGTTTAACTCCTGTAGGTCACCACTTAAATCATCATAATAAATCACAACCAAGGAAAACACTTAGGAAAGAATCACTTAAAAGTGCTGAGAAGGCATAGAATATATACATTCAAGTCAAAGTAAAATTAAGATATTGACGAACATAGAGATTGGAGCAAGTCAGTCTTAAGGCAGCTTAGAAGACTTTAGTGTTCTGTCATAGAAGTTTCTATATCACAAAATCAACTAGCACATACTGTTTCTGAACAAAAGATTCATGTTAGAAGCAGAACCTGGAGTCAGCTTCAATCCTATCACTTTCTGCCAATGATACCTGGGTGTTTTATTTTCATGTCCAGTTGAACATTGTCAATAAATTTACTTTTTTTTTTTGCTTAACTCTGAAAAACATGGTGTAAATTGCTTGAAATTAAGTACTAATATACGCTTTTGGAAACAGCATTTTTTTCTATCTATTTCCAAGTAGTTGAGTATGCTCCTTATGGTGATATGAGCTTTCAGAGTACTGATAACTTATGACACAAATGTGTTTTTTGTGGGGGAAGGATTCAGTGAATAGAATAAGGTTTTCTAAGATGAAAGCTCTTGAGAATGTTAAACAATCCAAAATTCTTGGGACTTCCGTGGTGGTCCAGTTGTTAAGACTCCGCGCGTCCAATGCAGAGGGCATGGGTTAGATCCCTAGTTGGGGATCTAAAATTCTTAACCATGTACAATAATTGCACATAGATTATAACTTTAGACACACGTTTGATTCTTCTTTACACGTCTACCTCATCATATAGAAAACATTAAACTTTCTTTTGTACAGTTCTGAAAATTATCAAAGTGTGCCTTAGCCACAGGTTCTGAGAAATAGACATGGCAAGTTTTCTCTCAATTCATACATGGTAGAGTACAGTAATTAGAATCACAGTCATTTAAAAATACCACCTCCTTAGCTGAAGAAATTAGAGATTTCATTTCAACATTCTCAAGAGTATTGACTCTAAAAAGATATTATTTATTGAGGCTTCAAATAATTTTAGGTGGAAAAAATTCTCTATCCCAGAATTATCTATAGTATGGGATACTGTAGGTAAGTCTAGATTCAGATGGATCGTATACTTAGCAACTTTCCAAAGGTATTTCATGAAATTCATCACAAATAAGTTGTCCTATGAAACTAAAACTGGAAATGAAAGTTAAACTGTGGGATACTCTTAAGTCAATAAGTAGAGGTGGAAGAAAGGCAGCTTGGTGAGGTGGGAAAAAAACCCTGAACTTGGAATCTGTCCTAAACCCACTCAGGTCTATTTGTTGTATGATCCCAGGTAAATGAGTTAGCTCTCTGTGTGCCAGTTTCCTCCTCAGTAAAATAGCTGCTCTTAAGACCTAACTGACCAGTTGTTGTCATGAAGATTGAATATACTAATTTTCAGTAAACCACCTTAGACAGTGACTGGCACCTATTAGATACTCGATAAATATTAATCAAATCTGCATTCTCCCAAGTTAAAGATGAAAGTAGTGAAAATAAATACCCCTAAATAGCTCATTCTAGTTGAAGGACCATTTTTTATGTAGTGCAACAGTTGTGCAATCTGTGATCACTACAGTGAATCTGTGAATCTTAAAGTGAAACCTCCATTTGTCTGCTTCAGACAGGTGAGCAACTCACCCTACGAGGGGGTCTGTCAATTGTTCTCTTTGGCTTGTCAGTCTGACTGCCTTCCCAGATCTAAGAACTGTGAAAGTACTTATCTGGGTAATGTCCCCGAAACATCCTGACTGCAAATATAAAGGCATTTGTACAAACATCTAAACCCTGATGGCTCTGAACCTCCACCTACTCACACAGAATGTAAGATCCCTTCCAGAGTTTCCTTTTCCCTTGAATGTTTATGGGAATCCCAAAGGGGAACCTCATGAGTGATGTTAATGTCCCCCAAGTCACTGGTTCTCAAGCGTTGCTGTACATTAAAGCCACCCAAGGAGATTTAAAGAGCTCTGCTGCCTGGTCCATCCCACCCCCTGCCAATTAAATCAGAATCCCCGGGGGAGGCACCGGGCACAACTCCTGGGTAATTCCAGTGTGCAGCCTGGTTGGAGAAGGGCCTCAAGCCCACCGGCGTGCAGTTCCCACCCCACGTGAAGTCACCTGGACAGTTTGGCTTCAATCTGCTGGATCAAAACCCCACCTGTCAAATGACAGAACCTCAGCCCTTCCCCGTCCAGTGTCTTTCTAGAGTCCCAGGTTTGGTCACTCATTAGAATCACTTTGGTAGAGTTAAAAAAAATATATTGCAGCCCAAGCCCTACCATAGAGTAACTAAATCAGAGTTCCTAGGCATCTGGGATTTGTAAAAGCTCCTCAGTCATTCTAACAGAGTCCAGGGCTGAGAACGCCTGCTCTGAGGGCTTTCAGGAGGAGGGAGCGGAAGTGGCACATATGACCAGAGTCTGGAACTTGCCACGTCTCAGCTCCAGCTGCCCACGTGCTTGCTCAGCTCAGCCACAGCCATGCTACCTGCGCCCACCTACTCTCGCTGTACTCCGAGCTGCTGACTGTGCTCTTCATGCCGCCTGCACTGCAGCTGCCTGCTGCCTGCAATTCTAGGACAGCCTCATTCCTGGGGGCCCCTGTTATTTTTGCCACCAGCACCTGAAGCTCTATTTCTGCCTGCCTCCTGGTCTTTGCCACTTATCTCTCCCTCCAACTTCATTTCCTTGTGTCCAGTTCTTTTAGAGATGGTCCCTTAGTAGAGGTATTTGGACACCCACTTAAATTCTTTCTAGTTTACCAGCCAGCATTCTGGGAAGAGAGGAGGGTCCCAGCAGGGACACAATGCTGCCTCCCCCTCTCCCCATTTTACCTATTAGTGCTCTCGTCCTCAGAGTATAGGCAGGCCAGCAGGCGGGTGGGTTAGGAGGGCCACGTCCATTCTCACAAAGTCCCACAAAAAGATGCTGACCCTCAGGCTGTACTAGACCCCTTCCCACTTATAGGAATTTCCCACTTAAGGGTTTGGTTATTCCTCTCTGTGTCTGGCTTCTGTCATTAACCCCTTCCTCATACATATATCACTACATGCCTGAAGCCCAATCAGGGATAAAATTCAAGCTCCTTCCCTTGGGTTGTCTGGACCTTGGACAAATCAGGAACTAGGGCTAGATGCCTGTATTAGTGCCTGGGAACATTCTAGAGCCTTTAACAAGGTACTTTTTTGCCCAGAACATAGGGAAGGCCCTTAAGGAATGGTGCTTTATTCCACAGGCCAGTGTATCTGAGTCCTAGCAACAGTCCAGCCATTACATGAAACATTCAGTAGGGCCAAACAAGCCAGAAATGTTCCTTTAAAATCAGACTACTTTCCCCTGGAAGGTTAGATGGTTTCAAACTCTTTTGTCTCTAATAAACCTGGATGAAGCAAAAGACTCCTGTAGACTACCTGCCCCCACTTGGTACTATAAAAGCAAGCCAAAAACCAAACAACAGATTAGCACGAAGGGGAAGAATGGTGGTGTTTTCCCTAAGAGGGTGGTGTAAATCATTAATTTATGCCAGAACTGAGTACAGGCAGTGTCATAAAATTGAATCATTATCACACTAGCCTACAAACCACCATTGGGAACACCTGCAGAAGGAATAAACAGTTGAGATATAGTTCGCCTTGTGACCCTAGGAAAGAACCCAGAGGCTGCTCACAGAACTTCACAGTAACTCTCCAGAAACCTGCTGTGTCAGAACTCATGAGAGTGAAACTCAGCTTGTTCTCATCTCATCCCACGTGCTACCTGGAGCCCTTCTCTGCCTGTCTGTTTCTAGCTGGCCAAGAGATCTTCTACCTCGGCCCTATGTTGTAGGTCCCTGTGCTATCATCAGAGCAGCATCTTTAGACAAGAAAAGCAAGTCAGAGGATGACTAGTGCTGAGGTCTGAAGTCATTGTCCTAGAAACCCAAAATAACATTTTTTCCAGATCTGAGTCCCAAGGACCACATTTTCACAGATCTCTGGGGAAGAGAAGAGTTGTGTAAATTCAGTTACGTATAATGACAGAAAAGGTTAGACATTCTTTCTCAACAGAAGAATTCCTTTATTTTTCCATCAGGCATCTTTGCCCCTCTAGTTTGTCCTTGAAAATTTAATTGGAATGGAACAAGGCACAGTACGAAAAGGGAAAAGAAGTGTGTTTTCAAGCATAATTTTTAACATCTTGGAACCAATGGAAAAATACATCAGGAATAGTTTGTTATTTGGGTGTTCACTGCTAAAGCAGTCCATAATAAGGGACATTCTCTTCTCCCTCAAGAACAGATCGGTCACTGCTGACTCCAATCAAGTTCTTTCTCAATGCAACCCAGAACAATTGCATTAAGTGACTTTCCTAAAACCAAAGTCTTATTCTCATTTATTAGATTTTCCTTTCAGGTAATTTGGAGTTCTGTATCATCTCTCCACTGATGAGATTTTTTGGATTTTTGAGCTGTGTCTCCAGAAGCAATTCAATTTCTCTTCTGAGGGAATTGCACAAAGACTTAACATTTTATTAAATCCATTTGCTGCATCTTTCAAGATCTTCAAGGAAATGGCATCCTTAAATTTGGCAGATTCTTTAACAAACACACGCTCCGGTGCATGTATTCAGCCTTGATGTTTTCTGTGCTGCATCAATCAAATTTAATTAAAATGAGTAGAAAGATTACAGTAATTTCCATTTATCATCCCAAAATGCCATTATGAGACTGAAGCCCTTCATACCTGCACCTGTCAAGCAGGGTGATAAAACTATAATGGGCTATTCAAGGGGGTTATGTCATTGCCATCCTTAGAAATTTTAAGGTAATAATGAGCAACCATCTGTCTTGAATGTCATCAAAATGGGGACCAGGCCAGCCGATCTCTTAAAACCTATTCAGATAAATTTTTCCCATTAAGCAGTGAATCAGACTCATACATAGAAGGACATGGATCATATATATTTATATGTTAATACTTAAGCATTAATAATGATTTTTTGTTCTTGTTTTCTAAAGGTGAAAGAAATGAGAGAAAAAATTGGACAAAGGGCAAGAGAAAGAGAGAGCGAGAGGACCATCCCTCTGAGAGGCTGAAGCCCTACATAGTGGTAAAGAATACAAAGCCATTATTTTGGGGAAAACGTAGTAAAAAATTAAATTTTAGAAAATGATGAATGAGGTAAGTATACTTTCTTAGGGTTAAGATAAGACAAAAATTAAGAGAAGGCTTTGAATCATGTTGGCAAGAAATTAATTAATTAATATGGATCCCCAAAGTGTTGCCTATTGGGTAGAGATAGACAGTCCTGGCAGGTGACTCAGATATAGAACTGATGAATCCTGAAGAAAGAGGAAAACAACAGCAGCAAAGTGGAAAAAAATATCTGTCACAGGACAAAGAGGTGCATAGGATAGGAGATGTGACAGCATCGATACTTTGGTGGAAAAAGAAAAGTCATTCCTGGTTCTACCCATCAAGGCCGTCTCTGGTTGGTGTTAAGGCTGAGAAAGGAAAAGAAGAGAAAAGGGAGGAGTGTTGGTCGGCAAGGACAGGGTTACTTGGGTTCATTGTCATCTACAAAGGGGACAGGGAGGAAGAAGCGAAGCCCAAGGAGAGGAAGAAAATGACAGTGATAAAAGGAGAAAGGAATGAATTAGAGAACATGGCAGTAGAATAGATAAACAAATCCAAGTGCTATTTCTTAAAATGATCAGTATAATATGCAGTTTCATAAATTAAAGAAGGGGGAAAATACATACACATCACTGTCTACAGGAAAAGTCTACAATCAAATATATGAAAAAGACATTAAAATAATAATGGGTTATGGTGCACAACTCTATCCTTCGGGTGAACTTTTTAACTTCTCTAAGGCTTGTAAAATATGATTAATATTATTATTTACCTCCTGAATTTTTTGGTGAATTTTAATTGGAATAATTTATGTGAAATATATATTTATAATGCCAGGTAATAGTGTTCAACAATTGTTGTTATTAAAATTTTTGAAAAGCCGGAGAGAATAGATGGTTTACTAGGAAAGTAAAGTTGACTGAGGAAGCAGAAAACCCAAGTATTCAATTATATAAGAAATTGAAACCATAATCAAAAAATCACTTCCCCAAATGGCATCAGGCTCCATGGTAGTTTTAAAATATGTTCACAGTTCTTTGAAACTCCTCCTTTCAAGAGGGGGAGCTTAATTCCCCTCCCACTGAGTGTGGACTGGTCTTAGCGACTTGCTTCTAACAAACAGAATATGGCAGAAGTGACAGTGTGTGACTTCAGAGAGTAGTTTAATAAAGAGCATTGCTGCTTTCTTCTTGCTCTGGGGGAAAGTTACTTTCACACCATGAGGACACCCAAGCAGCCCTATGGAAGGCACATGGTGAAGAGCTGAGGCTTTCTGCCAATGGCTATGTGAGTGAGCTATGTTGGAGTGGATCCTCCAGGCCCAGTTGAGTCTTCAGATACTGCAGCCATGGCCAACAGCTTGTCTGCAACCTCATGTGAGACCCTGAGCTAGAACTACCCAGCTAAGCTGATGCTCCTAGGCTCTGATCCCTCAAAAACAATACAAAATAGTACAAGTTTGTTGTTTTAACTGATACATTTTAGGGTAATTCATTACACAGCAATAGATAAGTAATACACCAAAGGTTGCTTTTTGGAGGTGGGTATTGGGTATTTTTAGCTTGCAGGGCATATCCCTTGAGCATTGGTCTATGCCCAGGTTGGCCCCTGGGTTGCAGAACTGACTCTACCCCTCAGGCCATCGAACTTCTTTGGGCTTCAGTTTCCTCCAACATAATTCTGGGTTTAAAAGTTTATCTTTATATTCCCACCTTGCTCTGAACTTCTTAGATTTTATGACTTAAAATTCTCAACTGCAATTATATACTATGATAAACAAACACAGATGTGTGGTTAAAAGAGTAGCTAAAATTTAATCGAGAAGTTATGGTACCTTTATGTTACAACTTTATCAGACAAGAAAACTTACATGAAAAATGTTCAAGGGAAAGCACATCTCATGTCTTACTTGGCTTTATTTCTCCCTGGGCCCTAGTACCTGACATATAGGAGATACCTACTACGGAGGGCGCCTAAGGGTCATTTGTGGCCCCTACTATAATCCAAGTTGGTTGTGGCATACGGCTTCTTAACTAGGGGTTCACAGACAATAATTCTTTTTGGGCACCGAAAGTACAGTGTGTTCTTGCCATTATGTGGGAGCTCCACTCTCATTAGCATTTAAAAGAGAACACTTATTAGCTGAACTACTAAATGTCCTTTATACAATATAATGAGTTTCATTGGAAAGAATCACCAGCTTAGCTAAGGAGAAATTTAAGCACTTTGCCATCATTTATGAATTCAACCCTTCTAGGATGGTATTTTTAAACGTACTTTGAATGAAGGGAAGAAGAAAAGTGGTAGAAATCTTGACAAAAGAAATGTAATTAGAGTTTTTTAAAAATGGCAATTCTATGCTTTATGAAGATATCTTTGATCTTACTTCTCAGAAGCCAGGGAGACAGGGGCATTGTTGCCCCCGACTTTCTCTCTACTCTGTGCCTCAGAACAGGTAACTGGGATGAAACGAGCTTGCTTTTGTTAAAAGTGATGGAGAAAAATTGCACAAAACCATAATCAAAAACCACTGTAATGCAAATCAATAAGGCAGAGGCACACTGCAGGAAACAAGCAATGGAATTATACTTGATCTTTCTTTCAATATCTCAAGATTACCCTAGACATTTGCTTTGTACATCCAACTCATTACATTTAAATTAATGCATCATATCAGAATTAAATAAAACTATTAATTAGCATACATTGTTTCCCCTCTCTATTTTTTATCTTGGAATGTTAAAGGTCATAATTCATTCACTCATTCATTTATTTATTTATTAATTCAGCAACTCCTAAGTTCAAGACAAAACTAAATGGTAAATTTCCATAAACTTTTCATATAGACCACAACATCCTAAGAGATGAGACAGGACAAAAGTATACCTAGAGCCACAGAAGGTTAAGATAAATTTAGACGTTACATATGTAAGCATTTATCAGAAGGAAGTGTGGTGAGCAGGGAGATTGATATCATGGGTTGATGTCATTTCCTTCATGATCCTACATTCATTACCTTTGTAAGGCACAAATCTGATTATTATCATCATCTCTATGTCTAAAAGCCTTAAGCAAGTATGAACCTTATAGAATATAGCTCTCCTGGGCTTCCCTGGTGGCGCAGTGGTTGAGAGTCCGCCTGCCGATGCAGGGGAAACGGGTTCGTGCCCCCATCCGGGAAGATCCCACACGCCGCGGAGCGGCTGGGCCCTTGAGCCATGGCCACTGAGCCTGCACGTCCGGAGCCTGTGCTCCGCAACGGGAGAGGCCACAACGGTGAGAGGCCCGCGTACCGCAAAAAAAAAAAAAAAAAAGAATATAGTTCTCCTAAACGTAGCACAGTGAGACACTAAAATGTCCACCTGAACTCACCTCTCCATTTTAATCCTCAACCCTCTCCCACACCTTTCCCTTTCCTGCTCCACAACCTACACCAGCAGCCCAAACCCACCCCTATCTACTTCCCCAAGGGAACCTGAGCCCCAGGCAGAGTGCGCTATCCCTTTGTCTCTAGGACTTGTCAAGATCATTCTTAGTTTTCTGCTTTTGCATACTCTTTCAGTCCCCTGGTTGCCTTTTTTTTGCCTTTGTCTCCCTGGATTCTAGCATGGTGCCTGCCATGCAACCAGGCGGTGCTTAGTCCACACTCAGTCCATGCTTGAAATGAAAAGCTGGGAAGCCCTTCAGTCAGACCCTGACACTGAGTGGCAGCAATGTAAGCTTTGTTCTCTCCACCCCAAGGAAGCAGGCAGTGTTTGAAGAACCCATTACAATCATTCAGGTAGGAACAGAGAATTTTTCCAGGAAAAAGTACCCAGCCGTCAGTGAAACTTTTCACCCCAGGATAAATCAAGGACTTTGATGTTCTACAGCTTCATCCTTGGATTTGATTTGACAGCTTATTACAATGGTCTGCCCAACAATTTGTCAACAAGAGCAACGGCAAACTTTGACTGCTTCTCTCATCTTTATGCATTGCACTGCAATCAAGTGATCCCTGCCCGTTCCAGTCTGGAAGAGGGAACGAGATGCGTGTTTTATGCTCTATGTCAAGTCAGAGAATTATTAGGTTTACAGCATCCTCCTTAAAACCCAGTCATATAGTTCAATCATTCATTTCACAAATGAGAAAACTGAAGCTCACAGGTGTTAAATTAATTATCCAAGGCCCCACCATTAGTTGTAGAGATAATGAGCAAACTAGCTTTCTGGACTCTCGCTTAAGTGTTCTTTTCACCATATCATCTGGATTTCCCCACATTCCTGTTCTTTTTCTTGAATTTTTTTTTTACAAAGTCATGCACAGCACATCTAATTTGGCTCCCATTGTCTTTTTTTTTTTTATTGGAAATTTAAATTTGGATTTGCATTGCTGCTTTTCCATTCAATGGTGATAAACACTCAAAATATCATCTGGGGGGAATGGAAATAAAATAAGCATCTGGAAAGAATGTGCTGTAATGAAGATGTCATTGTTTGCCGATAAATGCTAGGCAAAGAATCTGGCTTTTCAAAAATAAATGCACGAAAACATCTATGTCCATCTCGATCTATATTTTAATAAAAAAATTAAAATGCACTGAAAGACTTTCAGAGATGACAGAATTAAATATAAGATAAATGACTAAGTAGCTGAAAGGATAATAAAGATAGCCAAACATTCATTCATTCACTCATTCATCTATCCATCCACTCAAGGTTTACTGAATAAATGATGCTAAGCCCCCCAATTGCTACTAAACGCATTTACTAATCAAAGAATAGTAAAAGGCAAAATAGTTTGAACTACAAGTCAAAAAATCTAAGTTAAAAATTTCCCTCTGCCACTCATAAGTCTTGGCAAACCCTCTAACACACGGTCTTCTACTCTGTATTATTCCCATCAGCATACAAAAGTACTGTTGTTTCTCCCATCTTAAAAATAAAACGGGGCCTCCCTGGTGGCGCAGTGGTTGAGAGTCCGCCTGCCGACGCAGGGGACACGGGTTCGTGCCCCGGTCCAGGAAGATCCCACATGCCGTGGAGCGGCTGGGCCCGTGAGCCATGGCCGCTGAGCCTGCGCGTCCGGAGCCTGCGCTCCGCAATGGGAGAGGCCACAACGGTGAGAGGCCCGTGTACCGCAAAAAAATATAAATAAATAAATAAATAAATAAATAAATAAATAAAACGATTTGTCTTTCAGCCTCACTTTTCCCTCCAGCTATCATCTCATTTCTTTGCTCCCCATCCTTTGAAAGACTCGTCTATACACACAGTTTCCAATTTCTTTCTTTCCATTCTCTCTTGAACCCATTACATTCAGGCTTTTACCCTGACACTCCACCGACAGGGTTCTTATCAATGTCATCAATGATGTTCATGTTCTTCACCTTACTTGACCTTTCAGCAGTATTTGGCACCATTCATCATGCTCCTTCTGGAGACTCTTCATCTGACTCTCAGAACACCATACTTTCTTGGTTTTCCTTCTCCCTACTGGGTTCTCCCTCTAGGTCTCCTTTGCTGGTTCCTGACTCTTCTTACCACCATTGGAGTGCCTCAAGGCTTGGTTCTTGGATCCCTCCTCTAGTATTTCCTTAGAGATCTCAGCCAGCCTCATGTTTTCAATATCATCTCGATCCTGGTGACTTCTAAAATTGTACTTGTAGCCTAAACTTCGCTCCTGAACTCCAGAATTCTTTGTCCAACTGGCTATCAACAGCTTTGCTTTGGGGACTAATACACATCTCAAATATAACAAATCAGCACTTGGTTGTCGATTGTCCCTCAAATGTGCTATCTTGCAATCTTCTCCAGTTAATACGTGACACCTCCCTTCTTTTAAAATTTAAATCGTATCATGCCATGCCTGAACTTAAAAGCCTCTGGTGTTTTTCCACCTTGTTCAGGCTTTCCAGGACCCGCCCCTTGTCACTGCTCTGATATTGTCTTTCATGCTCTCCCCTGGTACATTCCACCTCAGCCACATTGGTCACCTTGTTCCAGGGTGCCATTGTGTACGTGGTTCCCAATTTCTGGGTGGCTCTGCCCCAAATGTCCACATAGCTCCCTCCCTCTTTTCTTTCTTTCAAGGATCACCTTCTTTTTGAGGCCTTCCTTGGCCACGCTGTTTAAAGTAGCAACCCTGCCTTCCCATATACACACACTCCTTCCTCCCTTCCTTGCTTTATCATTGGCCTTATAACTTACCGTGAATGCGCTGTATGTTTTGCTTATTTATTTTGATTACTCCAAACTCCTCTACTAGCAATTCTTTTTGATTCACTCTTGTATCCCAGCACCCTGAAGAGCGGCTGGCACAAAATAGGCTCTCACAAAATGTTAGATGAATGAATGAAGGTAATCAGTGATAATAAGAAGAGCTACCACTTAGGTAGAGAAGTAAGTAAAAATTAAATAAGTACTTTGTACATGTTAATGCATCATAGATGTTAATTATTTAAATTAACATTGTACACCCATGTGTATCTGTAGAAGTAATTTTTAGGTGGAAACTGCAGGAAGAGAAGGAGAAATTCTAATTAAAAGGGATGGTAGGTCTGTGATAAACCATAATGGAAAAGAATGTACATATATGTATGACTGAATCACTGTGCTGTACATCAGAAATTAACACAACATTGTAAATCAAATATACTTGAATAAAATAAATTTAAAAAAAATACCCAAAACCTTGGAGAAAAAATTAAAGGATACCCTTTAATCTTTAAAAAAAAAAAAAAAAAAAAAGGATGGTAGAGAGGTACATGGTTTTGCAAGTTAGCCTCAGGCCAGGAAGAGACAGCTGATGGAAACACCCTGGAATCTGGCCCAGATTATCAGCTCCCAGGCCTGCCTAGCGGGTGAGGGCATGAGGAAGGAAGGGGTTGGGAGGCAGGCCTGGACATGTGTGAGTGGGGTCAGGAGGTTGGTATGCGGTCTTCTGGATGCTTCAGGGTGAGACCTCTAGGCTCACAGACTGTCGTGTGCTGATGTCCATCTCGAGTATCTCTAATGGTTCTCAGTTTCTAGGTCAAGAGTCAGGGCTTGCAGTATTTGTCTGTCTCTAGAGCTAGATGTGCACACCCTAAAGTAAGCAAACGGCTTTGAGCCCAGGGAAAGGGTTGCCACGTATGTTCATATACTCTTTACTAGAGGGCTTTGCTATGAAAATAGAAATCCTCATGGTGGGTAACAGCACAAGAATGTCTCTATTATGCTGCTTTGTGCCTAACACACAGTGATGCTACATGTTTCTTCATGGCTTGGAGTGAAAATCAATTCACCGGCATCTAGATGGTCATTATCAGTTACAAAACATATTTTAATGTAAATCTGCAGTTTAAAAGAGGCACTCTAATTCTTGAAGCTACAAAGGATATATTAATTCTCAAAAGTCTTTGTATCCAGACATAGCCATTTCATTAGCTGATCTAGGCACAGTCCAGGAATAAAATTCTTTTGTAAATCATATTACCTAAGGATTTTTTTTTATATATACATTTATTTATTTATTTAGTTTTGGTTGAGTTGGGCCTTCCTTGCTGCACACAGGATTTCTCTAGTTGCGGTGAGCGGGGGCTACTCTTCGTTGCGGTGCGCGGGCTTCTCATCGCTCAGTAGTTGTGGCACACGGGCTTAGCTGCTCCGCGGCATGTGGGATCTTCCCAGACCAGGGCTCGAACCTGTGTCGCCTGCATTGGCAGGCCGATTCTCAACCACTGCGCCACCAGGGAAGCCCACAACTAAGGGTTTTATAACACAAAGTTGATTTTCATTGATTTTTTCCTACACTTCACTAATTGACTTCCTTCACTCCCATTAAACAGTCCTGGGGACAGAGGCAAAGAGGCGATTTCTCCCACTGACAATGAACACAACTCAGGGAGATGCAGAGCAAGATAATGTATTCTGTAACCATGTGTTGTCATATAATACTTTCTAAACCTTTGTCCGTTTCAAAAGGAAACAGTGGCAATCTCTATAATACCTGCCTCAGCTTTTCTTTACAATTTATAATTGGTTTCCCACATGGAGTTTAAACTTTGCTTGCTACATTGGTGCAGATGTGGCCAAGGACTTTTGATCTGTGAAGTTCATTAAAGTACTTGATCTCACTGTTTTTTTAAAATGGTGACCTCGGGCTCTATATGCTAGAGTGGGGAATATATGTGTAGATGTATGCATATATATTCATGTATAAATATGCACAGTTGCTATGTATGCACATATCACGAGAAAAAATAAATAGAAAATGAGAGATCCTGAAAGAAAAGAAGTGAGAAAGGTATGAGAAGGGAAGGGAAGGGAATTAGCATTCATTAAGCTCCTACTATGAACCAGACACCCAGGAAAGAAGGCGATGGGGAGAGCAAAGATGGAGGGATGCAATTATCTGGATGTTAAAGAGTGAACTTGTAAAAATCTCCTTCCCTAAAGGAGACTGCTGTAAAAATGGATGCTGGCAGCCCATCAGGGAGTGCTTGTCAAGCCATTCAGAGGAGAACAGAAGGCTGTGGGGCACTGATTTTGGCTTTGTCTCCCCTAGGTGCTGGGCTGCTGTCTCGCCATGAGATGAGTTATCTTTGAAGTTCTGCTGAGTGGTCTAGATAGCGTGACTTAAAAGTGCAAGTCTCTAAACAGAGTTCAGCCTTTCAGAATACAAATGCTCAGAGAACCATATGAGGTCAGGAAAAACCAGCCCAAGATATTTCCCTTTAAGTTCTAGAGAATGCTAGGAGTCTCCATAATTAAAAGGATCCTAGGAGACTATGTATCGGAAGTTTCTAGGTACTGGTATCAGTTTTTTGGTTCATTTTTTAAAATTGGGGCTCCTTAAAATGTCTGTAATTGCATCTTCTGTGTCCTCTGATGGGCAGAGACAAGGGTGACCTTGCAGAGTCCCTGCTGGGTAGGTAGGAGATGGGCTCAGGTCCAGCTGAGCTTGGGACATGACAAAGAGAGAAGGATGAAAACAATAGCCATTTTACAGAGCTTTAAGGTAAGTCTTCGAAAACTGTTTAGGAATGCCTAGCCAATCACAGGTTTGCTTAGATGTCTTTTTGGGTTTTTTCCACTCCCACTGCCCCAACATCAGATGTTCTCAGCATCACTGGGCTTATTATAGGGGCCTATCTACCTCCATTTGCATTTTGGGATAGATTGAAATAATTTGGTTCTATTCTTCATAATTTTCTATATCCATGTTCCTTGTCATGTAACTTTACAGTGCTCTCCCACTGTGAGCTAGTGGCCTGCTCAGCCCCTTGACCCTGGGCTCAGCCATGTGATTTTCTTTACCTATAGGATGTTTAGGAAATGTGATGCAAGCAGCAGCTTGAAATGAACTGGCACACGGGGGTTTGTTCTTCTGCCAGGAGAAGAATGACAGACACGGGGCACTGGTTAAGGTGCTCCAGACAAGCCCACTCTAGCATAGAGCCCCGCCAAACCCACAGACAGTGAACCATCCTAGTTGAGACAAGTAGAGCCACCCAGATCAACCCAGATCAAAAGAGCTAAGCCCTGCAGATGCACGATAAATAAGTGTTTATTGTTAAATGCCACTGGGGTTGCTTGTTATACAGCACAAGCTAGTTGATACAAGTGCCATTTGATCCGTGCTCTTCTTGTCTGTCAGTTGATATTTCTAAAATGGAACTTCAATTATCCGAAAATTACTCTACCTAAGACACTTCAATGACTTCCTGTTATGGGCTGAGTGATGTCATCCTAAATTCACATGTTGAATTCCTAACCCCCAGTACCTCAGGATCTGACCTTATTTGGAAATAGGGTCCTTGAAAATGTAATTAGTTAAGTTGAGATGAGGTCATACTGGAGTATGGTGGGTCCCTATTCTAGTATCGTTGGTATCCTTATAAAAAGGGTAAATTTAGAGGCAGACATGCTCACAAGGAGAATGCCATGTGAACATGAAGGCAGAGATTAGGATAATGTGTCTACAAGCCAAAGAACACCAAAGATTGTCAGAAAACCACCAGAAGGTAAAAACAAGGAATAGAACAGATTCTCCCTCAGAACCCTCAGAAGGAACTAATCCTACCTATACCTTGATCTCAGACTTCTACCATCTAGAAGTGTAAGACAATAAATTTCTGTTGTTAGAGCCACTCCCCCATTACCTTTAGGTTAAAGTCTAAACTTCTTCACAAGGTATGAAAGTCCTTCAATAAGCTGGTCTCTGGCTGTGTGTGCAGTCTCATCGCATACTATATTCCACTAACTTCAGCCTTACCCCATTCACTAGCCACATAGAACTATTTAAAGTGCTCCAGTAAACTGCTTCAGAGCTTTTGTCCATGCTACAACCTTGGCTTCGAATGCCCTTCCTGCTACCTTCTCATCCCCCGCTGGATCCCACATCTTTACCTAATTAACTTCTATTTGTATTTCAAGCTCCAGATTGGGCTATCATCTCTGGAAACTTCCTCTTCACCTTCCCAGGCCTAACCATGGGAGGAGGCCCTATTGAATTCTCCCCAAACAACCTATATAGACATTTCTATCTCAGTACTTATCACACTGTGGATAATTAATTGCTCACTGCACATCTTTATCCTCCTCAACAGACTTGATAATGAACCACTTAAAGGCAGGTTCATATATTATCTGCCCTTTTATTCCTTGTACCAAGCACAGTGCTTGGCACACAGTGGTGATGCAGCAAATGTTTGTGGAAGGAATCTGTGAGTGTTTATGCGCCAATATCAAAACAGATGTGTTCCTGGCATATGGGAGATACATTCTGCTTGTGTGACAACTGGCAGTGGAGTTTACTTGAAAGCAAAAGCACCCAATTAAAGACCAAACATTACTTCCTTATCCTTCTTCATTTCCTTCTTTCTATAAAACTACCCAATCTCACATGCTTTATAATGCTTTGACATGTAAGTGACTGTGAATTATTACTGACGGTGGGCCTTTCATCTTCAAGACTGACAGTCTACGTTCCACATTTCTCAGGAGGGAGAGACTATTATAACTATATTTTTGCTTACCAAGAGAATTGTTAATAGTTATCCTGAAGAAAAAAAAAATCTATAAATATCCAACCTATAACGAAGCCTTCAGCTTACTGCCTTCCTTTACTAATGAAATTCTTTCCAAGTGCCCGGCCAGAAATTGCCACATAACAATTACACTGAGAAAAGAGACAAAGCCTGTAGTGAGTTTTTTCTTTTACCTGTTTAGTCCTCATTTTGGAATCCAACGACAGATTGTTGTAGGTATAATGTGCCTGTGTGACTCCACAGAAGAGAACAGCAACTATCCCTGAAATTTAAAAACATACCAGTCAAAATCAATTTTCTTTCCCATCTAAGTCAAAGGGGTAGGGCTATCCCAGCTGGAAAACAGACTTGGCATCAGTAGAGTTAAAATTGCTAATAATTATGGTGATGAAACCTTTGGTAAACCTGGCTGCTTACTTTAAACATGGAACTTAACAGGATTAAAGTTAAAGAAAAGCGTTAAGAAGTAGATTCTTCCTGGGGAATAAATGATTCTCTGGTCATGTGTTAGGAAAGTTATACTTGGAAACCCATGAACAAGACTGTATAGTCAATTCCAGGCCTCTCACAGCTAGTGCCAGCTACTCGGCTGCATTTTATACTAAATGCTGGCATATTTGCTTAGACATTTGCTTTCCACTGTGTACCTTCAGGAGCCTGAGAAGTTCCTATCATTCCATAACTTAGTATTAAAAACCACGAGTCATAAACCTAAGGCATCTACAAGGGTTCAGTTGCCTCTGCCAATACTCCTACTTGCCAAGCCCAGAAAGAGATCCTTGTTTGCCTCTACACCTCCTTGGCAAAGCTGGGGGCTTTGTCTTTCTGCTGCTGGATAATCTCGTGAACACGTCCAAGGCACACACTCCTTGAAGGTAAGCTGGTCTGTTCTTGTGTGCTTCTTATCCACAGTGGGCCCCCAGCTGCTTCTTGGCTGGTTGCAGGATTTATTTCTTAAGCCATCATTATACCCAGTTTTAAATGCTACATGAAGCCACACATACCCTAGATGCTGCCAGGGGACAGAGGAGGAACAACCATGGGACAAATGTGTTATTTGTCCCTGGGCTCTGTTACTCTCTGTGTTATTGCCCCTGAGCTGGGGTGGGGAAGTGGTAGGGGCTGCATGCTACCTTGGATTAAAGATTTGATTAGCTATGGGAAACTGGGCATAGAGGAGGGCTTTGGGAAAAACACAAGATGTAAGTAGTCTTCAACCCAAACCAAGGGGATTGAATTGAATTTTAAACAGCAGACTCTTTCCAACTAAAAACACTCATAAATTAAATGCTGATGATTCTTAAGAGTATAGAGATATGTGAACTGAATACTGACATTTCAAATGAAATAAAAATTCTGCAGTAAAGAATTTTAAAGAACCAAGCATATTTTTTATATGTACACTGTATGCTTCTATTTACATGTTGGTTATTTTGGGCGTTGGCTTTGGATAAAATATTGCTAAGACATATTTGTCTAATACATTTACATCACTTATTTCCTTTTAATATTATGCTTCAAACTTTTAGGCAAAAGAATAAAAACAACTAGGAAATTGTGCCAAGAAATAATATATGCAGTAAGCATTTATATAGTCGCTTTGGGTAACTTTTCAGTTTTCTAGCCTCTCTTCAGAAATTCAAAGAGAAAACTGCTTATGAAATACTATATTTCTCTCTTCACAGAATTTCTATTAAAAAACAACCAGTACCAGGGAAACTTTGGGGGTACTGAAGTACTTCAAGGACTTCAAGGAACTAGAAGGATTGCCATGCATGTTGTTTTGTCATCAAGTAGTTTTCTTTCTTTCTTTAAAAATGCAATTTATGTACCTCTGCTGATTCAGCAGTCTGTTGGAAGTTTCTCTGGGTGAGGTTTAGCCGACCTCCCACTGTTGTGGAAACGTTTTGACTATATATTGATCTGCAGAGAAGTAGTGAATAAAAAGGGAGGGGCATGTGGGTAGTGCACAAATGCATTCTGAGAACAAAAAGAAGTAACAAAGAATAAAGGATAGGTAAGGGCCGTAAGATTGGCTGAATGCTTATTGTGGGCAAGGAACACACTAGTTTTATTCACATCATCTCATTTATTTCATTGATTTATTATCTCACAACAGGCTTCACACGATTCACCAGCCCTTCCCGCTCTCTTCCCCTTCTCAGTAATAGCATCTCCATTCTTCCTGCCATCCAGGCAAAAAACTCTGGGAAGGGCTTCCCTGGTGGCGCAGTGGTTGGGAGTCCGTCTGCCGATGCAGGGGACGCGGGTTCGTGCCCCGGTCCGGGAAGATCCCACATACCGCGGAGCGGCTGGGCCCGTGAGCCATGGCCGCTGAGCCTGCACGTCCGGAGCCTGTGCTCCGCAACGGGAGAGGCCACGACAGTGAGAGGCCCGTGTACCAAAAAACAAAACAAAACAAAACAAAACACTCTGGCAACACTCTTTACTTCTCCCCTCTCTGTACATCAGCAGTGTTGTTGACTGGTCCTTCAAAATCTACCCGGCACGCCATCACCTCTCAACACCTCCACACTCACACCCTTTTCTAAGTCACCATCATTTTCTGCCCGGATTACAGCAAGAGCTTCCTAATTGCACCTCCGACCCCGTCTCCCTTGTTGACTCTCCACAGTCTACCTTCCACCCAGCAGCGCTAGTGAATCTTTTAAGACAGGTCAGATCATGTCAGTCCTCTGCTCCCAGCTCTGTAATGGAAACACATAACAAACAGGCCCTGTAGGATCTAGTCCTGCCTCCTCCTCCCCTCCCCGCGGCTCCCTGAGCTCCGCTTTTCCCATGCCCCCCCGCCCCCCGCCCCTCACCTCATCACACACCCTCTTCGTCTTCGCTAAGCAGGTTCCACCACAGGGCCCTTGCATGTCTGGTTCCCACTGTTTAGAAAAGTCTTCTCCAGACACCCACATGGCTCCCTCCTTTCCTTAAGATGTTACATTCTCAGACTGGCCTCTGCTATGCACTCTATAAAACTAATCCCTCTCGTCGTTCTCTACTTTCCTACCTTGACCTATTTTTGTAATATTATTTACTGCCACCTAACATTTTATATATTTATAGGTTTATTTTCTGCCTTTCTGCACTGCAGTGGAAAGCTCAGGGAGTGCAGAGTGATTCACTGGTCCCCAGCCATTAGAGCAATGTCAGGCACATGGTAGGCACTCCACATATTTGCTGAATAAATAAATGAACATTCCTATCACCAGGTAACAAGAAACCAAAGTAATTTACTCAAGGTCACCTTGAAAGTGGCAGAGCTAAGATTCAAAATTCCACAGACTCCCTGTACTTTTCTGCCTGTATTAGACCCTCCAGGAATGTTTTAAGGTAATCTTAAGCCATCTAAAAAATATCATTTCTGATGTCCCAGGGAAAGAGTCAGAGATTTGATGATGAAGATTATATACCAGAGTTGGCTGGACATCTCCTTTGAGGATATTTTCTCCAGTAGCTCCATTGGTTTTCCCATTAGAACACTAATAGGCAAAGTTTCTGCTAATACTTTTTGAGTTTTGTCTACAGATATGTCACACAAGCAGCAAACAATGGAGAGTCTGCCTACATGACCAGAGTCTTGGTGTTGTAATTAAAATAAAACAACAAAGCTGATCTGACCCTTAGTATTAGCATACATAATCATAATTCTATAGCTTGGTAATTAATTCACTCACACAAATTAACAGTTGCCAGTTTTCTACCTTACAAAAGTATGTTTTAATTGTCACTATATTTTTACATAACTGTGCCTGCTAGCCCTAGTTGTACCACTGTTATGTGAGGCCCTAGACCACTCTCTTGCATGCTCTGGATCTCAGACTCTCAGTTGTAAAAAGGACGGGGAGGGGCACTAAGTGTTCCTTGTGCCAGGCTGTGAGCTAGTGTCTCAGCCCCAAGCCCACCCTCCTGTGCTGGTCTGTGATCCTGAGGCTGGGGCTCTCCAGAATACATCTTCCTTTGCCTGATGGGCTCTGTCAGTATAGAGCCCCAGGAGGAGAGTAGGACGCAGGAGGGGAGAGAAGGCCTTGCTCCCTCCTGTTTGCCTGCTGGTCCTGTCAGCTGCATCTCAGCAATGGTTCTTCACCACAGCTTTGGCAGTTGGTCCCAGCCTTGTGTTCTTTTTTTGTTTTTTGTTGTTTTCCTTCACTTGCAGACCAGCCTCCTGGGACCCCCTCAGAGAAAGCAGCAGCAGGCAGGCAGTGTCCTCAGAGGTCTGAGTCCCAGCTCCGTGGTTCCTTCTTAGGAGCTTCTAGATTCTCTTCCCTTTGCTCCTCCAGTCCAAGGGGTCACACTTGCTTCTTGCAGTGACTACCTCTGTGTTGCCTCAGTGCCCCTTTTTTACTTTTGCAGCTCTTGCTAAGTATAAAAATGTTTTTAATTATAGTTTTGTGTCTTATTCTCCACTTCTTCTTTCTGTGACTTTCTAGGATTGACATGATTCCATGAAATAATTTTAGGGTCATGGAACAATTATCTATTAAGAGTGTTTGAGGAGTTACAATTTTTTTTCTTTATTTTAAAATTATTTTTTAATCCGAGCAACACTAGAATATAAAAGAAATTAGTTAACATGGAATAAATTGATGATATATTTTACTATCAAATAGTTCAAAAATTCTTTCCCCCTCTAAAAATCAAAACAAAACAAAACAAACAAATTGCATCCTTTGATCAAAATGTTATAAAACTGGAAATTAACAAAAAGCATAGCTACATAAATGTATCCATTAGAGATTTTTAACTGTATTCTTTTCAATAAAATTGGAGTTGAAGATGAAATCAAATTTGAAATTTTAGCTTATGTAGAGATAAATGACAGTAAGTGTATAGTACCTTTCTTATCAAAACCAATGGGATAAAACCAAAGGATTATTCAGAGGAAAGGTTATAGTCTTACTTGCATTCTATTAGAAAAAAAAAAGGGAAATAAATGGACTATTTACCTAAAGAATCTAGACAAAAGACATAAAAATGGAACCAAAGACAGTAGAATTAAAAACTTAATAAATAAAAATGAAAAAATACAGCCAAAGAGAACATTCCTAATAAGCATATGGTGCATGCCTCTCAGGCCTTGGGGTCCCTCAGGTGTCCATCCTCCCCAGGCTGCCGTTCTTTGACCGTGGCTGCAGGTATGTAATGGGTGATGTTGGCCAAGGGCTTCACCCACCTAAGACTCAGTTTTCTCATTTGGATAGGGCCCACCTGTCTCACAGGTCTGTTCTAAGTATAAAGCAATACAATGGATTTTAACATGATTTGTAAACTAAACACTAAGAAGTAAATATAAGGTTTTGCTATAATTACTAGAAGTAGGTGAAAGGAGGAAGGCATGAAGAGAAGGAATGACTCAGAGAAGCTCATTACAGGTCTAAACACAACAACATTTCCTATTCAACAAGTTGCTGGGGGAAGAAATACAAAACATCTAGCACGTCTCACACCTTTTATGTCCTTAATCATTATTTGTTGCCTTCTCTTCCACATCAACTCCTGCAACAAGGAAAAGCAGGTGAAAATGTGTGCCTCACTCCTAGAAATCCAAACTTAGACAATTCTCAGTAATCCTACAGTTAAGGTATCCGATTTTTGCAAGTTCTATCTATCTACTGAGATATTCAATGAGGAAAGCATGGGTTATGGACATGGGGAATGCAAGGATGAATAAACCCAGTCCTAGACCTCAAGTAGCTTTATGTCTCCTACCAGAGACAACACATACACAGAGATATCTAAAAGCAGGTAGAATGAAGTAGGGGATAAGAAAATGGGAATTCTGAGGGAGTGATTTCTTTTGGGCTGGGGAAAGTGGGAGAGAGATGGGGAAAGTTTTCCTAAAGGACACAGAGGCACTTAGGTCTTGGAAGATAAGAAGAATTTGCAGGTGCAGGGTCGGGGGTAGGGAATTCAATGTGAGTGAAGGGCGAAAGCTAGGAAACTATGTGGCATGTCCCAGGAACATGCAGTTTACCTGCACACTTTGGGTTTGAATCTGTTATAGGTTAGGGAATAAATACACGTTGAATTAATTAATTACATTTTTCCAAATATTTCAAAACTTAGAAGAAACATCTAATATGCTCTATGTTTAAAATGATCAAACTAATTATTATAAGTATGAAAGTATTTCTCTTACATGCTGTATTAGTCCTAGTATCCATAAAATAGAACTATGAAACACCTAGTATGTTGATCTTCTGCTGGCAAACGTTACTGCATTTTCTTTCCTAACTGAGCTAAAATCTGATCATTCTGCTTCCATCTCTTCTGAAAAACACAAGCGGTCATTAAATGCAACTACGAGGGTTGCATGTCTAAGGTTTGGGTTTCAAGTTGTATTTATGGGGCCCTGTAGCAATGACAAGTGGAACCAAGTACATACATCCAGATCCACAGGGAGGGAGCATGCTCAAAAATATCTGAGAACTAAAATAGATAAGGAGCTCTGAAAGAAATTAAGAAGTGGCTTAGAGAAAATAATAATAAGAGTTTCTGACTCACATGTGTGCTCAAAATTGCCTATCAGTTTGCACAGTGAGCTTTCGGTGGCGGGCAAGATCGCTGAAGAGCTGTCTGCAAGGACTCATTTGTGCAATTTTGAATAAGAACTAGAACCGATACTTCATGACACTAACTAAAAGAGCTGTATGAGAAACCACAAAGAGGTATACAGTTAAATTCAAATTATTGGCAGGCAAAGAAGTTTAGGAAACAGCATGAGGAGGTCTGTAATTCTTTGGGAAGAATAATGATTCTGCTGGCAAGTAAATTCTTTCCAGAGAGATCAATTTTTTTTTAAATAAATTTATTTTATTTATTTTTATTTTTGGCTGCATTGGGTCTTCGTTGCGGTGCGCGGGCTTCTCATTGCAGTGGCTTCTCTTATTGCGGAGCACGACACGCGGGCTTCAGTAGTTGTGGCGCACGGGCTTAGTTACTCCGCGGCATGTGGGATCTGCCCGGGCCAGGGCTCGAACCCGTGTCCCCTGCATTGGCAGGCGGACTCCCAACCACTGCGACACCAGGGAAGCCCCAGAGAGATCAATTTTGAGAGGACAATTAGCTCCTTTTGGTTAACAGAACACCATTTACACTGTTCTCCATGATTCCCACTTCTGGACCTTCTCAGAAAGCATTAGTGTTACTAATGCTTGTGTATATACAATATTTAGTAACATTAACCTATGCTTACACACATCACACACAAACCTATGCTTACATGACATCAAGGTTCATTGTGTGGTTGTAAATTATGTAAGAAAAAATGTACTACAATGGGTATCAGGAGACCTGGGTTCTATCTGGCATAGTTCAGACACTTAACTAGTTGAATGACTAATGCAATTCAAATTCATTGCCTGGTCCATTGTTTTCTTCTCAAAGAATTGAAGAAGATGGTCTGCACTAGTGTCCTTTAGATTGGGGTATGCAAGAAACCCACTGAAGCATAGAAGAAAATATAAGAACTTCATAAATTTTTTAAACTTTTTATTTTACATTGGAGTACAGTTGATTAATAATGTGATAGTTTCAGGTTCATAACTTTTAATTAGAACTTTTGTGTATTTTAAGGTAAGTAAGTACCATTGTGGGCAAAAAAATATGCTCTTGTGCAGATAAGTGCATGACAAAACTATCTTATTTTATTTTTTTATGATAAGCGTCAAGAAACTGTGGTAAATGCTGCTCTAGATGATCTCTAAGCACCTTCCCATCTTAAGTGTCTGTGATCTGAACTGCTGTTTTTACATTTGCTTCAAGGACTGCATATATGGAATTGAAGAATTACATGGTACCCCCACGGCCTCATGTGGACTTCCTGGCAACTAGATTACCTTCTCGACCTAGATTTCCTCAAGGGCTGGGTCTATGACCTCCTTCTTTGTATTGCTCCCAATCCCATAACAGTGCCCAGTAGACATCAGACACTCAAATGCAGGTTTGTCAAAGTAATGAATCTCTATTTCAAGAAATATTTATCTGCTCTAAAAAGAGAACGAAGGAGAAATTATTTTTGATCCTCACATACAAATAGATGTTTATCTGGATTTATTAGTGGCAGAGTCTATTTTCTTCTAACATTTAAATTTTCTTATTCAAGACTATTGTCACGTACGGTCTCTGCTACTGATAACATTATTCAGTGGTTCTTTTCTCATTAAAAGTTGATGAAGACTTCAGATACAGAAGCTGAAAAATAAACATCTGTCACATGGAGGATGATTTTCTTTGACATTAAATGCAGACTTGAGGGGTTTCTAAGACTGGAGAATATTGCGTTTTTGGACAGGAAATATTGATTATATCATCAGAACACAGAAAAAGAGCGAGTGAGAAAGAAAAAACTGTGTCTTGCTCTCAGGCGGCACTCTGAGGGGTTTTAAGGTTGATGGGTTATTTTTCCATGCCACACTTTTATTTATTTTTGATCTAGTAAAATGAGACGTTTCTGACAGGTTTCCTACCACCACTGCTGAACGTGAACCTGGAACTGAGAAGTCAAAGATTTAACGAAATGGAAAACTCCTTCAGGGAATATGAAGGATTCCAAGTTTGCAAAGAATACAATTACTGTCTAGTTTACTATATTTGGCAATGCTACGGTTGGCAGATGAATGATGAGTCTGTGGGATACAAGAATATCAATATAGAAAACAGCACAAATCTATGTTCTTCTTTCTAGATCCTCCAGTGCAGAGGGTAGGCATGCATTTAAGATTACTTCCTGTCTGTGTTGCAAGGTTTATAAATTTCCATTTAAAACAAAAAATTCCTTAAATAATGTAGTAGTGAGTACTTATGCAAATTAACTTGAGGTCTGGAGGAGAAGAAAAATATCCTTTTGTTTAGATCCCTGGCTTTCCACCTCAAATGTTGGTACTGTCAGGTTTACTCCTTCTTTTCAGTTTTCATTTCCTTGGAGTCGCTTAATACATGTACACCAATGTCACCTAAATCTCTAGTCAGCAGCCTCATCCCAGATATCCATGTCCAATTGACCACTGTACCTTTCCATGTAGAAGTTCCACACTTGTATAGAATCCAGAAGACTTTCAAATGGACTAATTTTTTTTTTTTTTTTTCCGGTATGCGGGCCTCTCACTGTTTTCTACACGCCTGTGCAGGACATGAGGAACTTTCTCTTTTCCCTATGGCTGCTGGCACCGTGAGGAGGTGTTAAGTAAAGACAGAAAACATTTACAGTGAAGAAAGCAGAGATAAATTTGTCCACTACTCAAGTTACATGTGCAAGATTGTTTGAATACTGAAATGATGAGCTAGTTGGTTCAAGAAAGTGCAGGTGTGAGTTAATGAGTTATTATGCTAGAAGATGTATTTTACACCTGTGTTTATTGAGATGGCGTTTTTGCGTGTTTGCCCTTGGTTCAGCAAGCTAGTTAATAAATCCCCTTGAGAATTTTGGGTGTCTATTGCTACAGCTTGAATGCCTAATAGTTTGAGCCTCTGGCTCTATTTTTGGCTTGGAAAACACTCAGTGCACCTCATTTGTTGGTGAATTGTTGGCTAATTAAGTTGGATTCATATGGTCCTGTCAATATGAAAGCAAGAACAGTTTGAAGCTGAGATGTCAGCTAATGACATGTATTTAGAAGCTAAAACCGGCCAGATTTGATTTGAGAAACAATTTAAACTAAGTCCCTCCTGGTGATTTGTTTTATTTACTGAGATCTAGAAATATATTTCCCATCCAGTCATGCAATGCATCAGTGGCAAGCCAAATGGAACACATTTATCTCTGAACTAGAAGCCTTCTTAAGAGTTTCAGACAAGTATTCGCCAAGGCGAGAGATGATGGAGATGAGAAGTAATGAGCCAGCTTACTTACTCAGATCAAGTAAAGTCTCAACGTGTCCAGTAATAGTCAATTCATTTGGAAATCTTTCCTCGTCTGTTGCCAAAAAGAAAGACATTCCCGGTTTCCCCTTTTCCCAACTACTTATTCTACAAAAGCCTTTCAAGAGCTGACCGGACAGATAAGCAGGACCTGAGCTTTCAGGTGTCAGCTTTTCCTTATCATGACAATGTAATTAGGCCCTTGTCATTTGAGACCAATGGGGGAACAAGGCTGGGTGACGTCATTGAGGTGAATTGACTGTTTATGTCGTGCTTCATGTTTGTGTGTGCTGAGTTCTTCTCTCGTTCAGACATCTTGGTCAATTCCTTAGTGAATGAGCCAGAGCGGCATTTGTTTTTACCCTTCTACATTCAAAATTTTTTTCAGAGTCTCTTACTCTCTAGAGTCAGACTACAAAGCCCAATGGCATTGCTTAGTACAGTAATCAGGACTTTTTTTCTTTCAGATTTTTACACGTTTGTTTTCTTAGATGGAAACTATTCTAAGCTGAGTAAATAGTGGGCTATACTGTTTAACTTTTTGTATGAGAAAGTGAGGGATGCCAACGGCCTCCCTCCTCCTCCTTCACTTCCAGCTGATATAAAATATGCCCCAAGAACCTAAAAATGGAAGCTGCCTTTATTACAACAGTGCCTGGAAGCAGAGAAATCATTAGATGCAGTGTCAATGTTGCCATTAGAAATCTTACTCTTTGGGTGTTTAATGACGGTCCCTGAAAGTTTGCTTCTGGCAAAAACCTGACGTCCAGGGCTTCCCTGGTGGCGCAGTGGTTGAGAGTCCGCCTGTCGAGGCAGGGGACACGGGTTCGTGCCCCGGTCCGGGAAGATCCCACATGCCGCGGAGCGGCTGGGCCTGTGAGCCATGGCTGCTGAGCTTGCGCGTCCGGAACCTGTGCTCCGCAACGGGAGAGGCCACAACAGTGAGAGGCCCGCGTACCGCAAAAAACAAACAAACAAACAAAAAAACCTGACCCCCCAAAGTCTCAGCTGGGAAACAAATTATAAAAATGAATTTTCAAACCACCTGTCCAGCTGTGCTTTTTGGTTATCTTTATAAACTGAAAAGCAGCTTCTATGACAGGATTCAATGCCACCAGAGATTATGCTATAAATAATACTGCTGAATTATTTTCAATATTCAATTTAAAATAATGGCTCAGTAACCTAATGACTTTTAGGAAATAGGCCAAGAAAAATTCTACTTGATCAGAAATTAGGTATGCATGTGTACCAGGTACCTGACAGAGAGAATACCTCAGGTCATGTATTTACTCAAAAGCCACATTTTGTATGTGTGCCATGTCCTCCCACTACAAAATAATAAAATCTTTTTACCTCAGCAGTAAAGAAAACTGAGATACCAATTAACAGGGTGACATTCCTATCCCTCAGCAAGTTAGCAGAAGAACTAGAAATCCGAGACATGCCCCTTAGTGGCTGATTTTGTAATTAGGGCAGAAACTTCCATATACATTCTCTTCCTTCTATGCTCTCCCAGCTTGTGAGGACTCCCTAAAGTCCATTTCTGTCTACACACCCTTATCTTCTAGAAAGACTTCTCACTTGCATTTGATATTCTGCCCAGTCTTCGTAAATAAAAGTTTTCTCAGACAGCACTTGTACATTTCCAGTAGCAGAGCATCAGACCTTTGGGTAATAGAAATGCCAACCTTCATTTGCATGTCTAAAAGCCACTTGTTTCCATAAAACTAAGTGCTTCTGTGTGACTATTGAACATTTGCAGGTGCAATTTCTAAGAGACTGAGATGAGGCGGCTGCAAATGTGGCCCTTGAAGTAAAAGATGATCAAAATAAATCAAATGATCATCATCAAATTAGTAACAACTAAAAGTGAAAGCAGCAAATGTGGTCACGAGCAAGCCCCGCCCACCACACTGAAGTGTTCATAATGAATCTCATAAGGAGGCGAATCGAAAAAGAATTATGAAGACTGTGCAAACGGTCTCTGTAAGCTTGATTCTTTTTGTTTGTCTGTCAGTATGCACCTGGCATGAGATGGTCCCAAGCATCCTAGCCTAGAGGCTGTGCCGTCTTTGAGCCTCTCTTCCCTTCTGAATTGTCACCAAGTTATGCAGCTTCTTTTGTTGAAATACCTCATAGATTATTCCTTCCCTTGTACTATTTAGATTTCTTTGTTTGCAAGCAATAAACACTGATTCTGGCAACTGTAATCAGAAAGGAATTTATTGGAGGGAAGAGGCATAAAGGCAGCTCCAGGGATCTGTGGCAGGAATAAGTAGAGGGTCCCAATAGGGTTTTGCTGTTGGAAAGTCTGGGTGCCAACAGTTGTATATACTTCTAACTCCCTCCTAAAAGTTCGTATCACAGGGAAGGAGTGTCTGTTTGACCTAGCTTCGGATGCCCCTATTCTCTTTGGCAGGGGAGGGTGGGGTACCTTGGTTAAGAAGATGGTATCTGATGGAGGAGGGGTAGTTCCCCAAACAACATCAGGATGCTATTCTCAGTGAAAGGGAGAACGGGTGCTGGGCAGCCAAAGCCGACATATGCCCACCATATTCTTTTAGATTAGGCTCTTGTTTCCCAAGGTCTCCACGTCTCCATTTTAACCTAAGAGTTAGGGAAATGAAATTGCAGATCAATGTAATTTATGATATATCCTTTAGTTGATGTATGAATCTGCTCTGAAATACCCTGACCGGTGGACATAAAGAATCTACAAGGGCTTCCCTGGTGGCGCAGTGGTTGAGAGTCCGCTTGCCGATGCAGGGGATGTGGGTTCATGCCCCGGTCCGGGAAGATCCCACATGCCGCGGAGCGGCTGGGCCCGTGAGCCATGGCCGCTGAGCCTGCGCGTCCGGAGCCTGTGCTCCGCAACGGGAGAGGCCACAACAGTGAGAGAGGTCCGCGTACCGCAAAAAAAAAAAAAAAAAAAAAAAAAAGAATCTACAAGAATATTATCAGGCATAAGGCACTCACTAACTCATAAAACAGTCTGTTATTCAGATTTTAGAAAATTTTCATTTTGTTAAGCTAAAATCATTCATTCCATTGCTCAAAAGATATTGAATGCCTAGCATGCTTCAGCCACACTGCTGGTGTTGATATAGTCCTCACGAGCCTGATAGTCTAATATAATTTTGGCCCATCAATCCAAATTCTACACATCAGCTATGGTTCTATATTTCAGAACTGCGGAGAGTAAATCAAATAGCATGGTGAGGTCTAGATGCACATAAACAAACAATAGCCTTCCAGAAACTATAATGGAAGAAGTTTCCATTCATCATAGTATGCCAAAATATAAAATAGCTTAAAAAGTACTTAACAAGAAATTTGTAGGTCTAATGTGAAGACACCTATAAAGATTTACTAAGGGCCATAAAAGATGGGTTGAATAAATGGAGAGACATAACATATTCCTCTGTGGGAAGACTCAACACTGTAAAAACACCACTCCTCGTCAAATTAATCTAAAAATTTAATACAACCCCAATCATAATCCTAAAGTTATCTTCTGCTTGAAACACAAGAAAGTTATTTTAAGTCATTCTGGAATATAAATGTGTGAGTATAGCAAAGAATCTCTTGAAATCGCTATTAAAAGGAGCCATGGAGTTGAAATGATGAAAACAGTAAAGACCAAGAGCTCAGTGGAACAACAGAAAGCCCAGAACATATATACACATATATGTACCTACATACATGGACATTATATTGTAAATTCATAGGTTAAGTTTGAAGGGTGTCAGGATGAGTGAATAACAATCTAGGAAGAGAATCAAATCCCTACTATATCTCGCACCTCACAGCAGGACAAATTCCAGATGGATTCCAATGCAAAAATAAAACCAGACGAATATTAAAAAAACGTATACATTATTATTAATAACAGCGGGCTTTATAAGTAGAAATCAATAAAATCTTGGGCTTTCGAAGGAAGAGATAAAATTAACCACATGAAACTTGAAAATGTCTATGCCAACATTTCCCTTACATAAACAAATAAAGCATAACATATTTAAAAGGTAAAGCCGTGAACTGGAAAATATTTATAGCCTACATGACAGTCAAAAGGTTAATATTTTTTAATAGATAAAGAGCTTCTAAAATTTAACGTGACAAAAATAAGCACTTCAATAGGAAAAAAGGACAAAGGTCATAAGCAGGTAGTTCACCAAGGGAGAAATACAAATTGCCAATGACATATAATTAAAATGATTTCCTCAGTAAAAATATAATGAATTTAAATCAGAATAAGATGGAACTTGATTATCAAATTAGCAGGGGTGAATATGAGTTCGGGTGATGAAGATGTGAGTGAATGAGCTCCCTCTTACATCGTTGGTGGAAGTATAAAGGAATGCAAATTTTCTGGAGGATAACTTGGATACATTTTTCCAAGACATTAAAATGTTAGCATTCTTATTAACCCAGGAATTTTATTTTTAGTCAGTTATATAAATAGAAGTTCATACGTCAAGCTGTAAGGATTACCATTGCAATCATATTAACAATGTTGAAAACTATAAACAATCAAAAGGTTGGTATAATAAATTATGGCAAGTTAATATGATATAGTACTAGGCAGCAATTAGAAATAATAATATAGAAGAATATTTAATGCCATGAAAAACATTCACTATAAATTGTTAAGTGAAAAAAAGCAAGTTACTTAAAAATAAAAATGTAATTACATATATGTATGCATGTATATATTTACTTATGTATATGTATTTGCATATAATTAGATCAATTCAGACAAATACTAACAATAGTTATTAATAGGCAGTGAGAATACAGGTAACTCTAATTTTATTTCCTTCTGTAAATCTACATTTTCCAAATTTTCTAAAATGTATATGCCTTACCTTGGTAGTAAGAAAAAATAAAAAATATATTCTTAAAACAGATATATTTTGTTTAAAGCATCAGAAATCCTTTTTTTTAAATGAAATCTTAGGTGAACCCAATCTATGGAACCAATAAGAGGGGTGAAGTAGGGGTGGTAGGCCTAGAGGCCTGCTCCCTTGATGGGCACCCTTGAGCCCTCACCTAGCAATGTCAGGGCTGGGGGAATTCTGCTGAGAACCCATTGTGTGTAAACACCATTTCTAGGTCCTACATGATTTGTTCTCAGTGAACCCATACACGGCCCCAGGATGGCTGGTTACCACTACAGTTACTCATAAACTATTTAATAGCTCATTTCATTTAGTTCACTACATTCATTGTCATATGTTCATTCGTTAAGCACTTTCTGAAAATTTTTCTAGATTTTAGCTTTGCGTTATATTAGTTTACTTGTGGATTAGAGATAAAAAGATTTTCTTACTGCATGAAATATCCTCAGAGAATATAATTTAATTCCACACCATCAGATTTTATTGAAGGTTGATATGAGAAATGATTACATGAAGAATGGATCTCCAACTTCCCTAAAACAAAACATTGTCTGTTATGATGCTCAAAGGCCCTTACATAAAGATGTGTGTGATAAATTCCCCTAAAGTTTTAGAAAAAAAGGTTGCCCATTTTTATAAATAATTGTGACTTCCTTTTATAGTACTGTATTATTCCTATATAACTCATCATGTTTCCCTTTTGGCTTTGGCTGCCAGAAAGCTCAGAGCTATACTTATTGCCAAACCACAGCAATGAACAGCTGCCTCATTTTGCAGAAAAACTCTATCCCAAAGCACTTGAGTGTCTAGCCTCAACTAAATGGTCCCATGATATGCATGGCTCAGGTTATGAGTTGTCTCAAAGCCAATTTAGAAATAGGCAAGGATTAAATAATAAACAAACACACACATAAGTAATTTGGACTTAGCAAGCTTGGTCTTCGGCAGTACAAAACGCTCACACCTGAAGTTTGATTTGTATCAAATGCCTTTCGGGCATGTTGCTTAATCTGGAGTACTGTTCTGGATGAGCGCTCCCCTGGGTGCAGACGTGGACATTTGGGTCTTTCTGCTACAAAGGCCCACACATGCATCCACCCACCCCATGATGCTGGCTCCTTAGAAGTGATCTGCATGGTATCCAATAAGGATATCAGGTCAAAAGCATAGCAAAAGCGCAAGGCACAGATAAACTAAGAGTTTATACGTGGACCATAACCCTAAAAACATTTAAGAAAACAAGATATTGCTGAATTGGATCAGGAAATAGACAATCTTCACAAACAGAAACAATCTTAAGCATTGGGATATGTGCGCATAAGTGTGTGTGTGTGTGTGTGTGTGTGTGTTTATTACAATGATCAACAGTAGACTAAAAAATATCAGGTGAGTTAAGGTACTTCTTTACCTTTCCAGAAGGTCAAATATGTATTCTTGTTGTTAACATTACTCACATCATTTTACAATATGGTAAGTGCTGAAAAGGTCATGGAATGTGGAGGAAAGGGAACCACAATTTTCTGAATGATGTATGTAAATTGTTTCCTCCATTATTTCATTTAAGAGACACCAGTATCCTTTTCCTTTGTAATGCATAAGCTCTTTAGCAACCTTTCTAATAACACGGTAAGGCTCTAATATAATGGATGTTGTGTTAGAATGGTTTGGAATGATACTGGGCCTGGTAGGGTGGACTCTGGTAATGCAGTCTTGATTATAGTGTCATAATAACTGGCAGGTGGCTGTCTGTATCAGCAACAGACACCCTCAAAGCCTGTGGAAATAGCTTGGTTCCCATGGCTATGAAGTAAGGTGGGTCAGCTGCCCAGAGCAACAGATTATCATTACAAAAAAGATTTGCCATGGCTTTCACAGGAGAGGCCAAACCAGCCTAGAAGCAAATGGACGAGGCAGGCTTCTGGGGCCCCAAATATCTTCCTACTCCTGGGGGCCTGCCTCATATTCTATAGATAGAATTTCATTCAAGGTAGCAATGCTTGGTACCCATGAGCCCAGGCTCTAGAATCAGATCTCCTTATTTGAAATCCCAGCTCCACCACTTACTGTTGGCTGAGTAAACCGGGCATAGTCCCTAACTTTGGGTCATTCTGTAAATGAATGAGAAAATCCATGAAAGGCAGTTAGCCAGCACCTGGCTCATGGTATGCTTTCACTATATATCAACTTTTATTATTATTTACACTTAAAGTACCACCTTTTAAAATGCAAGTACCCAGGGAGGCATACCTTATTCCCAGTTAGTACTTCGGAGGGGGGCGGGGGAATCGCACTTGAAAGTCAATTAAGATGTAGTGAGCAGCAAGGGATCCAGGACTGAAACCCAGGAGAAGCAAGGAACTAAGCCAAAGGAGAGAAACAGCTTTGAAATTTTGCTCAGAGCCACAGTGATTCTTCTACATGGAAAAGTACCCAATCGTTGCAGCTAGCCAAGCGCAAACCCTCGCTCTTGCAGAAAGGCAATCTAATTGCCGAATCCAGATACAGGATGCGTGGCACCTGGGGCCTTAGGGACTGCCTCTCTATCAACTGCTCCATCTCAGAGGACTCTACATACAGACTTTCTACAGTAAGAGACATTAATTAAACCGTGAAGCCACCAAGTTGGCGCCTTGTTTTCTGGCCTGCCATGGAGTGTATGCAAAGATTTTTAAACACGGCCCGTGTGTGGAGATGAGCACACCAGGAGAGGCTGCCTTCGTGGGCGTTGCTGTCAACAGCCAATGGAAAGTCACCACCCTTTCCCACAAAGCGGCTGTGCACCCTTCACACTCTGAGCAGAGACTCTTATTTGTAAAGTTATCCATCACCTCAGTATACCAGTCATTCATAGATTTCAACATCCCCTTCCTGACCAGCAAGGAGAGGAGAGGAAACGGCAGTTTGGAGACTTCCAGTTGAGCTGTTGGATAAATGGATATTTTTTCTTCTCCCCAGGGTGCCCAGGAGAGGCTGATTCTGACACAGACCTATAGAAAAGGGCCTCCATTTCACCTCCGGCTGGGTCAGGGAGGGGGGCATGGGGAGAGGTGGGGGGAACACATGTGTTCACACATCCAGTTTGCTGCGCTGGACGAAACACTGACCTGTTAGGCCAGCGGCCTCGGCAGACAGGAAGGCGCTCCAAGACAGGAGGAAAAACAGGCCCGTTTCCAGCATAGGGAACTCACACAGTTTGGTAAATTTGGTCAAGTGACAAAGATGCGTTAAGGGAAATAACAACTGCTTTTATGAATAAATCTCCTTTTTGGCTGTGAAAAAATCTGGTTGTGTTTTAGATGAGAGAACTAATTTTCGGAGCTGGCTGTAACTGACTGAGGCTTGACTTTGAAGGCCAGCAGGAATCATGCTTCATTGCGGGCTGAACACTCCTATAAAAATGCAAACTGGTGTTCAGATAAAAAAGATGTCTTACTAAGAGGATAAAATCAGCTCAGTGTAGACACAAAACTTCTTAAATTTGGACTCAGCCCTTGGGGTGTGCCCCTCAGAATACTGGCAGATCTGGGAAAACAAAGCCAAGGGGAGTGAGGCTGGGTGAGATGCTGCCAGCGTGTCAACACTGAAGGAGGCCACTGCTCCCCAGGGAGTGCTGGTCTGTGGACAGATCACCTTGAAGAGTCTTCTCTCTTGGGGATAGAAATTGAATCAGGAGGAGCATTTATGTTCAGTGAGAGGGAAGCTGCCCGGACTCTCTTTGTAAAAGTAGGATGGAGGAAAACGGGTGTTGCTTCTAGGTCAAGCAAGATGCCCTTTGGCGGGCAGTGGTTCATTTTGGCCAGGATGACACTTGGTCAATAGTCTATAAGTTGCAAATAGAACAAAGGCACAGTGATCTGAGTCAGGCAGAGAATGGGCTATGGGGAGACGATTGGGAGTTAGTGATGGATGGGAAAGGGCTACCTTGTAATTGTGTCCACCACTAGGCGGAAAATGCCCTGACAGATAAAGAGATGTTAATGCTGTTGCATTTTTATGTTTCTACAACAAAGTGTAAGGAAGATTCCATATTAATAGATGTTTGGCAGCAGGGCAAGGAAGCAAAAAGTATGACCTCTGCGTTAGTAGATCTGGGTTTGAGTCTTGGCTCTGCTAGTCACTGGCTGTGTGATTTCTGAGCAGTATGTTAACCTCTGTGAGCCTTATTTGTATCCTGGGTGAACTGGCAATGAGAGTAATACCTACTCATACAATGTGCAGAGTAACATGCAATGAAGATATTAAAAATGTTTTGTAAAGTCTTAGAAAGCACAAAATACTAAGGATCATGTCATGGTTGGGAGTGTGGTCTCTGGAAGGCAACTCTACCTGGGCCCATATTCATGGTATCAGCTTAGACGGGTCCGTGGGCCACTCTGCGCTTTGGTTTCCATGTCTGAAAATGGGCATAATAGTGCAACCTACCTCCTAGGTCTATAAACCACTTACAATATGTTAAGCACTCAGAAGAGTGCCTGGTATATAACAAAGGATGTGTAAGTTTTTCAATTAGTGTGATTTAAATAAATTTGTTTTGTAAAACATCTTTTCTGGAAAGAGGTTCAGTAAGGGTCTGGAAGCAATTCTTTATCTGGAGGAAAACATGGGCTGCCCTTTGACCCTTTTCCAATGTCCCCTCTTCTTACTTGGAGGGAAGGCTTTGTTTCTAATGGGGTTTGTTCCTCTGAATTCCCTCTTCTAGTTTGTTGTAAAGAGAAGGTTCAGGCCGATCTGAGTAACAGAATACCAACTGGGAGTAAAGTGTTCTTCTCTTTCCATGGCCTCCAGAAAGTTGTTCAGTTCTGAGTCAAGCCCTAAGCTTGTCCGGAACCCAGGGGCCCACAATCTGAGGAGCCTCTGCCTCATTGTGGACAAGGCATCCAGGTGGTTATGGTGGAGGAATGGACTGTGCCCCTGTCTCCTTCACAGCCTGAGTCTGTGACCCAAGGCCATCAGGTGTTGCCACTATTACTGAGCCCCTGTCTCTTCCTTTTCTCCACCCCTTTCCCCAGATCTGATCCAATATCAGAGCAGACTTCCAACCTCCAGGAATTTTTACCTTCCTTATCAATTTGTTTACTTATGTGTCCATACATTCCTTGCACACTGGGCAGAAAAAAGTTCCAATCTCAGCCCTTCCACCTCGTGCCGTCCCTGGGACCAAAGGCCTGGTTTTAAACCCCTGCCCTGAAATGTCCTAGCTGTGTGGACTTAGACAAGTTGCCTAACCTTCTACGTCAGTTTCTTCAGCTGAAAATTGGGGGAATAACAGTATCTCCCTGCCAGGGTTCTTATAAAAACTATCTGAGATAATCTATGCAAAATACGAAGGACAATGGCTGGCACGTGGTACAGTTCTGAACATATGTAAGATGGCATAATTAATATCATGTCCATTATTACTGATATGTGACTCAGAGTGAGCTACTTAACCTTCTTGAGCCTCGATTTCCTCCTGTGTAACCCGGTGTCTTACAGGGTTAATTCGAATAAGAAGATATATATAAAGGCCCATGCTAGACATTCACTAAATGTTGTGATCATTACTATTACTCTACTCCATACAACATGTGACCTCCATCGTCATTCCACTTAATAATTAAGAGGCAACAGGGAGTAGTGATCAAGAGCATGGTCTGTCTCTCGGTTTCACTCCTTGGGTTTGATCTTGGCTCTACTTCCAAGCTGTATGACCTTGGGCAATAGCTTACCCTTTCTAAGCTCCAGTGTCCAGTAAAAAAAGATATGACCATTGTGAAGGTTAAATGAGTTATTGCATGTAAAACAAGTAGTAGGGGGCCTGACATGTCTCCAGTACTGGGTAGATTGTTAATCATTATTTTTAGTTGGAAGTCAGCCCTATCTTTTTCGACTTACTTTTGTCAATGGAGTTGACATTCTCCAGGGTTTCCAGGACATGACTTTGGGGTGGTCTTTTGATTCTCTCCTCTTCCTTATCTCTTAGTACCAACCAATCACTAAGTCCTAGAGATTCTTCTAAACATTGGCCTCCTTCCCGATTTACCCCCCCACAGGTTATCATCACAGTTTTCCTTGATCTTAATCTTCCTTCTCTCATTCACCCTACATACCAGTTCCTTATTTATGTTTTAAAAACAGGACTTTCATTGTGTCCCTCTCTGTGGACTATAGAAAGACGCCCAGGCTCCTTTGAATAACACTCCAAGATACTCCACAAGCTGACTCCATCCCACCTGTGTCCCCTCATCTTCCACCGCTCACCAGCCTGAGCCCTCAGGTCCTTTCAGGCACAACTGCCATGTGCCACGGCAGTGCCCCCTCCGCCACACCTTCATGAATGCTGGTCTTCTCCTGAATCTCTTATCATGTGGCTTTTGCCTGTATCCTACCCATCTTTCAGGTCAAGCCCAGGTCCTACTCTGCATGTAAATACTGCTTTTCAGATGATTTTCCAGAATCATAAGATCGGCCAAGAGTCTATTGGACTATCCCAGACACAGTGGCCTCACCATCATTTGAACTTTTATAATCTTACTAAGGTGGCTGCAGCTTTAGCGCTCACTTTCCGTCCAACTCTTACTGTAGAGCTTGTCTTCCCAAGTTCGTCATTAGTTGAAGGCAGAGCCCATGTTTTATTCATCTTCTGACTTATCTTAGAAAACTTTAGTAGAACCTAGCCTTTTAGCAGGTGTTCAGTGAACTGTTAGGCTAGTCCTCATGAAAAGAGACCCCAACATTTTGCTTTCCTTGCCTTGATCCCTGACCCTTCTTGCATCTTTCTCCTTTCTTACTTCTCTTTCCCCCCCAAGGTCTCTGGTCCTTTGTTCTGCCTCTTCTCTGTAGCCTCAGTTAACACTTGACATTAGCCTTCTGGCTTTCCTCTTCAAACCTGACTTATCTTTGCCCCCATGCAACTGCCATGAGTGAAGAGCTCACCAGACCAGCTTCTTTCCCCGGCTCAAATCCTCTAGGACCTTTACCCATCCTCCCACGTCTCTGCTGAAGAAGAGGGAGTAAGATGACACAATTGCCTGGATATGGCAAACATCATTTCTGCTTGGCTTGCTGTTCCCTTTCCATAAAAGAGCCATGGATGCTCGTTTAAGCTCGCAGTCATCTTTGGCTTGGTCGACCCTGTGAACTAGTGCTTGATACGAGTGTGAAAAGGAGGCAGAGAGCACTTAGTTTATCACTCCCAGTCAATCATGCTTTATTCTTGACCTTAGGTCTTCAGTTCTTCCTCTTGACCTTGATCTATCCAAGCCTGATACCCCCTGGTCACCTATATTCCTAGGTGGGAATTTTTTTAAGACTGTTGCTATCCTAGGATCAGACAGTATGAGCAGTGCTAGAACTGGCCTTGGACAGGAAAAGAGCCTGGGCCCCTCTTCCACTGGTACCGACCTATGCTTCGAGGGGTGGCTCGGAGTCAAGATGGCTCCAGTGGTGCCGTACTGCACTTGAACGAGACTATCTAACCATTTCCTGGCCTGGAATTTGTCAGTCCTCGGAAACATTCCGGGGAAGTTGACTGCTCTGAACAGTCCCCAGCTTTCCACACAGGACAAAGGATATCAGTGCCGTGACAACAGCATACGCAGACCCCATTGCAAATGAGCCGGCGAAGATCCCCAGGAAATTCCCCACGGACTGGAAGAATGCTGCAGCATCAAATGCATTCGGATTCTCCTTGGGACTGTAAATGGATATAGAACTGAAAAGAGAAGAGGGTGAAGGTTAGTCAGCGACTCCCATCTCATGGCCCAAACACCAGAAGTCAGAATTTAGCACCCACTTTTGGGAAGGGCACGTTTTCCTATGAGGTTAGGTGCTGGTTGGAAGCTTTCAGGGGAAACGGATGAGGACAGAGAGAGGTGGAGAAGGCAGAAAGCTTTCCGATTCCTTACAACCCAATCCCATGGTATCTATATATTGCTGCCCGTCAGTAAACATTTTTATATAGGAAGGGTCGTAAGGAATATTATTTCTGAGCAAACTAGGCATTAAAACATGGTAGGCGTATAAGGAATCTGCTGAGGAGATAGATAACTGTGAATTATTTAGTGGCCATATGTCTTCAGTGCTGTTAAATATTCACAAATGTTCCTGATAAAAAGTGCACTTTTATGGCCTGTGCACAAATGGGCGATACAAATCACAGCATGCACAAAATATTCTGCTGTGATCTTGTCATAAACCACAAAACATTGCTCCTCTCCAGTGTAACCCTTCAGAAACAGAGCCCAGAGGACGTTCAGAGCGTCACAGTATTAACCCCTGGGGAGAGACAAACCCCTCACTTTCCCACTGAAACAAATGACAGCAGCTGCCTAAGGTCACCTTTTATACCCCAATTCCGACGGCCGCCAACAGATTTATATCCACAGAGAAAAATCAATCCACCAATAGGCAGTCTGCTCACTTAAATAGTTTTGAGGATGTCATATTTGCTATTTTCTTTTTGTAACCAGGGCCTCAAATCCCACAGTGTTAATGTAAAGGACAAGGTGTGTCCTATTTTAGGAAACATGAGCTCCGTATTGTAGCATCAAAATGAACAGATGTGCTAGAACCAGTAGCTTTCGGGAGACTAACGAAGTAACTTTTCAGATTTTTTTGTTTTTTGCAGTTTTTATTTTAATACAAGGTCTTTAAAGCTAATCAGACAAAATCAATAGTTTCTCAGCGGCTGCTGGGAGGGGCCTTGTCGCTCTTAGAGAGCAAACAGTACACCAGACACACTGACTTGAGATTAGATAGGATTTTACAGAGATGTAACTGAATCTCTTGTGACTTGGATGATGAGAGTACGTTAACTCTCTGACCTGACTTTTTGTGTCTAAAGACTAGTTAAGAGAGAACAGGGGGAGTGGGTTCCAATTCTCCTCCAGGAAAACGTGTGGCATAAAAAAGGTAGTTTTAAATGTTTCTAGTTTTTCCCTGGATGTCTTTAAACCCCCAAAGTAGGTCAAACACTTCTGCTTTTTTTTTTTTGAATTTTATTTATTTTTTTATACAGCAGGTTCTTATTAGTTACCCATTTTATACATATTAGTGTATATATGTCAATCCCAATCTCCCAATTCATCACACCACCACTTTCGCCCCTTGGTGTCCATACGTTTGTTCTCTACATCTGTGTCTCTATTTCTGCCCTGCAAACCGGTTCATCTGTACCATTTTTCTAGGTTCCACATATATGCGTTAATATACGATATTTGTTTTTCTCTTTCTGACTTATTTCACTCTGTATGACAGTCTCTAGATCCATCCACATCTCTACAAATGACCCAATTTCGTTCCTTTTTATGGCTGAGTAATATTCCACTGTATATGTGGACCACATCTTCTTTATCCATTTATCTGTCGATGGGCATTTAGGTTTCTTCCATGACCCGGCTATTGTAAGTAGTGCTGCAATGAACATTGGGGTGCATGTGTCTTTTTGAATTATGGTTTTCTCTGGGTATATGCCCAGTAGTGGGATTGCTGGGTCATATGGTGATTCTATGTTTAGTTTTTTAAGGAACCTCCATACTGTTCTCCACAGTGGCTGTATCAATTTACATTCCCACCAACAGTGCAAGAGGGTTCCCTTTTCTCCACACCCTCTCCAGCATTTGTTGTTTGTAGATTTTCTGATGATGCCCATTCTAATTGGTGTGAGGTGATACCTCATTGTAGTTTTGATTTGCATTTCTCTAATAATTAGTGATGTTGAGCAGCTTTCCATGTGCTTCTTGGCCATCTGTATGTCTTCTTTGGAGAAATGTCTATTTAGGTCTTCTGCCCATTTTTTGATTAGGTTGTTTCAAACACTTCTGCTTTGATCATGTAATTGGATAAGGAAGATGAATGTGGATCTCAAATGGAGCCCTCTTATGTATATGAGAAAGGGATTGCCTTTGAAGTGTTCTTCTTTTTGTAACGTGTTGTGCTTTGCAGAAAAAAAAGGAAAAGCAAACCCATATTTGGGTCCTTTGTAGCTGACAGTCCTGGGAAAGGGTGTAAAACCCCATGGCCATTCGGAAACTTGGTGCCCATGGCTGCGTGTGTAAAAAAAGCAGTAGTGATGAGGAAACATTCCAGTTGCTATCTGTCTTTCAAACAAAGGTTTTTGCACAGTAACACAGTTTTGTAAATAATTCTGTTAATTCCTAAGGCTGCTCCCAGCAGATCTGATCCTTAGAACAGGCAGCTCTTCAACCCCATCTTCACCTTTGCACTCGCTGGAAGTGTTTTCTCTGTCCCGATGCTTCCCTAGCTTGAAGCACCACCATCACTTCTTTTGGCCATATTCCGTATCATTACTTATGTAATGTTTGTTCTTAAATCAACTCATTTTTATTCAAATGCAAAAGCTTTTATTAAATAATATTTACGAAATCATAGTTTTGAGTTGCTTCATATATTGCTTTTTAATACACATGAGATTATGTAATTATTAAATTTGAAAAACAAAGTTCCCCTTTGTGTCACCTAAAATCATCTGGGTATCTCCACTCGTTCATAGTCTGCATTTTGGGAGATGCTGTTTTCTTCCTGGGCTCTGATCCCCACCCAAAAGCGTGCAGCCAAATTTCATACCTTCCCTGTGAGATCTGATTGAACTGAAGGGAAGAGCTTACTTAATTCTCCTTGACCTATGGAGACTCGTTCATTGATTTGCCAACCCTAAAGCACTTCAGGATGTTAGTCGAGATGCACGGGGTACCTGCTATGTACCAGGTGATGGATTCGATGCAGGGAGTGGCGGGCAGGCAGGGAAGGGCATGGAAAGGAGAAGCAGAACTTGAGTCAACAAACATTTTACTGACCATATGCAAGGCATAGGCGGAGACGCCTAAGACAGAGAAGACAGCTAGCTCATGTCAGTCACAGCGCTGAGCGTGATTGTGAGAGATGTGCAACATTTAATGGGGCAAATGAGGAAAGGGGCACTAGTTTAGAATA